>NC_092821.1:14842053-15155237 GCF_023375885.2 Dermacentor andersoni | reverse complement strand
GAACGCCTTGCCAATCTCTCAGATATGCATTTTAAGCCATACCTGACACAATGGCCGAACACTTACTCCGTATAATATTGCGCCAGCTATCGTTTCACTCCTTCGAAATATGGGCAAAACAGCAATCAATTTCCCATGAATTCATGTTTCCGAGGTTTTTTGTAAAACCTGTTGTTTTAATACACCAGTGTGGAATAAAATCTCACTGTCTTACCTCAGGCTCCTGTCGTTGGAGGCACTGCAAGAATCTGTCCCTCACCCTGGCATCGAAACCTTGTAACATTGAAGAAATATAATATACACGCATATATTAAGAAATAGATGCATTTCCTTTTTAAACGCCAATAACATTTATCATATAATAAAATTTGCAATAATTATTTTTTGTTGTGATCCTACGTTGTGATGTTTTATTATTCTAATAATAACACAATAAAAGGCGTTTATTTAGCCCGTTCCTGTTTCTGCGTGGGAAACATGGGTATGTTTTTGTTTATATGCAACGCCACTTGCGAAGTGCAAACGGTTCCTTAGGCATTTTCAGCCTTTAGCTTCTGCCCATCTTTCAAGCTCTGTATAGAAAATCTGCTGGAAATAAAAGTAAAGATGGTTAATAAACGCGCATTGATAACTCAGTTGTGTCAGGCACAGTTGTGCTAAGTTGGAAGAAAGCCAACAGAAGTCTTATAAGCATCCGCTTCAAATGCGAACACTAGTCATAATCCGAAACCGCATGCATTCCTTGTTTGTCGTTTTTTTTATGCAAGTAGCATTATTTGCCCCCCTTCTGCCGTTCTGAGCCGGCCGGCCTGCCTGCCTGCCTGCCTGCCTGCCTGCCTGCCTGCCTGCCTGCCTATCTATCTATCTATCTATCTATCTATCTATCTATCTATCTATCTATCTATCTATCTATCTATCTATCTATCTATCTATCTATCTATCTATCTATCTATCTATCTATCTATCTATCTATCTATCTATCTATCTATCTATCTATCTATCTATCTATCTATCTATCTATCTATCTATCTATCTATCTATCTATCTATCTATCTATCTATCTATCTATCTATCTATCTATCTATCTATCTATCTATCTATCTATCTATCTATCTATCTATCTATCTATCTATCTATCTATCTATCTATCTATCTATCCTCTTACGGCAACCCAGTCGCCCATGTTGTCTCCCTATTCGGGCCACAAGGTATGTGCTCCTGGTTGTGACGGCATCGGGGCCGTTCAGTCATCGTCATTCCAGCTTCGTCATCTGACACTCCTCATGCCGTCATCGTCACGTCTTCTACCCCGCTTCTAGTGGCCGCAGTGGCATAATAGCTTTGGCCACAAGGCCTACCTATTGTTCGTGATGGCTCGTGTTATTGATGCCATCGTGGTCGTTTCATTGCCATCATTGTATCTTTGTCATCCAACTCTCATTATGCTGTAGTCGTTACGCAAAACGTCGTCATACAGTCGTCATGCATTCCTTGTCACACCATAATCATGATGACGTCGTAGTCATTGAGTCATCTTCATTGTAACTTCGTGCTCTGACTCTGCTGATCCTGTCATCGTTTTGACTTTTACTCCAACCTAGCGGCTGAAATATTGTAATTGCTCTGGGCACAGGGTTCCGTTTTTTCCCATGCTCCGCTCGCCAATTTTTGAGAGTACGACAAAAAGAAGCATACCACTGGGTCCGCGAAGCGACGGCGATTCGACTGACACCAAGAGTCCAGGTGGGGCTTGTATTTTCACAATTTTACGGGACTTTTGTCGCTCCTACACGCCGAGTTGAGCTTAGCGGAGCTACGCTCAGTGAGGAGTAGGGCCTTGGTTGGGCCTAGTAAGCCCACCTGCCCGCAGGCATGGCGGATACAAACATGGAGGGTGAACATTTTGCTGAAAATGAAGGAAACAACGCTCAGGACGACTAGGGTGGGTAAGTAGTGGCTGGCCGAAGATCACGAGCTAGCACAAAGGCTGTGGATAAGGAGATCACATTCCCACGTAATCAGCGAGAGCATGGTGTCAAGGGAACCGCCGTCGGTGGAATGGTTAAGAAAAGGAATATCAAATCTTCGATGATGACTCAACTGCCTGATGAGCGCAAAAAGATCATTATACGACCTCGAGGAGGACTCAATTTGAACAAAGTGAGCACTAGCAATAATGGTTCTGCAGTCATCGAGGCGTCCAGCTTAACGGAAGAGGAGGCCCGTGAAGATATTGTCTGCTTGAACTTCACTCAATATATCATCGTAGTCAGCACACCTAATCCCGAACATGTAGCGAAGTACGTTAGAATCAAGTCCATCAAGATAATGGAAGCGGAATACGGAGTAAATGCATACGAAGCGGCACCACATGCCACATGCAAAGGTGTCATCCGAAAAGTGGACATTAGAGACTCGCAAGCTATGATAACAAGAAATATCGTGCATGACTTTAACCCGCTTGCGCTGGCTGCCAAGCGCTTCAAGACGTCGGGGTCGGTCATTGTACTTTTCGATGGACTCAAAGTGCCCAATTTTGTTAGATATGGATCCACACTAGAGAGGTGCTATCTTTACAACAAGCGATTTGACGTCTGCTTAACCTGCGGAAGGGTCGGGCACCGCTCTGATGTGTCCAACACCTGACTGTTCAGTGTAGGGGATGTGGGATTCGGAACCCAGGAGGTGAGCGTGTGGGTGTACCTAAGGGTAAATTTTGTGAAGGCGATCACCCAACCGGTGACAAGTTTGCAAGCAAAGATTTCAAATCCCTGACGTCGTACGACTCCGTCGAAGAGAGCGCAACGGCACTCGGTCGTCAACAAGAGCGCAGTCGGAGGCGCAACAGCTGGCGCCCACCATCGCCCCGAGGACAGCGAGTACTCACGCTCCAGGAGTCGCACCAGATCCAGGCTCCGTTCACTATCCAGGGAGAGAAACCGCTCACATTCAAAGGAAGGACACGTGCGCTTCGTGCAAAGGGGCTTAACGCCTGGCGAGAAGACGCCAGGAACCACTTGGGTGGACAAAGTGAAAGGTATTGCGAGGGTTGCTAGGGCCGTCTCGGCGACTCTGGGTGGTGACAATGATGCCGCAATAGAGCAATCAATTAAAGACGTAACTTGTTTAAGAAAAGCTAATGAATAATTAACCAGGCGCGCAGTAGAGCTTCGTAAAAAAGAGCACTTGAGCTCTGCTAGAGTAGAGATAGACCTGTAAGCAAAAGTAACGATTCAGGGAAATCCTGCTCCTCTGCTCTTAAATACAGGGTGGTGAGCTCCGAGGATTCAGTTTTCTGAACCCTCAGTGAAATAAGAGAGGCAATTAAAGCGATTAGAGAGAGTGGAAAGGACGACCTTTAAAGTGGACAAATTGCGGAAATGGAGGCTAACGGCGGAAAAATGACTTAGGAAGATTGAGGCGCGAGGGGATGACGACGACGAGTATCGGCCATCGGAGGCGGATAGTATAAAGTCTATTCCTGGATTGTCGGGGGCCATCACAAAGAGAAAAATAGCGGGTAAGAGAAAGGCAGCCTCACCTAATAACAATGAACATTAATCATGGATTTAACGTGTCGCAATGGAATTGTCGCCGGTTCCAACACAAAAAAGCAGCACTGTGACAGATGATCAGGCCCTCTGGGACCAGGCCAAAGGTAATTATGCTTCAGGAAGCCTTAGCGGACGAAATTATGCTTACTGGGTACAAATCGATATTGACCCGTGTACTTATCCTTATCTGGCGACCACGTTTCGCCGCCTAACAAATGTAATCGCACAGCGCGGGACGCGCCTGCATGTATCCGAAGTTTCTGGAAAGTTATCGATGCTTTTATCCGGTGTCTGTTGTCGCCGAACCTTGTGTTATCTGATTTCTCCTAGGTATACTTTGTGGCGCAAAATACATTTCTGGAAAAGGGACAGAAGAAAGGGAGACAGTGAAGCGCCAGTGAAGGCGCTTCACTGTCTCCCTTTCTTCTGTCCCTTTTCCAGAAATGTATTTTGCGCCACAAAGTATACCTAGGAAATCTAAGCACCAACTTGCCCAAGAAGAAGTCCTTTTGGAACATCTTATCTTATTTCATCGCGTGACGCGAATGGCGTAGAACTTTGTGGAAGGCACGCGGGTCCCAGCGATTTGTCTGGAACATTCGATGACTGCTGTATAAAAGCCGACGCGCTGGACGCGTTTTGTGGGCACAGGTTCGCCCAATAAAAGCTAGTTTTGCGTTTCACAGTATTGCTACTGTGTTCTTTGACGTCACGACCACGTGACAATATGTAGAGACAAAAAATGGGGAGGGGGTTGGCGACCCTCACTGACAAAAAGTTGCCATACATTGAGCATGATATTCATCTTGGACATTCCAGGTTTGATTTTATTCTAGTTGAGATAATACTTAAAAGGAACAGAGGTAAAACGCAAAGCATTTTCTGCTTGAGTATGTACAGCAGTTCTAACGACATGAGACAGACGTTTAGAGAACTCTTCAACAAGACTCTTTCGATTGACAAAAACTCCCCGTTCATTATTGGAGGTGACTTTAATGCTCCTTATCACACATGCAGATACACGTGGAACAGAAAGAAGGGAGAGGAGCCATGGTGTCTCGCCATCAATCCGGTAGCTGGAACCTCCTCAAACACTTGCTCAACGAGAATGAAACAAGGACAAGCAAGAGAACAGCTACAACTAAGTTGGTTGATCAGGAAAGCCAGCATAAGACAGAGGGATATCATGGATACTCTCGCAACCAAATATCTCAATATCTCACTGTCTCAAATATATTCCACTTCAACAACCGAACCATATGTAAACAACTTGACCGGGACTTCACTGAGAGTGAAATGAGGGCGGCTCTTGCCAGTCTTAATGGCAGATCAGTGGCTGGACCTGACGGAATAGCTAACAAAACATTAAGAAATCTGGATGATGAATTAATTTCTTATTTAACTGAACATTTCAATGAGTGTTGGAGAAAAGGGGTATACTCAAAGGAAGCGAGGGTGGCCAATACTATCCTCATACCAAAGCCAGGCAAGCAACTACTTCTGGACAACCTCCGTCCTATTTCGTTAACGTCATGTTTAGGCAAAGCTATGGAACATGTCATCCAATATCGGTTTGCGAAATACGATGAGCACAATGACATCCTCCCATACAACTTGATAGGCTTTCATCCTGGGCTGTCAACTCGGGATGCTATGCTGCTGATCAAACAGCAACTTATACAGGTCAGCCAAGCGCATACGAAAGCTCTTTTGGGATTGGATGTGGAAAAAGCTTTTGATCGTATAAAACATAAGCCAATACTTGGCGTTCTCTGGGAGATGGGGTTAGGTAAGAGACTTTTTAACATGATTAAGAACTTTCTTAGAAACAGAACTGCACAACTCATATTGGGAGAGCTTAAATCAGAATCTGAGAATTTGGGAAATAGGGGCACTCCAAAAGGGGCTTTGCTCTCACCCATGCTATTCAATTTAGCAATGTCCAAGATTGCAAGAAATCTAAAGATCTAAATCTTGTGGTATATGCCGACGACAGAACCATATGGAGTGCCAGGGGTAATGTAGGACAGACAGAGACCAGATTACTGGAAAGTTTATGTGTTGTAGAGAACACACTGAGAGATATGGGGTTGAAATGCTCCCCAGCCAAATCAGAATTATTGGTCACTAGACATCGCAGAAAAGGTCGTAAACCAAGAGGTTGCGTGTGCTTATACACTCATGAAGGATCCGCAATCAGGCTAGTTGAAAAAATCAAGGCTCTTGGGTATCACAAAGAAGGAAGCAATGCTAACTATAGAACAATACAATATATATCGAATAAAACAGATGAAGTCATTAGGTTACTAAGGAGAATTACCAATAGACACAAAGGCTTAGGAAAAGACAGCGCTTTGAGGCTAATACATGTCTTTGCTCTCTCTCACTACATTTATGTGGCTGGATTATTCAAATGGAATCAGGCAGAACTTAATGTTATGCTCAGGAAGCTTGATAATGTAGTCCTAGGGATACCCAGTAACGCTGCAACCTACAAACTCATGAGTCTTGGGGTGCATGACACAATGGAAGAAATCGCGCAGACTCAACAGCTAGCGCCACACGAAAGATTGACAAAACCACGAGCGGGCAGGAACATATTACAGCGAATATGTGTACAATTGAATAGATCAAGCAGCCTAATAGAGGTTGAAGTAGAATTAAAGACTGAAGTTAGGGACAAGATCAGAACCAACCCTGGCCCCGAAACATGCATCCAGAGTATAATATCGAAAGGAGAAAGGCAAGAGTTAATCACTCTTGCATGAAATAGAGCCGCAGAACGAACTGGCAGCTATAGTTGATGCTGCCTGGGTGAAAGGCAAAGAATCATATACGACCATTGTATCAAATTATTAAAGAAAGGTGTAAGACGCTTTCACTATTTTTACCAAGGACCCCATGGTGGCGGAACAAGCAACAATTGCTCCATCCATCAGGAGTAATAACTGGGCCTGCATTTACAGTGATTCGAAATCCGCTCTAAAGTGTTTTGTTAAAGGCAAAACACTAACACTTTTTGCTCGAGGTTCAGCTAAATTTTTGAAAACATTAGGATTATGAGAATTGAAATCCGATGCTTTCCTGCGCATATGGAGAAAGTGGACGAGAATCGGGTAAACCTCAATGAGGTTGCTCATGACTTGGCACGAGGACGTGCTAACCGTGACAGTCACAACCGAGCCGTTCACCATCAAGCCAGGGAATCTAGAGATCATTTATTAACTTACAATGACTTAACCAAACATTACTATTTAGGACGCAGGCAATTTCCATTGCCACATTCAAAACTCAACAGTGCTCGGGCAGTCTCACTTCGCTTATTGCCAGCAGGTACATATCCCACGCCGTACCACATTCATAAAATATATCCAGAGAGAGATTAAGACGGAATGCAACGATTGTAATGGCATCATTGGAATCAGACGTATGTTAGCAGGGTGTCCCGCGACTCTCCCCAACCTCATTGAAGAATGGACACAGTGGGAAGAAAGGATTCGAAGCCCATTGCTTAAAGACCGACTAAGGGCCCTTCAGAGGTCCCATGATGTCGCTGAAGCGCTTGGCCGGACACTGCCAACGTGAGAGCGGCCCGCCGTGGCTTAAAAAGTCGAGCCTCCTGATTTCATTACAATAAATGTTTTCACACACACACACACACACACACACACACACACACACACACACACACACACACGCACACGCACACGCACACGCACACGCACACGCACACACACACACACACACACACACACACACACACACACACACGCACACGCACACGCACACACACACACACGCGCGTGCACACACACACACACACGCACACACACACACACGCAAGCACGCACACACGCATACACACACACGCACGCGCGCACACACACACGGTATGTAACGTGATGCTGCCATGATCGCACTCGTGCCATCGTCATTAGTCCATCGTCGTCACGCTGTCGTTTTATCGTTGTCATTACTTCCGCAACGTCATCCCATTGCCGTAACGATATCCTCGTCATTCTACCTTAGCGGTTCTTTTAACGTCGATCTTTCTACGTTATGCTATCGTAATCATGCTGCAGTAATTCCGTCGTGATTATGCCGTCTTTGTCATGTCATCATTGTGGGATGCTGTGATACATTCCTTTTCAGTACATCATCGTCATACCGTCGTGACCGTAGCATCAGCGTGCCACTAGGTTTCTTATTCCACTCTCATCATGCTGTTCTGCTCGCGTTAACGTCATCACTGAGATTTATAAATACGCTCATTGTTACGCCATTATAATTATACACTTGCTGCGTTGCTTCTTTTAGCTTTTTGTTTTCTTACTTTTTCGGCCCTTTACCCCAACCCCCTGTACAGAGTAGCCAACCGGACACTTAATCTGGTTAACCTTTCTGCCTTTCACGTCTTCTTTTCCTTCCTGTAACCACCCTGTTGTGCTTACGCCATTGTTACGTCGTCTTCGTCATTGCGTTGTCGTCATACAGTCGTCATCATACCGTTGCCACAAAATGGTCGTCATCCCGCTGTTGTTTCACCAACGTCCTCCTATTGTCGTCGTCTCGTCGTCGTCATACTACCTTCGTCGTTCCATCGACGCCATTGTAACTATGCGCCGTAATCGTAATCACGCTGTCGTCTGCAATCGTGATCATGTTGCCGTTGTCATGCCATCGTGGGCATTGCGCGTTTGTCAGGAAGACGCTATCGTGCGTCTGTTGTCAGACCACCGTCGTTGTGCTGCAGTGGTTGGGCTATCGTCGGCATGCAGCTTCTTCGTCCGGTTGTTGTGATAGCATCGTAGTCACGCCATTCTCATTTCACTGTCCTCATATTGTCGTCGTCACGCTGTTGCTGCACCATCGTCTTAATTTCAGAATAGACATGTAATTGTCGTCATGCCATCGACATTATACTGCTCTTGTCGTTCCATCGATATCATTCCTTATGCCATCAACACTGCATTGGCGTCATACACTCATCGCCATGCCGCCAAGCTGACGGGTGACATTGGCAGGTGATTGCCACAGCAAAGTGGGACGCTATGGATCTATGTGGCCGAAGCAATGAAACTGTTAGAATTACCACTACACGTTTTAAATAAACGTCGCTTCAGGAATACGGCCGGTCCGAACGCTATTCGCGTTACCGTCCGCAGTCATCATGAGGTGAGTTCTGTCGTAAGTTTTTTTGCTGGTGACGGGCTTTCGCCGACTAAACGCTTGTGGCGCTGCGTTTCATTGCGATGCCCACTCTCTCTGTGAGGTCGTGCAAGCTGTCTTAATACACGAGTCAGTGTTTAATCTTCTACCTTGGAAAATTAATCACTGCTAATGAGCCTGTACGCCCGTTCCCAAGGCTGCACTGAATTCTGAAAGCGACGCGATTGCTATATGGCAGCGTAACTTATGATTACGCAGTCATATTCAAAGGGCAAGATTGCACAGTCTGTGATTTTCGACAGAGCAGCCAGAATTGCCCGCATTAGGCATTGTTGTATAAACTAATTGGCTCTGTGACACTATCTTGGCTCTGCTACTAGCAGAGATTAGCTCTCTGAATAAGGGGTGCTCTCCTAAGGTCGATAATCATTTGCCTTTTTTGCCTGCAAGCCCCTGTGACTTCGAGGTGACCAAATACACATATTCTAGCTCACATTCACTTCAAAACATATCTGTAGTGAAATATGCTGGAGTTTCTAAGACAACCCTGTTATTTGATCAAGGGTGATACTTATTTATTCATTTACCCAACCTGCAGGCCAATTCTTTGCCCTAGCAGGAGGGACATTTCCGGAATGACAAACAATAAATAACAGCAATAAATCCGCAAAGAGCAAAAGGGGCAAAAGCAACAGCGCTAACACAATGAAGAAGTAATTTTCAACAAAAAAAAAGAACCAAAACAGACAGAACAGAACTAAACCAGCAGCAAATACGTACATTTATACGATTGCAAGTATCTATTGCTCACAAAAGAAACGTTCCAGTTCTGCCGAAAAGTCTTCGGCCTTAAAAACACTTCGCGGCGACTCATTCCACTCTTTAACTGTTCTAGGGAAGAAAACTGTATTTGTAGAAATTAGTTTTCACAAAAATAGGTCTCAGTGAATCTTCGGCACTGTGCCTTGTTTTCCTAGTAGCAGCAGGTTGAACATAACTTGATTCAGATAGAGCGATTTTGCCGGACATAAAATTGTGAAGTAAGAAAAGTCGGTTTATTTTTCAACGTATCTCCAATGTTGTAATGTTATCACGTTTCATCAGAGACGATGGTGAATCCGACCTTTTATATTTTCCATATATAAGTCGTACAGCCTTTCCTTGAACACCCTCAAGTTTTATTATATCTTTCTCAACATACGGGTCCCACAGCGCAGACGCGTACTCTAACTTCGACCTAGCACATGCTTTAAAAGCTAGAAGCCGAACACTTACAGGAGCATTTCTGAGTTTCCTCTTAAGAAAACATAGCTTTTGAAAAGCTGACGCACAGATGTCTGAAATGTGCACACCCCATGAAATATTATTGGTAAGTGTTACCCCTAGGCACTTATATTTATCAACCGCCTTTATAGTGCTGCCGTTAACGTGGTAAGTGAAGGTACTCGGATATTTTTTCCTTATTCCGCGCAGAAGTACAGTTTTTTCCCTATTCAGTTCCATGCCCCAGTTCTCGCACCAGTCGTGAATTGCCAGAACAGTTGCTTGTAAAGAGGCGTGGTCATTTGCATTCGAGATTGTTTTAAAAACCACACACAATCATGAACAAATAATCTGATTGAGACATCCTTTGGTATTGCCTCCGCTAAATCATTTATATAATTTAAGAAAAACAATGGCCCTAACACACTCCCTTGTGGAACTCCCGAGGTAACTGGCAGCACACTGGAAGAAAAATTCTGCACTTGTACAAACTGTTGCCTATGATTAAGGTACGCGGAAATCCACCTAACAACAAAGAGTGGAAGTCCAATGCTCTCTAACCTAAACAATAATTTATCATGCGGTACCTTGTCAAATGCCTTGCAAAAGTCCATAAACAATACATCTACTTGGCCAGTCATGTCAAGAACACTAAACAAATTATGCAATGTCGATACTAGCTGTGTAACTGTAGACATACCCTTTCTAAACCCGTGCTGATGAACCGGTAAAACTTTATATTCGGAGAGGAAGCCTTGTATGTGCTTAGCAATCACATGCTCTAACATCTTACAGCATTGACCGGTGATTGACACAGGGCGGTAGTTAGAAGGCAGAAGACGGCTGCCCTTTTTGTGTATGGGAACTACTCGCGCCAGACGCCAATCATCAGGTATTTCGCCCATTTCCAGTGAAAAGTTAAAGACCTCTGTTAGGTGCCAAGAAATTTGTTTGGCATATCACCTCAAAAATAGGTTCGGATTCTGTTTTACGTTTCTTCCTCCATCGTTTTATGTTTCTTTTACCCTGAATTACTTCTCTAGTGATCCATGGTTTTAATCTACGCTGACGGAACGCTTTTAGTGGCACAATATTTTCGATACAGCGGTGAATATTTTTACGAATTCGCTTCCATGCTGCCGCTATAATACTTATAGGACCGCATAGATGAGTATCCAAATATTTTATTATGGCCACATCATCCACCCGATCAAAGTTCTTGATAACGTTTATCACAGAACCATTTTTTTGCCTATCAGTGTCTTTAATCCATGAGTAGAAAATTATTTTTTGTCATCTGAAATACCCTCCTCAACTAGCAGAGTACCTCCACCGAAAATGTCACTGATAAATAAAAGATCTAGGACTGCATTTACTCTTCTGTTTACTTTCATGACTTGCTCGAGGTTAAGGGAAAGCATAATGTCCAATATGGTGTCTCCAAGGGTGGAACAACCATAATGAAGCTCTTGCCAATTAATGAAGGGCAAATTAAGATCACCGCTTATTATTAGACTTTTTCTCTGAAATTGTAGCGCGGGATCGTACAATTGAGTCAAGTACAAGTCATCAATATCGGGAGGGCGATAAACCACAAGAACAAACGTAATATAAAAAAACTCAACTCTCAAAAACAGGCTTTTGTGGTTATCAATCTGGTCAAGCACTTATACGTTGACCTCTTTTCGAGCAATGACAGCTACGCCGCCACCACGTGAGCCTCTATCCAGTCTGTACAGCTGCTATTCATTATAAAATATGAAGACGCCAAATAAACAGACACACACAAGAGAAGAGAGTGAGAATAATGTACAGAAGAGAAGAGAATAATGTACAGCTGCTAGGCCAGCGAAACAACTTCATCGTCTCGAATAAACGCATTTAGCCAAATTTAGCCAATCACGGGAATATGTCACTTCGACCTCATTCAAAGATAGAAGACACTGCATGGAGCTCTAAAAATTTCCTCATTCTCATAAAGCTGTAATGTCAACCATATGCCTAGATTATTAGTGGAACTAAGAATTCTAGAAGCAAGGTGCTCTCGATTTATCATTTTGCATTACAGAAGAGACTTCGCTTCTGTCAAACTCCTGTGCGTCGTATTCTAGCCGCTTAGTTCGATTTGAAATAAGACCCAGCACGAATGTCAATTCACTTGCTCCTGCTGCCGTTCTTACGCCAGTGTTTTGATAGCGAGTGTCCGCGGTCATCAAGTGAGATGAGGTCATGTTTGCCTCTACGCGCGTGGTACCATGTTTGTTAATTTAGTCAGTAAGCAAAGGTTTACCACTTTGTACGGCCGATAATTTCTACGCATAGCTGCATAGTAATTGCATGTTGCAATCGGTCCACTTTCGGGCGAAACTGCGACTTGTTATATATTTATCTAGCTACATAAATCCCAAACTGTCGTAGTGGTATTACTGCAAGGCGGGGGGGGGGGGGATGCGTATAGCATGCCAACATAGCTTGTATACAGAGCTGGACAAGTGAACTTCAGGAAAATAAAAACACGAACACAATGTCTGTGGCGTAATCAATTCCGAATCAATACAAAATAACAATGCAATATCAAATGTCACTACCGATACAAAGGGCGCATGAAGTAGACCATAATTAGTTACGATGAAGAAAGAACGACTATTTCTGTTATATTTCCTACTTCTACAAGGAGTACTTCCATTCCCTAAGTGTTTATAAAAAGCAGGTTGCAAAACTAAGGATTCTAAAACAATGTTCCTACATTTTTTTCATATGCTGAGAACGTATGGAAAGATATGATGGCCCTAAAAATATCAGTTTAGTCATGCCTGTTACATTAGAATGAATATCACCCATCGCAGAAACAAAAGAAATGTTTTGCGTCTGCCTTCATTACTAATCACAACATAAAGCATTAGGCTAATGCTTGTCGTGATTTTACTATTGAGAATATGCTCTCACCACGTGTTCTGTGGCGCCCTTCGTGAAAATCATATAGGGTGTTTGAGCGAGCACTTCCACAAATTATTTTTTTTTAATTGCCTGTCGCAGATAGCACAATTCTAGTCCATGAGCTGGTCTCTTCGAAGAGTCAGACATTACTTGAACAAAAAAAATTAATTAACTAATTAACAAAATTCACTAATAAATCGTTAGCTAAAGACAGCATTGCATATATTGCAATATACAAATTCTAGCGCATGCACATCCACTCGAAAAGAATTGTGTAGATGACACAATTTACTATATATGTGCCGTCAAACCTGCGATAAAAACACACTGTCGTTCCAATTAGTTTCTTTAAAAACGTCGTTTTCTGCATTGAAGCACAACAGTAACAGGAACGCCAACGCATTTCTTCACAAAGCTCGAGAAATAATGTATTAAAACTGGTGTCATCTTGTGAAATCATTCTCAGTGGATGTAACTTGCGAAGTGGCCGGCTATAATTTGCAGATTCAAGTATGTGCTGAGGTAATTAGTGAAAAACTTAATTAGTAATTTTTTGTCATGTGGCACTTATGAATCTCAATTTTTTGCACACAAGATGGCCGCCTCTTCGAGTAGACCCGCTCATGGACTAGAATTATGGTATCTGCTGCAATTAACAAAAACATTAATTTTCGCTGCAACACACGGTATGTAGCACTGATAGCGGAAATACAGCCGTTGTTAAAAGTACCAATGTGTTAGTGTAACTGTGATGCTATTTTGTCCAATCGTTCGTGCGCTACGCGTAAAGCCTTTACGATAAAGCACCAGAAAGCCCTGCGTGCCGCCATAGTCGGCTCAGTTGTGCAAGTTAATGCATTGAGTAGTACTTGTCCCGTAGTCACTCTAACTCATACTCATTCCCCAGAACTTACCGCAAAACCGGCCAAGTTGAGAAGAAACTTCTTCCAGAAGGTCGGAATCACAGAAGACGGGAAATGCACAAAAAAAAGAGGGAATCAGCAACAACGAAATTAACTTCATTGTAATATCACGTATCACCTTCACTGTTGCTGCAGTCGTAAGTGTAGGAAGTGGAATGAAAAGCTTGTAACCGTTTATATGCAGCCTTCAACACGTGTCTTTCCTCCAAGGCCAATCATTTTCTCTTTCCTATGAAAACAGCTGCAGTCAATCACATGTCATGTTGCTGTGGAAATTCAAAGACGTGATTTCGCTGACCATTTCTTCGCCTTTGCCGCGTTTACTCATCTTCAATTCAACACCGAAAAGCGCCGTCATTTCATTGGAAAAAATGTCACTGTCGTCTACTGCTTAGAATTATTTATAAGAAGTTTTACTTCTGTCAAGACCATTCCGATTTGTAAAGCGTTAAGCAATTAATAAAAAGCGGAGCTATATAATAGCAACACTTCTCAAATCACAACTAAAATACGAAGAGAAAGACAACAGTGTTATATAAACGTTTTCACCATGCGCACACGTATCCAGCTTTTCCGGACACGGGGATTTAGTTCGCGTGAGTGCCACCACGTGGTGTACTAACCTTAAACTTTTCAAACTTCCCCCGGGGTGACGCATGATGATGTCAACAAAAGAAAAAGAAAATAACCAATAACCTGCGCGTTGAACTTCACCACAATGCTTGTACCGCCAGCGTTATCAGTGTTCTTGATAAAGCGCAGCCCATCGTCGCCTGGAAATGAATTATCATCCTAAGAGCGTTTAGTCGCGACGAGCGATGATTGATTCTTGGCTTTTGATACGGTTCTTTATTTTTCTTTTCTTTCTTTGCCTTTTTTTTTCTTTTTGATGCTACGGAGTAAACAAGCTAGGCTAACCGTCAGAAGCACTCCGCGGCAGCCTTTCTTCAGTCGGCCCAGATTGTTAACATCCGAACATCGCACAGCGTCTACGAGACACGCTTTCTTGGACGGCTTTTTATTTTGACGTATCGCTTTCATTAAGGTGCCCCCAATTATTTCGCTAGTGACTTTGCTATCCCCTATCATGGGATACTGCCGCAGCTACAAATCGAGATGTGCTTAAGTATAAAGACATATACATGGATATATTGGTTTTGCACCTTCACGCAAAAGTCATGACACAAGAATTGAGCAAACTGTCTCTGTGTCATCGCAGGGTGTGAGACCGGGCTAGTTGACATTCCGTGCTGAAGTGACTAGCGCAAGAGTGGACACGAGACACTAAAAAGGGAACAAGGAGAAGCGCAAGCTTCCAACTTCCAGTTAGAAATTTGCGCTTGTCCTTGTCGCCTTTTTAATGTCCCGTGTCCATTGTTGCGCTAGTCACTTCAGTTTGTGTCATCGTTTGTTAGCATGGTATGGCCGAAGCTGCTCGCAATTATACGTCACATTTACTGGTCACCAGGTCAAGTACACCCTTGGATATGACTTATACAGTTCTTGCAGTTAGTTTCCAAAGTAATCTCCTATGATGGTTATCCACGTGCGTGGAGGAAGACCGCTATTTAAAGTTATTGTGCAGTAATATATGAGGGATTGTATATTCTCCATCTTATCTACGATGTTGCCGTTCCGCCTTTATAATATAGCCGCAATGTAAACTATCAGGTATCGGACGCCATAAAGCCTACCCACATACTCAAAGACCTCGCGCACAACTCCTGACGACACTTGTATTCAAGAGTTGTACGACTGCCAAGGACATCCTTAACGTATGATACATAACACATAATGGGGTTTTACGTGCCAAAGCCACGATCTTATTATGAGGCATGCCCGTAGTGGGGGATTCGGGAATAAGTTAGGTCACTTGGGGTTCCTTAACGTGCGCCTAACTCTATGTACACGGGTGCTTTCGCATTTCACACCCATCGAAATACGGCTGCTGTGGCTGGGATTCGATCCCGATACCTCGTGATTAGTAGCCCAACCCAATAAAAACTAAGCAACTTTCGAGGGGAAGGATTGTTGGCAGTTTGAGGAAGGTGACAGCTGGGGGGCACGTAAGACAATTCGTTCCTATCCTCATTGCGCGAGAATCTGTACCAGCCGTCGAAGAATGACACGGTAGAATGCACTTTATTTATTGTGATGGAGTCCGCGTCCAATATTTCAGACACAAATCACACTGTAACGACTGATGACCAGGCATCTCGCTTAAACGTGCAGTCGCCTGAGAGCTGCCGGGCGCTGGCGTTGGCCACAGGGTCTCCGTAATTGACCTCTCTTCCACACTTGCCGACATTCTCGCCTTTTTTCATACCATCGCGTTTCAGCTGAACTGCTTCAACAGCCACTTTATTTGTGCCAAAATTTTACCACCCTGTCAACGTTATGCATGGTTTCTTATGTTTAGGTCATCTTTTATATTTGGGCTAATGCTTTCCTAAGATTTCCAGCGGTTTCGCCTTTCCCAAAATGCCCTCATTTTTGGCGGCTTCTGTTCATATTTTGGAGGATATTTAATAGACGTTAAAACCATTGCATGGCCCCCTGACCACGCTGCTCAAAAAGTAATTTTATTTCCCTGAGGTCTTGCGCAAGCTTGCGCCTTGTTGCCGTTCATCAACCTCCTGATTTTCCTATCACTTGTACCCCATTTTGACGACTACAATCCCACGGAAGTTGGCAACGATATAATGTACATGAGATTAAAGCCGTTTGGTCAATTCTACCGTGGACACGACAGCCGCTTTTGCTCGCTGTGAATGCAAATATTGCATTAATGAGCGCCATTCTTAAACATATAAGTTGATACTCTAAAAAGTTATGAGGATACCACGTATATGCGAATCGATGTAAGGGAAGCTTTCTGTGTTGTTTGTTGTCTTTGTTGTACGCGTACTCTCCACAGAATAGTCAGGCACCCTCTAATGAAATGCTCTCAATGTTGGCGCGATTACGCCCGCCATTGTGATAAAAATAGACGTAACTTCAACTCATTTTCTCAGAAATAAACGCTGAATGAAACGCTGACGTCATCGTGAACAAGATAAACAAGCGCCGTAGTGCTCGATCTTATGATGCCCCTATTCGCAAGCTTATTTTCGTCTTTGTTTTGTTTTTCTCTTAGGGGAGGGGGCGGCGGCGATGTGCTCTTGAACCGTAGAAACGTCCCTCGGACGTCTCTAATCTGCTAGTTTTTATTCTCAAGCACCCAATGAAAACTGTCATCGCTGCTATTTCATGATGTCCTGGTGGCAGGCCACCATGGCGTGTCGCGCAAATGTGACCACGCTGATTCATTTGGATTGGCATATACTGTATTGTGCGTCATACTTCGCCGCATTCATTTTGCAAACTATGCCAAAGCTCGAAAATTCCGGCCAATTCACTAGGTTCCTTTCCTCTGTTTACACCCGCAGAGTGTGTGTCTATCGCTGTGGTTACCAAATACGCCCAGCAGTATGCTATTATTCAAGTACTTTTCGCGGTCTGCGCTCCAGTGGCATCTCTTGCACTACTCGCTCTTGCTAGACACAACACAAACAAGCAACGACCTTAATTAACTATCAATTACACGCTAGTTGACATGCTGTCGATCTACGACAGCATGTCAACGGCACACAACGTCAAGCGACACCCAAGGGGGGACTGATATACTTATTGAAGGTGTTTAATTTTATTTTTCAACGCAGAACCGCAAGCACAGGGAGCGCCACGCGTATATCGCGGCCAGGTAGTGTAGCCGCGCTCTTTTTCCTCTAACAATATGGCCGCCACCGGCTTCAGGCGCTCGCGTAGGCGGCGGATTCGACTGTGATTCCAGAAGTTTAAATATATTATTACGATATCATCGAGCGAAGCTCAAGAAACGAGCCGCCGCGAGAACGACGACGAAGTTGGTCGGTGCGCTTGGCGCGAGCGAGTGTCGGCCTGGCTGCCTGGATCCAGTGTAAATAGCCTGTAAATAGCCTCTTCTGTCTGTGTCTGTCTACACGCAGCATTCTGGTGGAGGTCAGCGATCCCCGTCCTCACTACGGAACTCAGAAGTGGTCGGCACACCGAGCTTGTCACCATGCCTCCGGGTGACGCGCCCACCTCTTCAACGGATTCGGCTTGTCCCACTGCTCCAATGGTCACGGTCGCCCCACATCGCGACCCAGGTGTGTTCTCTGGCCTGAAGGGCCAGGATGTTGACGACTGGGTCAAACTCTATGAACAAGCCAGAGCTAATAACATGTGGGACCCAGCGATTATGCTCGCCAATATCATCTTATTTCTCGGCGGCACCCGACGCGTGCGGCACCAAACGCACGACGACGAGATAACCAGTTGGGACAATTTCAAAGAAAAGCTCAGGGAACTGTTCGGCGACCCCATTGGGCGCAAGGCTGCCGCGAGAAAGGCTCTTGCGTCTCGTGTTCAGTCATCTACGGAGCCGTACGTTTTTTACACCCTCGACGTATTTGCTCTATGCCGCAAAGCTGACGATGCTATGTCCGAAGCCGATAAAGTGTCACATATTCTAAAAGGCATCGCCGACGACGCTTTCAATTTGCTTGTTTTCGGCAACGTCTCGACTATCGACGCCATCATCAAAGAATGCCGTCGCCTTGAACAAGCTAAGAGCCGCCGTATCACACACAACATCACGCGGCTACCCAACACTGCTGCTACGTCGACATGTGAGGGTCGACCACGTCAGACCACCACCTGTGACGACATCACCCGTATTGTTCTCCGCAAACTCGAGGCCACCTGTTCGCCAGCTTTCTCCACGACACCTCCCTATCCACCAGCAACTACCATTGCGATGATCCAGGCCGTCGTCCGACAGGAATTTGAGAACATGGGTCTGAACTCCGTGTGTTCCACGTCTCAACCCAGTGGTCCCCAGTTCTCCAGCGGCTCTTCTCGTCCTCGGCAGTCCTTTTCCGCCACATCTCGCCGCAACCCGTCCGATTGGCGTACCCCTGATGTCCGGCCGATCTGCTTCCACTGCTGTCGCATCGGCCACGTCGCTCGTCACTGCCGCAACCGATGGCCACCACCTCCTCGGACATACACGGCCGCTTATTCCCGCACATTTGGACCTTCCGTTCCCTATACCACCCGCCATGAATCCGATGCCGCTGATGCTCCTGCTCCAAACCTTCGGTACAGCCGCTAGCCCTCACCTCGTCGCCATCAGTCTCGTTCGCCTCAACCCCGTCGCTTCTCTTCGCAGCCTATCGCCTCCCGGATCCAGCCGGAAAACTAGGCACTGCAGCTTCTGGAGGTGAAGCTGCGTTGTCGACACTGCCCTCAAATCCTCTGCTCACGTTACCCACGAACCGAAACCTTCTTGACGTTGAGGTTGACGGCTATCCTGTCACGGCACTCATCAATACAATAGCACATCTTTCAATTATGAATGCTGCCTTCCGACGACGACTGAACAAGCTCCTCACCCCAGCGTCGGCACGCGTCGTCCGCGTTGCGGATGGCGGTACTGTGCCTATCATCGGCATGTGTACGGCACGCGTCAGCATCGCCGGCCGCCACACTCCTGTCCTCTTCACCGTAATTGCTCATTGCCCCCACGACCTCATTCTCGGCGTCGATTTTCTTTCCGCACATTCTGCTCTTATTGACTGCTCTTCCAGTGCCCTTCGCCTTGAGCTGCCGATGCTCGAAGAACCTTCCGACGCACCCGACTGCCGCTTACGTCCCACCGGCTTTCTTCGCCTGTAGCCAAAGTCAATAGCCTACATTGAACTGTTGTCTTTCCCACCAGTTCGTGATGGCGAATACCTCGTCACTCCTCTACCCGACATTCCAATAAGGTATGACGTTACAGTGCCTCACAGTATACTTAATACTACTGGGAACCGCACTCGCATGCCTGCCTGTAGCTTTGGATTGGCAAAGCAAATTCTACCGCAAGGTATTTACCTTGCCACCGTTGATTGTCTCGGCGACCAATACGTGGCAGCGTTATCGACCGATGGTTCTCGCGAGCTTAGCAGGCCCATCGCGCCAGCCTCGGGTGCCGATCCCAATATGAAGAAAATGGTTGCGACGGACCTCTCCTCGGCGCAGGGTGAAGAGCTTTGCCAAGTATTATCGTCCTACCGAGATATTTTCGACATCGACGGTCGCCCTTTAGGCCAGACGCTCGCGGTCAAGCATCGGATTCTTACTGGCGATGCTACGCCTATTCCCCGATGACCGTATCGAGTTTCTGCGTCGGAACGCCGAGTAATTCAAAACAAAGTTAACAAAATGCTCGATAAATCATCATTGAGCCTTCTTCGAGTCCCTGGGCGTCACATGTGGTGTTGGTTAAGAAGAAGGACGGCACGTGGCGCTTCTGTGTAGACTACCGTCATCTGAACAACATTACTAAGAAGGACGTCTACCCGCTCCCACGTATAGACGACGCCCTTGACTGCCTGTACGCTTCCATATATTTCTCGTCTATTGATCTTCTATCCGGATACTGGCAGATTGCTGTTGACGATATGGAGAGAGAAAAAACTGCATTCATCACATCTGATGGCCTATACCAATGTAAAGTAATGCCGTTTGGATTATGCAACGCCCCTGCCACCTTCGAGTGTATGATGGACTCCTTGCTCCAAGGTTTCAAATGGTCCACATGTGTCTGCTACCTCGACGACGTCATCGTCTTCTCGCCAACGTTCGACACTCACCTTGAACGTCTCACAACTATACTTGATGTATTTCGAAGGGCGAAGCTGCAACTTAACTCGTCCGAATGTCGTTTTGGCCACCGGCAAATTACGCTTCTGGGCCATCTCGTCGACGCTTCCGGAGTACAGCCTGATCCCGACAAAACTCGCGCTGTCAGAGAGTTTCCGGTTCCGAAGACACCTCATTGCATAGAAAAAACAGCATGATTGTTAACATATTGTTAGCTTGCATATGTTTGACACGAGGCCCAAGACGGCACCCTGTCTTCTAACACGTTCTTGTGTTTACGTTTTCGTCTCTGTCTTCAAGGCACGCGCACCGTAACATGTTGCAAGGGTGCTTGCGTTGAGCGTTTGTAAGGCGAGAAATGCTGTTCTAAAATTTCTTCTCTCTATCTTGTGCAGTAAATCCATGTTTATACCGTTCCCGCAATGATAAGAGTCACGAGTATGGCAACCGCAACCGCAAGCGTAACGGTATGGTGGTAACTTGTCGTGACAGCGCAGTTGTAATCCATAGAATCTGCAACTAAGGAATACGCGGCGAGGTATGGGTGATGAATAAGTAATTGCCAACATTGGTTTTCAGTAAACGTTTAATACCAAGAGCGGCAGGTGCTTATACTACCGTAGAGGACGGTTGCTGGGCGGTGACTCGAATCACTTACTCGCCACATCACACATATACGTTGGACTTCAAGCGGTTTCACCAACTCTCGCTTATATTCTCTCGACCCTAAACTGCGGCTTCACCTGTTACCCGGACTCCAGCTTTTCCTCTCTCTGTCCCCCGCTTCTTGTCCAATGTGCTGAGACGTGCTTCAACTAATGCTTGCTCCTCCTTTTTCTCAATAAATGAAGGCATTCATTCATTCATTCATTCTTAAGTTGCTGCAGAAAATAGCGCGTCTTCCTCATAACAACCCTGTCTGTCACCTGAACTCTCCCATCGCAAAACAATGTTGCTCTGTTGCAAATGGCTGGGCGTCACATATACAATTTTCTAGGAATGGCCAGCAGCGTGGCATGCAATTTTCAGTGGGTGACGAGACAGTATAGAACACCTTCTCTGCCATTTCCGCACTTAGCGCTCTGCTTCGTGAGCTACGATTAGCCGCTGGGACAAAGCACGAAATGAAAGAAACCTAGCTGGGGGCTGGTCGCGTGCAGCTCTTTTCGGATTCGTGAGGCGCCGAATTAAAATATATATTTCATATCTAAACCTGAATGACAGCGATATAGGTGAGATTAGTTACGGTAGCCTATTTGTTTGGGCTAACGACGCTCTTCACGCAACACTTTCGCCTTATGCGTGTTTGCGAGCGGTAATGAAAGGCAGGAGGGTAAGACGCCTTCCTGAATTGAAACATTCCGAATAACTATTTGTTTGACGGTTGTACATATGTGCAGGCCCCCGATCCGAACCACCTGCAAGTCGGCATCTGCTTGCATAGGGGAACTCAGGTGAAAGTTGTCAAGCGGATAGGCTTTGAATTTTCATAAGGATATCTTTATTGAAATTCCTTACCATGAGGTGAAAGCCGACGAATAATCATTTAAGTTTTCTGTGTTACTAAGGCCTCATGTTAATATAAGGTTGCTATCTTTTACAGCCTCCTAAATTAAAAAAAGTAAGTTATGAAAAATAAATTGTTGCGGTAAATGTGTAAACGCATACGCAAGAAGAGTCCTAGTCCGTTTCCCAATGAAGATGGGGCACGTCTATACTCTCACGTTGTAGTGATGTGAAGAACAGAACGCTTTTAAAAGAGTGAGTCACGAATATAACTATAAGGTTAGCTTGCGCTGGAAAACACTCAAAGCACAACGTTGTCTGCGCGCACAGTAGCGCTTCCTCTAAATCTGACGTATACAGATCAATTCATCGGTTCACCAGATTGGAATGCCCGTACATTGCAGCGCAATTTCGAGTACTCAAATGGGATGGAGAATGTACGCCAGTATTCACTTCACGCGCGCAATTTGATAAGATAACGCTCTTTCGCTATTGAATCCGTGACAACATACTGGATATTAGAAACACGTGCAGGCGCATCTTCAGCTAACTGATAACTTTGGACCTGTGGTTAGACGCAAAAGACAGCCCCCCCCCCCCCCCCCCCCCGAAAGAAAGAAGAATACAGTTCCTTTTAATATTACCTGAAACATAGTGCTCGTGGTAAAAAGCGCCCCAAGACTGCACAGCGACGCCGACATACAGAAAACTCAAGAGCTAGACCCTTTTCAAGTACTGGTATTTATGAAACCAGCATTTCGTGGTTCAATGTAGCCCTGTAGTCCAGGGGCCAGTTCCACCACGGGTACTGTGTCGAAGCTCATAATTCATGTCAGCATTAATTGCCACATAAACACCGTATTTTCTCTTTAAAGTTTAACAGTAGACAGCCAAAATACATGCAGCGATACTCTCATCCTAATTCGTCAGTACTTTTCGTTCTAACGTACATGTCCGCGCTGATCCATATGTTATAAAGTACTGAAAATGTGCCCAATGCTTTCCTCCAGGCAGCTGTTTTTATTCATTATGATGCCAGGAAACCTAGCCTGATGCCACCAACGCTCAGAAATCTAATCGGGAGCGCACACAATGTTTTCGCACACCTTGTGTGATGTACCGTAGCGCTGAGGTGCTTCTTGTATAATATAGGAGAATAAGTTGTAAAGGCAGGAGTGCACATGTGCTTAAGCTCATGAAGTTGATTTGTGCAAAGAAAACCCGTCCAAGCTTTCACACTTACTTTATAAGAAGCCTACAGCAACACCCATGTGCTGGCTGCTTTTAACAGCACCAAAGAAAACTATTAAACCAATACAAGCATTGGTGACATCATTTTATCATTCGAGTGTTCAGATTGGTAACCTCTGGACGCGGAGGAAGTTGAGAAGTTGTGTGGATAATCACCAAAGCTACGTTAATTAAATCTTCAGTAACTGATCTTACGTCACTAAACAAAGTGAGTAGTTTGGAGCCCGTCCTCGAGATTATGCAGCCGAGTGAAAGAATTTCGATTCAACGTGCTTCTGTAAGAGCCATGCGAACCAAATTTTCTAACTAAACGCTCTTCAAGGGCGTAACTGACGCAGAAAAAGAACATAAGTCACAGTAAGAACCGCACTTCAAGATGGGACACACAGGAGAATCCACGCACAAACTGCGCTAACAACTTGAAATGCTGTTCCTTCTGTGATAATGAAGCAACTAGCATGTCAGTCACACCTTACAAACCTGTAAAGTCAACCTGACTGTACCTAGCCTTTTGTGATGCTGTCATCAATACTATGGCCCCGTGAGCATGCTCCTTGTGGCCATCCCGCTTTCGATTTTTATTCACGCTATTTCGAAGGCAAGCGGTTCAAATTCTTATCGTCAATATAGCAGCGAACGTGTGCCCATAGATAAAGAAATTTTGTGACGCCGAAAGCTTGTTGCCGCCGAGTAAAGGAAGATAACAAAAGTGAACAGCTTGGTAGCTGCTCACGGAGCCGTGCCGATGGTGACACTGCCATCGTGACGAACTCTGGGGCGGAGGTATTGACGGCTGAGACATTTATTTTTTTTTCTTTATTTTTTTTTCTCTCTCTCTCTCTCTCTCTATATATATATATATATATATATATATATAGATAGATAGATAGCAAAGCCGTTAAGAGGACGTTCTAACTCGGGCCCAACTCCGGCGCGGCTTATGCAAGTAGATGTAAAACACCGAAACGCTTTCTTCAGATAATCCCTGAACCAATTTTAGTGAAATTTGCTGGATTATAGAGAGAAAGGTAAATTCCAGTGGCTTTCGGAAACGGATTTTCCATTTAGGGCCTAATGTTGTTAGAAGAATTTTAGAGATTCGAAAGTGCTAAACAGATAGAAAAGCGAAGTTTACAATTTAATAACTCCGCATCAAGAATATATATCACGTTTTTGAAAACAGCATCCATTAGATCGTTCAAAGCGGACAAATTCTATATGGTGGTTTATATCTTACGTAAACGCGTTACGTTGTGTACAAGTGTTCTGCAAAAGCTGCATTTCCATATTACTAATTTTCTTTTGAGATTCATATGTAATATAATAATTTTGTCCTCTTTAGATGTGTTGTGAGATGCAATGCACAGAATTGTGATACCATTTTTCATCGCCGAAAGACAGAGTTGTAAACTTGGTGGTTTCGTTTTCCGAAAATATGAGATTTTTGCCAACAAATGATGACATATATCAAAAATTCGAAACCAACAATCACTTGATTTTACATCTTTTTTAAAGTGCAACAAACCTTGTCAAATTAGGTGCAGTGGTTGCCGAGAAAAACGAATTCTCCTTTTACACATATTTAGATAAAACCACCCGAGCTTAAGCTTCCTCTTAACGGCTACTTTCTCCACTATCGCCCTCGAGTGTAGAAGAAAATCCTGAAGATAGTACAATGCCGGACTGATCCGCGGCGGCGGTGAAGCAGGCGTTAAGCACTCCCCATGCGTGGGCCGATCTGGAAGATAGTGAAATACCGACCCGACATGACCCGCGGCGGCGGTGAAGCAGGCGTTAAGCACTCCCCATGCGTGGGCCGATCTGGAAGTTAGTGAAATACCGACCCGCGGCGACCCGCGGCGGCGGTGAAGCAGGCGTTAAGCACTCCCCATGCGTGGGCCGATCTGGACGATAGTGAAATACCGACCCGACACGACCCGCGGCGGCGGTGAAGCAGGCGTTAAGCACTCCCCATGCGTGGGCCGATCTGGAAGTTAGTGAAATACCGACCCGCGGCGACCCGCGGCGGCGGTGAAGCAGGCGTTAAGCACTCCCCATGCGTGGGCCGATCTGGAAGATAGTGAAATACCGACCCGACACGACCCGCGGCGGCGGTGAAGCAGGCGTTAAGCACTCCCCATGCGTGGGCCGATCTGGAAGTTAGTGAAATACCGACCCGCGGCGACCCGCGGCAGCGGTGAAGCAGGCGTTAAGCACTCCCCATGCGTGGGCCGATCTGGAAGATAGTGAAATACCGACCCGACACGACCCGCGGCGGCGGTGAAGCAGGCGTTAAGCACTCCCCATGCGTGGGCCGATCTGGAAGTTAGTGAAATATCGACCCGACACGAACCGCGGCGGCGGTGAAGCAGGCGTTAAGCACTCCCCATGCATGGGCCGATCTGGAAGATAGTGAAATACCGACCCGACACGACCCGCGGCGGCGGTGAAGCAGGCGTTAAGCACTCCCCATGCGTGGGCCGATCTGGAAGATAGTGAAATACCGACCCGACACGAACCGCGGCGGCGGTGAAGCAGGCGTTAAGCACTCCCCATGCGTGGGCCGATCTGGAAGTTAGTGAAATACCGACCCGACACGAACCGCGGCGGCGGTGAAGCAGGCGTTAAGCACTCCCCATGCATGGGCCGATCTGGAAGATAGTGAAACACCGACCCGCGGCGACCCGCGGCGGCGGTGAAGCAGGCATTAAGCACTCCCCATGCGTGGGCCGATCTGGAAGATAGTGAAATACCGACCCGACACGACCCGCGGCGGCGGTGAAGCAGGCGTTAAGCACTCCCCATGCGTGGGCCGATCTGGAAGTTAGTGAAATACCGACCCGACACGACCCGCGGCGGCGGTGAAGCAGGCGTTAAGCACTGCCCATGCGTGGGCCGATGTGGAAGATAGTGAAATACCGACCCGACACGACCCGCGGCGGCGGTGAAGCAGGCGTTAAGCACTCCCCATGCTTGGGCCGATCTGGGAGTTAGTGAAATACCGACCCGCGGCGACCCGCGGCGGCGGTGAAGCAGGCGTTAAGCACTCCCCATGCGTGGGCCGATCTGGAAGATAGTGAAATACCGACCCGACACGACCCGCGGCGGCGGTGAAGCAGGCGTTAAGCACTCCCCATGCGTGGGCCGATCTGGAAGTTAGTGAAATATCGACTCGACACGAACCGCGGCGGCGGTGAAGCAGGCGTTAAGCACTCCCCATGCATGGGCCGATCTGGAAGATAGTGAAATACCGACCCGACACGACCCGCGGCGGCGGTGAAGCCGGCGTTAAGCACTCCCCATGCGTGGGCCGATCTGGAAGATAGTGAAATACCGACCCGACACGAACCGCGGTGGCGGTGAAGCAGGCGTTAAGCACTCCCCATGCGTGGGCCGATCTGGAAGTTAGTGAAATACAAACCCGACACGAACCGCGGCGGCGGTGAAGCAGGCGTTAAGCACTCCCCATGCATGGGCCGATCTGGAAGATAGTGAAATACCGACCCGCGGCGACCCGCGGCGGCGGTGAAGCAGGCGTTAAGCACTCCCCATGCGTGGGCCGATCTGGAAGATAGTGAAATACCGAGCCGACACGACCCGCGGCGGCGGTGAAGCAGGCGTTAAGCACTCCCCATGCTTGGGCCGATCTGGAAGTTAGTGAAATACCGACCCGACACGACCCGCGGCGGCGGTGAAGCAGGCGTTAAGCACTCCCCATGCGTGGGCCGATCTGGAAGTTAGTGAAATACCGACCCGACAAGACCCGCGGCGGCGGTGAAGCAGGCGTTAAGCACTCCCCATGCATGGGCCGATCTGGAAGATAGTGAAATACCGACCCGACACGACCCGCGGCGGCGGTGAAGCCGGCGTTAAGCACTCCCCATGCGTGGGCCGATCTGGAAGATAGTGAAATACCGACCCGACACGAACCGCGGTGGCGGTGAAGCAGGCGTTAAGCACTCCCCATGCGTGGGCCGATCTGGAAGTTAGTGAAATACAAACCCGACACGAACCGCGGCGGCGGTGAAGCAGGCGTTAAGCACTCCCCATGCGTGGGCCGATCTGGAAGTTAGTGAAATACCGACCCAACACGAACCACGGCGGCGGTGAAGCAGGCGTTAAGCACTCCCCATGCATGGGCCGATCTGGAAGATAGTGAAATACCGACCCGAGACGACCCGCGGCGGCGGTGAAGCAGGCGTTAAGCACTCCCCATGCGTGGGCCGATCTGGAAGATAGTGAAATACCGACCCGACACGAACCGCGGCGGCGGTGAAGCAGGCGTTAAGCACTCCCCATGCGTGGGCCGATCTGGAAGTTAGTGAAATACCGACCCGCGGCGACCAGCGGCGGCGGTGAAGCAGGCGTTAAGCACTCCCCATGCGTGGGCCGATCTGGACGATAGTGAAATACCGACCCGACACGACCCGCGGCGGCGGTGAAGCAGGCGTTAAGCACTCCCCATGCGTGGGCCGATCTGGAAGTTAGTGAAATACCGACCCGACACGACCCGCGGCGGCGGTGAAGCAGGCGTTAAGCACTCCCCATGCGTGGGCCGATCTGGAAGTTAGTGAAATACCGACCCGACACGACCCGCGGCGGCGGTGAAGCAGGCGTTAAGCACTCCCCATGCGTGGGCCGATCTGGAAGTTAGTGAAATACCGACCCGACAAGACCCGCGGCGGCGGTGAAGCAGGCGTTAAGCACTCCCCATGCGTGGGCCGATCTGGAAGTTAGTGAAATACCGACCCGACACGACCCGCGGCGGCGGTGAAGCAGGCGTTAAGCACTCCCCATGCGCGGGCCGATCTGGAAGTTAGTGAAATACCGACCCGACACGAACCGCGGCGGCGGTGAAGCAGGCGTTAAGCACTCCCCATGCATGGGCCGATATGGAAGATAGTGAAATACCGACCAGCGGCGACCCGCGGCGGCGGTGAAGCAGGCGTTAAGCACTCCCCATGCGTGGGCCGATCTGGAAGATAGTGAAATACCGACCCGACACGACCCGCGGCGGCGGTGAAGCAGGCGTTAAGCACTCCCCATGCGTGGGCCGATCTGGAAGTTAGTGAAATACCGACCCGCGGCGACCCGCGGCAGCGGTGAAGCAGGCGTTAAGCACTCCCCATGCGTGGGCCGATCTGGAAGATAGTGAAATACCGACCCGACACGACCCGCGGCGGCGGTGAAGCAGGCGTTAAGCACTCCCCATGCGTGGGCCGATCTGGAAGTTAGTGAAATACAAACCCGACACGAACCGCGGCGGCGGTGAAGCAGGCGTTAAGCACTCCCCATGCATGGGCCGATCTGGAAGATAGTGAAATACCGACCCGCGGCGACCCGCGGCGGCGGTGAAGCAGGCGTTAAGCACTCCCCATGCGTGGGCCGATCTGGAAGATAGTGAAATACCGACCCGACACGACCCGCGGCGGCGGTGAAGCAGGCGTTAAGCACTCCCCATGCTTGGGCCGATCTGGAAGTTAGTGAAATACCGACCCGACACGACCCGCGGCGGCGGTGAAGCAGGCGTTAAGCACTCCCCATGCGTGGGCCGATCTGGAAGTTAGTGAAATACCGACCCGACAAGACCCGCGGCGGCGGTGAAGCAGGCGTTAAGCACTCCCCATGCGTGGGCCGATCTGGAAGTTAGTGAAATACCGACCCAACACGAACCACGGCGGCGGTGAAGCAGGCGTTAAGCACTCCCCATGCGTGGGCCGATCTGGAAGTTAGTGAAATACCGACCCGCGGCGACCAGCGGCGGCGGTGAAGCAGGCGTTAAGCACTCCCCATGCGTGGGCCGATCTGGACGATAGTGAAATACCGACCCGACACGACCCGCGGCGGCGGTGAAGCAGGCGTTAAGCACTCCCCATGCGTGGGCCGATCTGGAAGTTAGTGAAATACCGACCCGACACGACCCGCGGCGGCGGTGAAGCAGGCGTTAAGCACTCCCCATGCGTGGGCCGATCTGGAAGTTAGTGAAATACCGACCCGACACGACCCGCGGCGGCGGTGAAGCAGGCGTTAAGCACTCCCCATGCGTGGGCCGATCTGGAAGTTAGTGAAATACCGACCCGACAAGACCCGCGGCGGCGGTGAAGCAGGCGTTAAGCACTCCCCATGCGTGGGCCGATCTGGAAGTTAGTGAAATACCGACCCGACACGACCCGCGGCGGCGGTGAAGCAGGCGTTAAGCACTCCCCATGCGTGGGCCGATCTGGAAGTTAGTGAAATACCGACCCGACACGAACCGCGGCGGCGGTGAAGCAGGCGTTAAGCACTCCCCATGCCTGGGCCGATATGGAAGATAGTGAAATACCGACCCGCGGCGACCCGCGGCGGCGGTGAAGCAGGCGTTAAGCACTCCCCATGCGTGGGCCGATCTGGAAGATAGTGAAATACCGACCCGACACGACCCGCGGCGGCGGTGAAGCAGGCGTTAAGCACTCCCCATGCGTGGGCCGATCTGGAAGTTAGTGAAATACCGACCCGCGGCGACCCGCGGCAGCGGTGAAGCAGGCGTTAAGCACTCCCCATGCGTGGGCCGATCTGGAAGATAGTGAAATACCGACCCGACACGACCCGCGGCGGCGGTGAAGCAGGCGTTAAGCACTCCCCATGCGTGGGCCGATCTGGAAGTTAGTGAAATACAAACCCGACACGAACCGCGGCGGCGGTGAAGCAGGCGTTAAGCACTCCCCATGCATGGGCCGATCTGGAAGATAGTGAAATACCGACCCGCGGCGACCCGCGGCGGCGGTGAAGCAGGCGTTAAGCACTCCCCATGCGTGGGCCGATCTGGAAGATAGTGAAATACCGACCCGACACGACCCGCGGCGGCGGTGAAGCAGGCGTTAAGCACTCCCCATGCTTGGGCCGATCTGGAAGTTAGTGAAATACCGACCCGACACGACCCGCGGCGGCGGTGAAGCAGGCGTTAAGCACTCCCCATGCGTGGGCCGATCTGGAAGTTAGTGAAATACCGACCCGACAAGACCCGCGGCGGCGGTGAAGCAGGCGTTAAGCACTCCCCATGCGTGGGCCGATCTGGAAGTTAGTGAAATACCGACCCAACACGAACCACGGCGGCGGTGAAGCAGGCGTTAAGCACTCCCCATGCATGGGCCGATCAGGAAGATAGTGAAATACCGACCCGACACGACCCGCGGCGGCGGTGAAGCAGGCGTTAAGCACTCCCCATGCGTGGGCCGATCTGGAAGATAGTGAAATACCGACCCGACACGAACCGCGGCGGCGGTGAAGCAGGCGTTAAGCACTCCCCATGCGTGGGCCGATCTGGAAGTTAGTGAAATACCGACCCGCGGCGACCCGCGGCGGCGGTGAAGCAGGCGTTAAGCACTCCCCATGCGTGGGCCGATCTGGACGATAGTGAAATACCGACCCGACACGACCCGCGGCGGCAGTGAAGCAGGCGTTAAGCACTCCCCATGCGTGGGCCGATCTGGAAGTTAGTGAAATACCGACCCGACACGACCAGCGGCGGCGGTGAAGCAGGCGTTAAGCACTCCCCATGCGTGGGCCGATCTGGAAGTTAGTGAAATACCGACCCGACACGACCCGCGGCGGCGGTGAAGCAGGCGTTAAGCACTCCCCATGCGTGGGCCGATCTGGAAGTTAGTGAAATACCGACCAGCGGCGACCCGCGGCGGCGGTGAAGCAGGCGTTAAGCACTCCCCATGCGTGGGCCGATCTGGACGATAGTGAAATACCGACCCGACACGACCCGCGGCGGCGGTGAAGCAGGCGTTAAGCACTCCCCATGCGTGGGCCGATCTGGAAGTTAGTGAAATACCGACCCGACACGAACCGCGGCGGCGGTGAAGCAGGCGTTAAGCACTCCCCATGCATGGGCCGATATGGAAGATAGTGAAATACCGACCCGCGGCGACCCGCGGCGGCGGTGAAGCAGGCGTTAAGCACTCCCTATGCGTGGGCCGATCTGGAAGATAGTGAAATACCGACCCGACACGACCCGCGGCGGCGGTGAAGCAGGCGTTAAGCACTCCCCATGCGTGGGCCGATCTGGAAGTTAGTGAAATACCGACCCGCGGCGACCCGCGGCAGCGGTGAAGCAGGCGTTAAGCACTCCCCATGCGTGGGCCGATCTGGAAGATAGTGAAATACCGACCCGACACGACCCGCGGCGGCGGTGAAGCAGGCGTTAAGCACTCCCCATGCGTGGGCCGATCTGGAAGTTAGTGAAATATCGACCCGACACGAACCGCGGCGGCGGTGAAGCAGGCGTTAAGCACTCCCCATGCATGGGCCGATCTGGAAGATAGTGAAATACCGACCCGACACGACCCGCGGCGGCGGTGAAGTAGGCGTTAAGCACTCCCCATGCGTGGGCCGATCTGGAAGATAGTGAAATACCGACCCGACACGAACCGCGGCGGCGGTGAAGCAGGCGTTAAGCACTCCCCATGCGTGGGCCGATCTGGAAGTTAGTGAAATACCGACCCGACACGAACCGCGGCGGCGGTGAAGCAGGCGTTAAGCACTCCCCATGCATGGGGCGATCTGGAAGATAGTGAAATACCGACCCGCGGCGACCCGCGGCGGCGGTGAAGCAGGCATTAAGCACTCCCCATGCGTGGGCCCATCTGGAAGATAGTGAAATACCGACCCGACACGACCCGCGGCGGCGGTGAAGCAGGCGTTAAGCACTCCCCATGCGTGGGCCGATCTGGAAGTTAGTGAAATACCGACCCGACACGACCCGCGGCGGCGGTGAAGCAGGCGTTAAGCACTCCCCATGCGTGGGCCGATGTGGAAGATAGTGAAATACCGACCCGACACGACCCGCGGCGGCGGTGAAGCAGGCGTTAAGCACTCCCCATGCGTGGGCCGATCTGGAAGTTAGTGAAATACCGACCCGCGGCGACCCGCGGCGGCGGTGAAGCAGGCGTTAAGCACTCCCCATGCGTGGGCCGATCTGGAAGATAGTGAAATACCGACCCGACACGACCCGCGGCGGCGGTGAAGCAGGCGTTAAGCACTCCCCATGCGTGGGCCGATCTGGAAGTTAGTGAAATATCGACTCGACACGAACCGCGGCGGCGGTGAAGCAGGCGTTAAGCACTCCCCATGCATGGGCCGATCTGGAAGATAGTGAAATACCGACCCGACACGAACCGCGGCGGCGGTGAAGCAGGCGTTAAGCACTCCCCATGCGTGGGCCGATCTGGAAGTTAGTGAAATACCGACCCGACACGAACCGCGGCGGCGGTGAAGCAGGCGTTAAGCACTCCCCATGCGTGGGCCGATCTGGAAGTTAGTGAAATACAAACCCGACACGAACCGCGGCGGCGGTGAAGCAGGCGTTAAGCACTCCCCATGCATGGGCCGATCTGGAAGATAGTGAAATACCGACCCGCGGCGGCGGTGAAGCCGGCGTTAAGCACTCCCCATGCGTGGGCCGATCTGGAAGATAGTGAAATACCGACCCGACACGAACCGCGGCGGCGGTGAAGCAGGCGTTAAGCACTCCCCATGCGTGGGCCGATCTGGAAGTTAGTGAAATACAAACCCGACACGAACCGCGGCGGCGGTGAAGCAGGCGTTAAGCACTCCCCATGCATGGGCCGATCTGGAAGATAGTGAAATACCGACCCGCGGCGACCCGCGGCTGCGGTGAAGCAGGCGTTAAGCACTCCCCATGCGTGGGCCGATCTGGAAGATGGTGAAATACCGACCCGACACGACCCGCGGCGGCGGTGAAGCAGGCGTTAAGCACTCCCCATGCTTGGGCCGATCTGGAAGTTAGTGAAATACCGACCCGACACGACCCGCGGCGGCGGTGAAGCAGGCGTTAAGCACTCCCCATGCGTGGGCCGATCTGGAAGTTAGTGAAATACCGACCCGACAAGACCCGCGGCGGCGGTGAAGCAGGCGTTAAGCACTCCCCATGCGTGGGCCGATCTGGAAGTTAGTGAAATACCGACCCAACACGAACCACGGCGGCGGTGAAGCAGGCGTTAAGCACTCCCCATGCATGGGCCGATCTGGAAGATAGTGAAATACCGACCCGACACGACCCGCGGCGGCGGTGAAGCAGGCGTTAAGCACTCCCCATGCGTGGGCCGATCTGGAAGATAGTGAAATACCGACCCGACACGAACCGCGGCTGCGGTGAAGCAGGCGTTAAGCACTCCCCATGCGTGGGCCGATCTGGAAGTTAGTGAAATACCGACCCGCGGCGACCCGCGGCGGCGGTGAAGCAGGCGTTAAGCACTCCCCATGCGTGGGCCGATCTGGACGATAGTGAAATACCGACCCGACACGACCCGCGGCGGCGGTGAAGCAGGCGTTAAGCACTCCCCATGCGTGGGCCGATCTGGAAGTTAGTGAAATACCGACCCGACACGACCCGCGGCGGCGGTGAAGCAGGCGTTAAGCACTCCCCATGCGTGGGCCGATCTGGAAGTTAGTGAAATACCGACCCGACACGACCCGCGGCGGCGGTGAAGCAGGCGTTAAGCACTCCCCATGCGTGGGCCGATCTGGAAGTTAGTGAAATACGGACCCGACAAGACCCGCGGCGGCGGTGAAGCAGGCGTTAAGCACTCCCCATGCTTGGGCCGATCTGGAAGTTAGTGAAATACCGACCCAACACGAACCACGGCGGCGGTGAAGCAGGCGTTAAGCACTCCCCATGCATGGGCCGATCTGGAAGATAGTGAAATACCGACCCGACACGACCCGCGGCGGCGGTGAAGCAGGCGTTAAGCACTCCCCATGCGTGGGCTGATCTGGAAGATAGTGAAATACCGACCCGACACGAACCGCGGCGGCGGTGAAGCAGGCGTTAAGCACTCCCCATGCGTGGGCCGATCTGGAAGTTAGTGAAATACCGACCCGCGGAGACCCGCGGCGGCGGTGAAGCAGGCGTTAAGCACTCCCCATGCGTGGGCCGATCTGGAAGATAGTGAAATACCGACCCGACACGATCCGCGGCGGCGGTGAAGCAGGCGTTAAGCACTCCCCATGCGTGGGCCGATCTGGAAGTTAGTGAAATACCGACCCGCGGCGACCCGCGGCGGCGGTGAAGCAGGCGTTAAGCACTCCCCATGCGTGGGCCGATCTGGACGATAGTGAAATACCGACCCGACACGACCCGCGGCGGCGGCGAAGCAGGCGTTAAGCACTCCCTATGCGTGGGCCGATCTGGAAGTTAGTGAAATACCGACCCGACACGAACCGCGGCGGCGGTGAAGCAGGCGTTAAGCACTCCCCATGCATGGGCCGATCTGGAAGATAGTGAAATACCGACTCGCGGCGACCCGCGGCGGCGGTGAAGCAGGCGTTAAGCACTCCCCATGCGTGGGCCGATCTGGAAGATAGTGAAATACCGACCCGCGGCGACCCGCGGCGGCGGTGAAGCAGGCGTTAAGCACTCCCCATGCGTGGGCCGATCTGGACGATAGTGAAATACCGACCCGACACGACCCGCGGCGGCGGTGAAGCAGGCGTTAAGCACTCCCCATGCGTGGGCCGATCTGGAAGTTAGTGAAATACCGACCCGACACGACCCGCGGCGGCGGTGAAGCAGGCGTTAAGCACTCCGCATGCGTGGGCCGATCTGGAAGTTAGTGAAATACCGACCCGACACGACCCGCGGCGGCGGTGAAGCAGGCGTTAAGCACTCCCCATGCGTGGGCCGATCTGGAAGTTAGTGAAATACCGACCCGACACGACCCGCGGCGGCGGTGAAGCAGGCGTTAAGCACTCCCCATGCGTGGGCCGATCTGGAAGTTAGTGAAATACCGACCCGACACGACCCGCGGCGGCGGTGAAGCAGGCGTTAAGCACTCCCCATGCGTGGGCCGATCTGGAAGTTAGTGAAATACCGACCCGACACGACCCGCGGCGGCGGTGAAGCAGGCGTTAAGCACTCCCCATGCGTGGGCCGATCTGGAAGTTAGTGAAATACCGACCCGACACGACCCGCGGCGGCGGTGAAGCAGGCGTTAAGCACTCCCCATGCGTGGGCCGATCTGGAAGTTAGTGAAATACCGACCCGACACGACCCGCGGCGGCGGTGAAGCAGGCGTTAAGCACTCCCCATGCGTGGGCCGATCTGGAATTTAGTGAAATACCGACCCGACACGACCCGCGGCGGCGGTGAAGCAGGCGTTAAGCACTCCCCATGCGTGGGCCGATCTGGAAGTTAGTGAAATACGGACCCGACAAGACCCGCGGCGGCGGTGAAGCAGGCGTTAAGCACTCCCCATGCTTGGGCCGATCTGGAAGTTAGTGAAATACCGACCCAACACGAACCACGGCGGCGGTGAAGCAGGCGTTAAGCACTCCCCATGCATGGGCCGATCTGGAAGATAGTGAAATACCGACCCGACACGACCCGCGGCGGCGGTGAAGCAGGCGTTAAGCACTCCCCATGCGTGGGCCGATCTGGAAGATAGTGAAATACCGACCCGACACGAACCGCGGCGGCGGTGAAGCAGGCGTTAAGCACTCCCCATGCGTGGGCCGATCTGGAAGTTAGTGAAATACCGACCCGCGGCGACCCGCGGCGGCGGTGAAGCAGGCGTTAAGCACTCCCCATGCGTGGGCCGATCTGGAAGATAGTGAAATACCGACCCGACACGATCCGCGGCAGCGGTGAAGCAGGCGTTAAGCACTCCCCATGCGTGGGCCGATCTGGAAGTTAGTGAAATACCGACCCGCGGCGACCCGCGGCGGCGGTGAAGCAGGCGTTAAGCACTCCCCATGCGTGGGCCGATCTGGACGATAGTGAAATACCGACCCGACACGACCCGCGGCGGCGGCGAAGCAGGCGTTAAGCACTCCCTATGCGTGGGCCGATCTGGAAGTTAGTGAAATACCGACCCGACACGAACCGCGGCGGCGGTGAAGCAGGCGTTAAGCACTCCCCATGCATGGGCCGATCTGGAAGATAGTGAAATACCGACTCGCGGCGACCAGCGGTGGCGGTGAAGCAGGCGTTAAGCACTCCCCATGCGTGGGCCGATCTGGAAGATAGTGAAATACCGACCCGCGGCGACCCGCGGCGGCGGTGAAGCAGGCGTTAAGCACTCCCCATGCGTGGGCCGATCTGGACGATAGTGAAATACCGACCCGACACGACCCGCGGCGGCGGTGAAGCAGGCGTTAAGCACTCCCCATGCGTGGGCCGATCTGGAAGTTAGTGAAATACCGACCCGACACGACCCGCGGCGGCGGTGAAGCAGGCGTTAAGCACTCCCCATGCGTGGGCCGATCTGGAAGTTAGTGAAATACCGACCCGACACGACCCGCGGCGGCGGTGAAGCAGGCGTTAAGCACTCCCCATGCGTGGGCCGATCTGGAAGTTAGTGAAATACCGACCCGACACGACCCGCGGCGGCGGTGAAGCAGGCGTTAAGCACTCCCCATGCGTGGGCCGATCTGGAAGTTAGTGAAATACCGACCCGACACGACCCGCGGCGGCGGTGAAGCAGGCGTTAAGCACTCCCCATGCGTGGGGCGATCTGGAAGTTAGTGAAATACCGACCCGCGGCGACCCGCGGCGGCGGTGAAGCCGGCGTTAAGCACTCCCCATGCGTGGGCCGATCTGGACGATAGTGAAATACCGACCCGACACGACCCGCGGCGGCGGTGAAGCAGGCGTTAAGCACTCCCCATGCGTGGGCCGATCTGAAAGTTAGTGAAATACCGACCCGACACGAGCCGCGGCGGCGGTGAAGCAGGCGTTAAGCACTCCCCATGCGTGGGCCGATCTGGAAGTTAGTGAAATACCGACCCGACACGAACCGCGGCGGCGGTGAAGCAGGCGTTAAGCACTCCCCATGCATGGGCCGATCTGGAAGATAGTGAAATACCGACCCGCGGCGAACCGCGGCGGCGGTGAAGCAGGCGTTAAGCACTCCCCATGCGTGGGCTGTTCTGGAAGATAGTGAAATACCGACCCGCGGCGACCCGCGGCGGCGGTGAAGCAGGCGTTAAGCACTCCCCATGCGTGGGCCGATCTGGACGATAGTGAAATACCGACCCGACACGACCTGCGGCGGCCGTGAAGCAGGCGTTAAGCACTCCCCATGCGTGGCCGATCTGGAAAATAGTGAAATACCGACCCGCGGCGACCCGCGACGGTGGTGAAGCAGGCGTTAAGCACTCCCCATGCGTGGGCCGATCTGGAAGTTAGTGAAATACCGACCCGCGGCGGCCCGCGGCGGCGGTGAAGCCGGCGTTAAGCACTCCCCATGCGTGGGCCGATCTGGAAGTTAGTGAAATACCGACCCGCGGCGACCCGCGGCGGCGGTGAAGCAGGCGTTAAGCACTCCCCATGCGTGGGCCGATCTGGAAGTTAGTGAAATACCGACCCGACACGACCCGCGGCGGCGGTGAAGCAGGCGTTAAGCACTCCCCATGCGTGGGCCGATCTGGAAGTTAGTGAAATACCGACCCGCGGCGACCCGCGGCGGCGGTGAAGCAGGCGTTAAGCACTCCCCATGCGTGGGCCGATCTGGACGATAGTGAAATACCGACCCGCGGCGGCGGTGAAGCAGGCGTTAAGCACTCCCCATGCGTGGGCCGATCTGGACGATAGTGAAATACCGACCCGGCACGACCCGCGGCGGCGGTGAAGCAGGCGTTAAGCACTCCCCATGCGTGGGCCGATCTGGAAGATAGTGAAATACCGACCCGACACGACCCGCGGCGGCGGTGAAGCAGGCGTTAAGCACTCCCCATGCGTGGGCCGATCTGGAAGTTAGTGAAATACCGACCCGACACGACCCGCGGCGGCGGTGAAGCAGGCGTTAAGCACTCCCCATGCGTGGGCCGATCTGGAAGTTAGTGAAATACCGACCCGACACGACCCGCGGCGGCGGTGAAGCAGGCGTTAAGCACTCCCCATGCGTGGGCCGATCTGGAAGTTAGTGAAATACCGACCCGACACGAACCGCGGCGGCGGTGAAGCAGGCGTTAAGCACTCCCCATGCATGGGCCGATCTGGAAGATAGTGAAATACCGACCCGCGGCGACCCGCGGCGGCGGTGAAGCAGGCGTTAAGCACTCCCCATGCGTGGGCCGATCTGGAAGATAGTGAAATACCGACCCGACACGACCCGCGGCGGCGGTGAAGCAGGCGTTAAGCACTCCCCATGCGTGGGCCGATCTGGAAGTTAGTGAAATACCGACCCGACACGACCCGCGGCGGCGGTGAAGCAGGCGTTAAGCACTCCCCATGCGTGGGCCGATCTGGAAGTTAGTGAAATACCGACCCGACACGACCCGCGGCGGCGGTGAAGCAGGCGTTAAGCACTCCCCATGCGTGGGCCGATCTGGAAGATAGTGAAATACCGACCCGACACGACCCACGGCGGCGGTGAAGCAGGCGTTAAGCACTCCCCATGCGTGGGCCGATCTGGAAGTTAGTGAAATACCGACCCGACACGACCCGCGGCGGCGGTGAAGCAGGCGTTAAGCACTCCGCATGCGTGGGCCGATCTGGAAGTTAGTGAAATACCGACCCGACACGACCCGCGGCGGCGGTGAAGCAGGCGTTAAGCACTCCCCATGCGTGGGCCGATCTGGAAGTTAGTGAAATACCGACCCTACACGACCCGCGGCGGCGGTGAAGCAGGCGTTAAGCACTCCCCATGCGTGGGCCGATCTGGAAGTTAGTGAAATACCGACCCGACACGACCCGCGGCGGCGGTGAAGCAGGCGTTAAGCACTCCCCATGCGTGGGCCGATCTGGAAGTTAGTGAAATACCGACCCGACACGACCCGCGGCGGCGGTGAAGCAGGCGTTAAGCACTCCCCATGCGTGGGCCGATCTGGAAGTTAGTGAAATACCGACCCGACACGACCCGCGGCGGCGGTGAAGCAGGCGTTAAGCACTCCCCATGCGTGGGCCGATCTGGAAGTTAGTGAAATACCGACCCGACACGACCCGCGGCGGCGGTGAAGCAGGCGTTAAGCACTCCCCATGCGTGGGCCGATCTGGAATTTAGTGAAATACCGAGCCGACACGACCCGCGGCGGCGGTGAAGCAGGCGTTAAGCACTCCCCATGCGTGGGCCGATCTGGAAGTTAGTGAAATACGGACCCGACAAGACCCGCGGCGGCGGTGAAGCAGGCGTTAAGCACTCCCCATGCTTGGGCCGATCTGGAAGTTAGTGAAATACCGACCCGACACGACCCGCGGCGGCGGTGAAGCAGGCGTTAAGCACTCCCCATGCGTGGGCCGATCTGGAAGTTAGTGAAATACCGACCCGACACGACCCGCGGCGGCGGTGAAGCAGGCGTTAAGCACTCCCCATGCGTGGGCCGATCTGGAAGTTAGTGAAATACCGACCCGACACGACCCGCGGCGGCGGTGAAGCAGGCGTTAAGCACTCCCCATGCGTGGGGCGATCTGGAAGTTAGTGAAATACCGACCCGCGGCGACCCGCGGCGGCGGTGAAGCCGGCGTTAAGCACTCCCCATGCGTGGGCCGATCTGGACGATAGTGAAATACCGACCCGACACGACCCGCGGCGGCGGTGAAGCAGGCGTTAAGCACTCCCCATGCGTGGGCCGATCTGAAAGTTAGTGAAATACCGACGCGACACGAGCCGCGGCGGCGGTGAAGCAGGCGTTAAGCACTCCCCATGCGTGGGCCGATCTGGAAGTTAGTGAAATACCGACCCGACACGAACCGCGGCGGCGGTGAAGCAGGCGTTAAGCACTCCCCATGCATGGGCCGATCTGGAAGATAGTGAAATACCGACCCGCGGCGAACCGCGGCGGCGGTGAAGCAGGCGTTAAGCACTCCCCATGCGTGGGCTGTTCTGGAAGATAGTGAAATACCGACCCGCGGCGACCCGCGGCGGCGGTGAAGCAGGCGTTAAGCACTCCCCATGCGTGGGCCGATCTGGACGATAGTGAAATACCGACCCGACACGACCTGCGGCGGCCGTGAAGCAGGCGTTAAGCACTCCCCATGCGTGGCCGATCTGGAAGTTAGTGAAATACCGACCCGCGGCGACCCGCGGCGGTGGTGAAGCAGGCGTTAAGCACTCCCCATGCGTGGGCCGATCTGGAAGTTAGTGAAATACCGACCCGCGGCGACCCGCGGCGGCGGTGAAGCCGGCGTTAAGCACTCCCCATGCGTGGGCCGATCTGGAAGTTAGTGAAATACCGACCCGCGGCGACCCGCGGCGGCGGTGAAGCAGGCGTTAAGCACTCCCCATGCGTGGGCCGATCTGGAAGTTAGTGAAATACCGACCCGACACGACCCGCGGCGGCGGTGAAGCAGGCGTTAAGCACTCCCCATGCGTGGGCCGATCTGGAAGTTAGTGAAATACCGACCCGCGGCGACCCGCGGCGGCGGTGAAGCAGGCGTTAAGCACTCCCCATGCGTGGGCCGATCTGAACGATAGTGAAATACCGACCCGCGGCGGCGGTGAAGCAGGCGTTAAGCACTCCCCATGCGTGGGCCGATCTGGACGATAGTGAAATACCGACCCGGCACGACCCGCGGCGGCGGTGAAGCAGGCGTTAAGCACTCCCCATGCGTGGGCCGATCTGGAAGATAGTGAAATACCGACCCGACACGACCCGCGGCGGCGGTGAAGCAGGCGTTAAGCACTCCCCATGCGTGGGCCGATCTGGAAGTTAGTGAAATACCGACCCGACACGACCCGCGGCGGCGGTGAAGCAGGCGTTAAGCACTCCCCATGCGTGGGCCGATCTGGAAGTTAGTGAAATACCGACCCGACACGACCCGCGGCGGCGGTGAAGCAGGCGTTAAGCACTCCCCATGCGTGGGCCGATCTGGAAGTTAGTGAAATACCGACCCGACACGAACCGCGGCGGCGGTGAAGCAGGCGTTAAGCACTCCCCATGCATGGGCCGATCTGGAAGATAGTGAAATACCGACCCGCGGCGACCCGCGGCGGCGGTGAAGCAGGCGTTAAGCACTCCCCATGCGTGGGCCGATCTGGAAGATAGTGAAATACCGACCCGACACGACCCGCGGCGGCGGTGAAGCAGGCGTTAAGCACTCCCCATGCGTGGGCCGATCTGGAAGTTAGTGAAATACCGACCCGACACGACCCGCGGCGGCGGTGAAGCAGGCGTTAAGCACTCCCCATGCGTGGGCCGATCTGGAAGTTAGTGAAATACCGACCCGACACGACCCGCGGCGGCGGTGAAGCAGGCGTTAAGCACTCCCCATGCGTGGGCCGATCTGGAAGTTAGTGAAATACCGACCCAACACGAACCACGGCGGCGGTGAAGCAGGCGTTAAGCACTCCCCATGCATGGGCCGATCTGGAAGATAGTGAAATACCGACCCGACGCGACCCGCGGCGGCGGTGAAGCAGGCGTTAAGCACTCCCCATGCGTGGGCCGATCTGGAAGATAGTGAAATACCGACCCGACACGAACCGCGGCGGCGGTGAAGCAGGCGTTAAGCACTCCCCATGCGTGGGCCGATCTGGAAGTTAGTGAAATACCGACCCGCGGCGACCCGCGGCGGCGGTGAAGCAGGCGTTAAGCACTCCCCATGCGTGGGCCGATCTGGAAGATAGTGAAATACCGACCCGACACGACCCGCGGCGGCGGTGAAGCAGGCGTTAAGCACTCCCCATGCGTGGGCCGATCTGGAAGTTAGTGAAATACCGACCCGCGGCGACCCGCGGCGGCGGTGAAGCAGGCGTTAAGCACTCCCCATGCGTGGGCCGATCTGGACGATAGTGAAATACCGACCCGACACGACCCGCGGCGGCGGTGAAGCAGGCGTTAAGCACTCCCCATGCGTGGACCGATCTGGAAGTTAGTGAAATACCGACCCGACACGAACCGCGGCGGCGGTGAAGCAGGCGTTAAGCACTCCCCATGCATGGGCCGATCTGGAAGATAGTGAAATACCGACCCGCGGCGACCCGCGGCGGCGGTGAAGCAGGCGTTAAGCACTCCCCATGCGTGGGCCGATCTGGAAGATAGTGAAATACCGACCCGCGGCGACCCGCGGCGGCGGTGAAGCAGGCGTTAAGCACTCCCCATGCGTGGGCCGATCTGGACGATAGTGAAATACCGACCCGACACGACCCGCGGCGGCGGTAAAGCAGGCGTTAAGCACTCCCCATGCGTGGGCCGATCTGGAAGTTAGTGAAATACCGACCCGACACGACCCGCGGCGGCGGTGAAGCAGGCGTTAAGCACTCCCCATGCGTGGGCCGATCTGGACGATAGTGAAATACCGACCCGCGGCGACCCGCGGCGGCGGTGAAGCAGGCGTTAAGCACTCCCCATGCGTGGGCCGATCTGGACGATAGTGAAATACCGACCCGCGGCGACCCGCGGCGGCGGTGAAGCCGGCGTTAAGCACTCCCCTTGCATGGGCCGATCTGGAAGTTAGTGAAATACCGACCCGCGGCGACCCGCGGCGGCGGTGAAGCCGGCGTTAAGCACTCCCCATGCGTGGGCCGATCTGGACGATAGTGAAATACCGACCCGACACGACCCGCGGCGGCGGTGAAGCAGGCGTTAAGCACTCCCCATGCGTGGGCCGATCTGGAAGTTAGTGAAATACCGACCCGACACGACCCGCGGCGGCGGTGAAGCAGGCGTTAAGCACTCCCCATGCGTGGGCCGATCTGGAAGTTAGTGAAATACCGACCCGACACGAACCGCGGCGGCGGTGAAGCAGGCGTTAAGCACTCCCCATGCATGGGCCGATCTGCAAGATAGTGAAATACCGACCCGCGGCGACCCGCGGCGGCGGTGAAGCAGGCGTTAAGCACTCCCCATGCGTGGGCCGATCTGGAAGATAGTGAAATACCGACCCTACACGACCCGCGGCGGCGGTGAAGCAGGCGTTAAGCACTCCCCATGCGTGGGCCGATCTGGAAGTTAGTGAAATACCGACCCGACACGACCCGCGGCGGCGGTGAAGCAGGCGTTAAGCACTCCCCATGCGTGGGCCGATCTGGAAGTTAGTGAAATACCGACCCAACACGAACCACGCCGGCGGTGAAGCAGGCGTTAAGCACTCCCCATGCATGGGCCGATCTGGAAGATAGTGAAATACCGACCCGACACGACCCGCGGCGGCGGTGAAGCAGGCGTTAAGCACTCCCCATCCGTGGGCCGATCTGGAAGATAGTGAAATACCGACCCGACACGAACCGCGGCGGCGGTGAAGCAGGCGTTAAGCACTCCCCATGCGTGGGCCGATCTGGAAGTTAGTGAAATACCGACCCGCGGCGACCCGCGGCGGCGGTGAAGCAGGCGTTAAGCACTCCCCATGCGTGGGCCGATCTGGAAGATAGTCAAATACCGACCTGACACGACCCGCGGCGGCGGTGAAGCAGGCGTTAAGCACTCCCCATGCGTGGGCCGATCTGGAAGTTAGTGAAATACCGACCCGCGGCGACCCGCGGCGGCGGTGAAGCAGGCGTTAAGCACTCCCCATGCGTGGGCCGATCTGGAAGTTAGTGAAATACCGACCCGACACGACCCGCGGCGGCGGCGGCGGCGCGGCGGCGGTGAAGCAGGCGTTAAGCACTCCCCATCCGTGGGCCGATCTGGAAGATAGTGAAATACCGACCCGACACGAACCGCGGCGGCGGTGAAGCAGGCGTTAAGCACTCCCCATGCGTGGGCCGATCTGGAAGTTAGTGAAATACCGACCCGCGGCGACCCGCGGCGGCGGTGAAGCAGGCGTTAAGCACTCCCCATGCGCGGGCCGATCTGGACGATAGTGAAATACCGACCCGACACGACCCGCGGCCGCGGTGAAGCAGGCGTTAAGCACTCCCCATGCGTGGGCCGATCTGGAAGTTAGTGAAATACCGACCCGACACGACCCGCGGCGGCGGTGAAGCAGGCGTTAAGCACTCCCCATGCGTGGGCCGATCTGGAAGTTAGTGAAATACCGACCCGCACGACCCGCGGCGGCGGTGAAGCAGGCGTTAAGCACTCCCCATGCGTCGGCCGATCTGGAAGTTAGTGAAATACCGACCCGCGGCGACCCGCGGCGGCGGTGAAGCCGGCGTTAAGCACTCCCCATGCGTGGGCCGATCTGGACGATAGTGAAATACCGACCCGACACGACCCGCGGCGGCGGTGAAGCAGGCGTTAAGCACTCCCCATGCATGGGCCGATCTGGAAGTTTGTGAAATACCGACCCGACACGACCCGCGGCGGCGGTGAAGCAGGCGTTAAGCACTCCCCATGCGTGTGCCGATCTGGAAGTTAGTGAAATACCGCCCCGACACGAACCGCGGCGGCGGTGAAGCAGGCGTTAAGCATTCCCCATGCATGGGCCGATCTGGAAGATAGTGAAATACCGACCCGCGGCGAACCGCGGCGGCGGTGAAGCAGGTGTTAAGCACTCGCCATGCGTGGGCTGTTCTGGAAGATAGTGAAATACCGACCCGCGGCGACCCGCGGCGGCGGTGAAGCAGGCGTTACGCACTCCCCATGCGTGGGCCGATCTGGACGATAGCTAAATACCGACCCGCGGCGACCCGCGGCGGCGGTGAAGCAGGCGTTAAGCACTCCCCATGCGTGAGCCGATCTGGACGATAGTGAAATACCGACCCGACACGACCTGCGGCGGCGGTGAAGCAGGCGTTAAGCACTCCCCATGCGTGGGCCGATCTGGAAGTTAGTGAAATACCGACCCGCGGCGACCCGCGGCGGCGGTGAAGCAGGCGTTAAGCACTCCCCATGCGTGGGCCGATCTGGAAGATAGTGAAATACCGACCCGCGGCGACCCGCGGCGGCGGTGAAGCAGGCGTTAAGCACTCCCCATGCGTGGGCCGATCTGGAAGTTAGTGAAATACCGACCGGACACGACCCGCGGCGGCGGTGAAGCAGGCGTTAAGCACTCCCCATGCGTGGGCCGATCTGGAAGATAGTGAAATACCGACCGGACACGACCCGAGGCGGCGGTGAAGCAGGCGTTAAGCACTCCCCATGCGTGGGCAGATCTGGAAGATAGTGAAATACCGACCCGACACGACCCGCGGCGGCGGTGAAGCAGGCGTTAAGCACTTCCCATGCGTGGGTCGATCTGGAAGTTAGTGAAATACCGACCCGACACGACCCGCGACGGCGGTGAAGCAGGCGTTAAGCACTCCCCATGCGTGGGCCGATCTGGACGATAGTGAAATACCGACCCGACACGACCCGCGGAGGCGGTGAAGGAGGCGTTAAGCACTCCCCATGCGTGGGCCGATCTGGACGATAGTGAAATACCGACCGGACACGACCCGCGGCGGCGGTGAAGCAGGCGTTAAGCACTCCCCATGCGTGGGCCGATCTGGAAGATAGTGAAATACCGACCGGACACGACCCGAGGTGGCGGTGAAGCAGGCGTTAAGCACTCCCCATGCGTGGGCAGATCTGGAAGATAGTGAAATACCGACCCGACACGACCCGCGGCGGCGGTGAAGCAGGCGTTAAGCACTTCCCATGCGTGGGCCGATCTGAAAGGTAGTGAAATACCGACCCGACACGACCCGCGGCGGCGGTGAAGCAGGCGTTAAGCACTCCCCATGCGTGGGCCGATCTGGAAGTTAGTGAAATACCGACCCGACGCGAACCGCGGCGGCGGTGAAGCAGGCGTTAAGCACTTCCCATGCGTGGGCCGACCTGGACGATAGAGAAATACCGACCCGACACGAACCGCGGCGGCGGTGAAGCAGGCGTTAAGCACTCCCCATGCATGGGCCGATCTGGAAGATAGTGAAATACCGACCCGCGGCGACCCGCGGCGGCGGTGAAGCAGGCGTTAAGCACTCCCCATGCGTGGGCCGATCTGGAAGATAGTGAAATACCGACCCGACACGAACCGCGGCGGCGGTGAAGCAGGCGTTAAGCACTCCCCATGCGTGGGCCGATCTGGAAGTTAGTGAAATACCGACCCGCGGCGACCCGCGGCGGCGGTGAAGCAGGCGTTAAGCACTCCCCATGCGTGGGCCGATCTGGAAGATAGTGAAATACCGACCCGACACGACCCGCGGCGGCGGTGAAGCAGGCGTTAAGCACTCCCCATGCGTGGGCCGATCTGGAAGTTAGTGAAATACCGACCCGCGGCGACCCGCGGCGGCGGTGAAGCAGGCGTTAAGCACTCCCCATGCGTGGGCCGATCTGGACGATAGTGAAATACCGACCCGACACGACCCGCGGCGGCGGTGAAGCAGGCGTTAAGCACTCCCCATGCGTGGACCGATCTGGAAGTTAGTGAAATACCGACCCGACACGAACCGCGGCGGCGGTGAAGCAGGCGTTAAGCACTCCCCATGCATGGGCCGATCTGGAAGATAGTGAAATACCGACCCGCGGCGACCCGCGGCGGCGGTGAAGCAGGCGTTAAGCACTCCCCATGCGTGGGCCGATCTGGAAGATAGTGAAATACCGACCCGCGGCGACCCGCGGCGGCGGTGAAGCAGGCGTTAAGCACTCCCCATGCGTGGGCCGATCTGGACGATAGTGAAATACCGACCCGACACGACCCGCGGCGGCGGTGAAGCAGGCGTTAAGCACTCCCCATGCGTGGGCCGATCTGGAAGTTAGTGAAATACCGACCCGACACGACCCGCGGCGGCTGTGAAGCAGGCGTTAAGCACTCCCCATGCGTGGGCCGATCTGGACGATAGTGAAATACCGACCCGCGGCGACCCGCGGCGGCGGTGAAGCAGGCGTTAAGCACTCCCCATGCGTGGGCCGATCTGGACGATAGTGAAATACCGACCCGCGGCGACCCGCGGCGGCGGTGAAGCCGGCGTTAAGCACTCCCCTTGCATGGGCCGATCTGGAAGTTAGTGAAATACCGACCCGCGGCGACCCGCGGCGGCGGTGAAGCCGGCGTTAAGCACTCCCCATGCGTGGGCCGATCTGGACGATAGTGAAATACCGACCCGACACGACCCGCGGCGGCGGTGAAGCAGGCGTTAAGCACTCCCCATGCGTGGGCCGATCTGGAAGTTAGTGAAATACCGACCCGACACGACCCGCGGCGGCGGTGAAGCAGGCGTTAAGCACTCCCCATGCGTGGGCCGATCTGGAAGTTAGTGAAATACCGACCCGACACGAACCGCGGCGGCGGTGAAGCAGGCGTTAAGCACTCCCCATGCATGGGCCGATCTGCAAGATAGTGAAATACCGACCCGCGGCGACCCGCGGCGGCGGTGAAGCAGGCGTTAAGCACTCCCCATGCGTGGGCCGATCTGGAAGATAGTGAAATACCGACCCTACACGACCCGCGGCGGCGGTGAAGCAGGCGTTAAGCACTCCCCATGCGTGGGCCGATCTGGAAGTTAGTGAAATACCGACCCGACACGACCCGCGGCGGCGGTGAAGCAGGCGTTAAGCACTCCCCATGCGTGGGCCGATCTGGAAGTTAGTGAAATACCGACCCGACACGACCCGCGGTGGCGGTGAAGCAGGCGTTAAGCACTCCCCATGCGTGGGCCGATCTGGAAGTTAGTGAAATACCGACCCAACACGAACCACGCCGGCGGTGAAGCAGGCGTTAAGCACTCCCCATGCATGGGCCGATCTGGAAGATAGTGAAATACCGACCCGACACGACCCGCGGCGGCGGTGAAGCAGGCGTTAAGCACTCCCCATCCGTGGGCCGATCTGGAAGATAGTGAAATACCGACCCGACACGAACCGCGGCGGCGGTGAAGCAGGCGTTAAGCACTCCCCATGCGTGGGCCGATCTGGAAGTTAGTGAAATACCGACCCGCGGCGACCCGCGGCGGCGGTGAAGCAGGCGTTAAGCACTCCCCATGCGTGGGCCGATCTGGAAGATAGTGAAATACCGACCTGACACGACCCGCGGCGGCGGTGAAGCAGGCGTTAAGCACTCCCCATGCGTGGGCCGATCTGGAAGTTAGTGAAATACCGACCCGCGGCGACCCGCGGCGGCGGTGAAGCAGGCGTTAAGCACTCCCCATGCGTGGGCCGATCTGGAAGTTAGTGAAATACCGACCCGACACGACCCGCGGCGACGGCGGCGGCGCGGCGGCGGTGAAGCAGGCGTTAAGCACTCCCCATCCGTGGGCCGATCTGGAAGATAGTGAAATACCGACCCGACACGAACCGCGGCGGCGGTGAAGCAGGCGTTAAGCACTCCCCATGCGTGGGCCGATCTGGAAGTTAGTGAAATACCGACCCGCGGCGACCCGCGGCGGCGGTGAAGCAGGCGTTAAGCACTCCCCATGCGTGGGCCGATCTGGACGATAGTGAAATACCGACCCGACACGACCCGCGGCCGCGGTGAAGCAGGCGTTAAGCACTCCCCATGCGTGGGCCGATCTGGAAGTTAGTGAAATACCGACCCGACACGACCCGCGGCGGCGGTGAAGCAGGCGTTAAGCACTCCCCATGCGTGGGCCGATCTGGAAGTTAGTGAAATACCGACCCGCACGACCCGCGGCGGCGGTGAAGCAGGCGTTAAGCACTCCCCATGCGTCGGCCGATCTGGAAGTTAGTGAAATACCGACCCGCGGCGACCCGCGGCGGCGGTGAAGCCGGCGTTAAGCACTCCCCATGCGTGGGCCGATCTGGACGATAGTGAAATACCGACCCGACACGACCCGCGGCGGCGGTGAAGCAGGCGTTAAGCACTCCCCATGCATGGGCCGATCTGGAAGTTTGTGAAATACCGACCCGACACGACCCGCGGCGGCGGTGAAGCAGGCGTTAAGCACTCCCCATGCGTGTGCCGATCTGGAAGTTAGTGAAATACCGACCCGACACGAACCGCGGCGGCGGTGAAGCAGGCGTTAAGCATTCCCCATGCATGGGCCGATCTGGAAGATAGTGAAATACCGACCCGCGGCGAACCGCGGCGGCGGTGAAGCAGGCGTTACGCACTCCCCATGCGTGGGCCGATCTGGACGATAGCTAAATACCGACCCGCGGCGACCCGCGGCGGCGGTGAAGCAGGCGTTAAGCACTCCCCATGCGTGAGCCGATCTGGACGATAGTGAAATACCGACCCGACACGACCTGCGGCGGCGGTGAAGCAGGCGTTAAGCACTCCCCATGCGTGGGCCGATCTGGAAGTTAGTGAAATACCGACCCGCGGCGACCCGCGGCGGCGGTGAAGCAGGCGTTAAGCACTCCCCATGCGGTGGCCGATCTGGAAGATAGTGAAATACCGACCCGCGGCGACCCGCGGCGGCGGTGAAGCAGGCGTTAAGCACTCCCCATGCGTGGGCCGATCTGGAAGTTAGTGAAATACCGACCGGACACGACCCGCGGCGGCGGTGAAGCAGGCGTTAAGCACTCCCCATGCGTGGGCCGATCTGGGAGATAGTGAAATACCGACCGGACACGACCCGAGGCGGCGGTGAAGCAGGCGTTAAGCACTCCCCATGCGTGGGCAGATCTGGAAGATAGTGAAATACCGACCCGACACGACCCGCGGCGGCGGTGAAGCAGGCGTTAAGCACTTCCCATGCGTGGGTCGATCTGGAAGTTAGTGAAATACCGACCCGACACGACCCGCGACGGCGGTGAAGCAGGCGTTAAGGACTCCCCATGCGTGGGCCGATCTGGACGATAGTGAAATACCGACCCGACACGACCCGCGGAGGCGGTGAAGGAGGCGTTAAGCACTCCCCATGCGTGGGCCGATCTGGACGATAGTGAAATACCGACCGGACACGACCCGCGGCGGCGGTGAAGCAGGCGTTAAGCACTCCCCATGCGTGGGCCGATCTGGAAGATAGTGAAATACCGACCGGACACGACCCGAGGTGGCGGTGAAGCAGGCGTTAAGCACTCCCCATGCGTGGGCAGATCTGGAAGATAGTGAAATACCGACCCGACACGACCCGCGGCGGCGGTGAAGCAGGCGTTAAGCACTTCCCATGCGTGGGCCGATCTGAAAGGTAGTGAAATACCGACCCGACACGACCCGCGGCGGCGGTGAAGCAGGCGTTAAGCACTCCCCATGCGTGGGCCGATCTGGAAGTTAGTGAAATACCGACCCGACGCGAACCGCGGCGGCGGTGAAGCAGGCGTTAAGCACTTCCCATGCGTGGGCCGACCTGGACGATAGAGAAATACCCACCCGACACGACCCGCGGAGGCGGTGCAGCAGGCGTTAAGCACTCCCCATGCGTGGGCCGATCTGGATGTTAGTGAAATACCGACCCGACACGAACCACGGCGGCGGTGAAGCAGGCGTTAAGCACTCCCCATGCGTGGGCCGATCTGGACGATAGTGAAATACCGACCCGACACGACCCGCGGCGGCGGTGAAGCAGGCGTTAAGCACTCCCCATGCGTGGGCCGATCTGGACGATAGTGAAATACCGACCCGACACGACCCGCGGCGGCGGTGAAGCAGGCGTTAAGCACTCCCCATGCGTGGGCCGATCTGGAAGTTAGTGAAATACCGACCCGACACGAACCGCGGCGGCGGTGAAGCAGGCGTTAAGCACTCCCCATGCGTGGGCCGATCTGGAAGTTAGTGAAATACCGACCCGCGGCGACCCGCGGCGGCGGTGAAGCAGGCGTTAAGCACTCCCCATGCGTGGGCCGATCTGGACGATAGTGAAATACCGACCCGCGGCGGCGGTGAAGCAGGCGTTAAGCACTCCCCATGCGTGGGCCGATCTGGACGATAGTGAAATACCGACCCGGCACGACTCGCGGCGGCGGTGAAGCAGGCGTTAAGCACTCCCCATGCGTGGGCCGATCTGGAAGTTAGTGAAATACCGACCCGACACGACCCGAGGCGGCGGTGAAGCAGGCGTTAAGCACTCCCCATGCGTGGGCAGATCTGGAAGATAGTGAAATACCGACCCCACACGACCCGCGGCGGCGGTGAAGCAGGCGTTAAGCACTCCCCATGCGTGGGCCGATCTAGAAGATAGTGACATACCGCCCGACACGACCCGTGGCGGCGGTGAAGCAGGCGTTAAGCACTCCCCATGCGTGGGCCGATCTGGACGATAGTGAAATACCGACCCGATACGACCCGCGGCGGCGGTGAAGCAGGCGTTAAGCACTCCCCATGCGTGGGCCGATCTGGAAGTTAGTGAAATACCGACCCGCGGCGACCCGCGGCGGCGGTGAAGCAGGCGTTAAGCACTCCCCATGCGTGGGCCGATCTGGACGATAGTGAAATACCGACCCGACACGACCCGCGCAGGCGGTGAAGGAGGCGTTAAGCACTCCCCATGCGTGGGCCGATCTGGACGATAGTGAAATACCGACCCGACACGACCCGCGGCGGCGGTGAAGCAGGCGTTAAGCACTCCCCATGCGTGGGCCCATCTGGAAGATAGTGAAATACCGACCGGACACGACCCGCGGCGGCGGTGAAGCAGGCGTTAAGCACTCCCCATGCGTGGGCCGATCTGGAAGATAGTGAAATACCGACCCGACACGACCCGCGGCGGCGGTGAAGCAGGCGTTAAGCACTCCCCATGCGTGGGCCGATCTGGAAGTTTGTGAAATACCGACCGGACACGACCCGCGGCGGCGGTGAAGCAGGCGTTAAGCACTCCCCATGCGTGGGCCGATCTGGACGATAGTGAAATACCGACCCGACACGACCCGCGGCGGCGGTGAAGCAGGCGTTAAGCACTCCCCACGCGTGGGCCGATCTGGAAGTTAGTGAAATACCGACCCGACACGAACCGCGGCGGCGGTGAAGCAGGCCTTAAGCACTCCCCATGCGTGGGCCGATCTGGAAGATAGTGAAATACCGACCCGACACGACCCGCGGCGGCGGTGAAGCAGGCGTTAAGCACTCCCCATGCGTGGGCCGATCTGGACGATAGTGAAATACCGACCCGACACGACCCGCGGCGGCGGTGAAGCAGGCGTTAAGCACTCCCCATGCGTGGGCCGATCTGGAAGTTAGTGAAATACCGACCCGACACGAGCCGCGGCGGCGGTGAAGCAGGCGTTAAGCACTCCCCATGCGTGGTCCGATCTGGAAGTTAGTGAAATACCGACCCGACACGACCCGCGGCGGCGGTGAAGCAGGCGTTAAGCACTCCCCATGCGTGGGCCGATATGGAAGTTAGTGAAATACCGACCCGACACGCACCGCGGCGGCGGTGAAGCAGGCGTTAAGCACTCCCCATGCGTGGGCCGACCTGGACGATAGAGAAATGCCCACCCGACACGACCCGCGGCGGCGGTGAAGCAGGCGTTATGCACTCCCCATGCGTGGGCCGATCTGGAAGTTAGTGAAATACCGACCCGACACGAACCGCGGCGGCGGTGAAGCAGGCGTTAAGCACTCCCCATGCGTGGGCCGATATGGAAGTTAGTGAAATACCGACCCGACACGCACCGCGGCGGCGGTGAAGCAGGCGTTAAGCACTCCCCATGCGTGGGCCGACCTGGACGATAGAGAAATGCCCACCCGACACGACCCGCGGCGGCGGTGAAGCAGGCGTTATGCACTCCCCATGCGTGGGCCGATCTGGAAGTTAGTGAAATACCGACCCGACACGAACCGCGGCGGCGGTGAAGCAGGCGTTAAGCACTCCCCATGCGTGGTCCGATCTGGAAGATAGTGAAATACCGACCGGACACGACCCGAGGCGGCGGTGAAGCAGGCGTTAAGCACTCCCCATGCGTGGGCAGATCTGGAAGATAGTGAAATACCGACCCCACACGACCCGCGGCGGCGGTGAAGCAGGCGTTAAGCACTCCCCATGCGTGGGCCGATCTAGAAGATAGTGACATACCGCCCGACACGACCCGTGGCGGCGGTGAAGCAGGCGTTAAGCACTCCCCATGCGTGGGCCGATCTGGAAGTTAGTAAAATACCGACCCGACACGACCCGCGGCGGCGGTGAAGCAGGCGTTAAGCACTCCCCATGCGTGGGCCGATCTGGACGATAGTGAAATACCGACCCGACACGACCCGCGGAGGCGGTGAAGGAGGCGTTAAGCACTCCCCATGCGTGGGCCGATCTGGACGATAGTGAAATACCGACCCGACACGACCCGCGGCGGCGGTGAAGCAGGCGTTAAGCACTCCCCATGCGTGGGCCGATCTGGAAGATAGTGAAATACCGACCGGACACGACCCGCGGCGGCGGTGAAGCAGGCGTTAAGCACTCCCCATGCGTGGGCCGATCTGGAAGATAGTGAAATACCGACCCGACATGACCCGCGGCGGCGGTGAAGCAGGCGTTAAGCACTCCCCATGCGTCGGCCGATCTGGAAGATAGTGAAATACCGACCGGACACGACCCGAGGCGGCGGTGAAGCAGGCGTTAAGCACTCCCCATGCGTGGGCAGATCTGGAAGATAGTGAAATACCGACCCGACACGACCCGCGGCGGCGGTGAAGCAGGCGTTAAGCACTCCCCATGCGTGGGCCGATCTGGAAGATAGTGAAATACCGACCCGACACGACCCGCGGCGGCGGTGAAGCAGGCGTTAAGCACTCCCCATGCGTGGGCCGATCTGGACGATAGTGAAATACCGACCCGACACGACCCGCGGCGGCGGTGAAGCAGGCGTTAAGCACTCCCCATGCGTGGGCCATTCTGGACGATAGTGAAATACCGACCCGCACGACCCGCGGCGGCGGTGAAGCAGGCGTTAAGCACTCCCCATGCGTGGGCCGATCTGGAAGATAGTGAACTACCGATCCGACACGACCCGCGGCGGCGGTGAAGCAGGCGTTAAGCACTCCCCATGCGTGGGCCGATCTGGACGATAGTGAAATACCGACACGACACGACCCGCGGAGGCGGTGAAGGAGGCGTTAAGCACTCCCCATGCGTGGGCCGATCTGGACGATAGTGAAATACCGACCCGACACGACCCGCGGCGGCGGTGAAGCAGGCGTTAAGCACTCCCCATGCGTGGGCCGATCTGGAAGATAGTGAAATACCGACCGGACACGACCCGCGGCGGCGGTGAAGCAGGCGTTAAGCACTCCCCAAGCGTGGGCCGATCTGGAAGATAATGAAATACCGACCCGACACGACCCGCGGCGGCGGTGAAGCAGGCGTTAAGCACTCCCCATGCGTGGGCCGATCTGGAAGTTTGTGAAATACCGACCAGACACGACCCGCGGCGGCGGTGAAGCAGGCGTTAAGCACTCCCCATGCGTGGGCCGATCTGGACGATAGTGAAATACCGACCCGACACGACCCGCGGCGGCGGTGAAGCAGGCGTTAAGCACTCCCCATGCGTGGGCCGATCTGGAAGTTAGTGAAATACCGACCCGACACGAACCGCGGCGGCGGTGAAGCAGGCCTTAAGCACTCCCCATGCGTGGGCCGATCTGGAAGATAGTGAAATACCGACCGGACACGACCCGCGGCGGCGGTGAAGCAGGCGTTAAGCACTCCCCAAGCGTGGGCCGATCTGGAAGATAGTGAAATACCGATCCGACACGACCCGCGGCGGCGATGAAGCAGGCGTTAAGCACTCCCCATGCGTGGGCCGATCTGGAAGTTTGTGAAATACCGACCAGACACGACCCGCGGCGGCGGTGAAGCAGGCGTTAAGCACTCCCCATGCGTGGGCCGATCTGGACGATAGTGAAATACCGACCCGACACGACCCGCGGCGGCGGTGAAGCAGGCGTTAAGCACTCCCCATGCGTGGGCCGATCTGGAAGTTAGTGAAATACCGACCCGACACGAACCGCGGCGGCGGTGAAGCAGGCCTTAAGCACTCCCCATGCGTGGGCCGATCTGGAAGATAGTGAAATACCGACCCGACACGACCCGCGGCGGCGGTGAAGCAGGCGTTAAGCACTCCCCATGCGTGGGCCGATCTGGACGATAGTGAAATACCGACCCGACACGACCCGCGGCGGCGGTGAAGCAGGCGTTAAGCACTCCCCATGCGTGGGCCGATCTGGAAGTTAGTGAAATACCGACCCGACACGAGCCGCGGCGGCGGTGAAGCAGGCGTTAAGCACTCCCCATGCGTGGTCCGATCTGGAAGTTAGTGAAATACCGACCCGACACGACCCGCGGCGGCGGTGAAGCAGGCGTTAAGCACTCCCCATGCGTGGGCCGATCTGGAAGTTAGTGAAATACCGACCCGACACGCACCGCGGCGGCGGTGAAGCAGGCGTTAAGCACTCCCCATGCGTGGGCCGACCTGGACGATAGAGAAATACCCACCCGACACGACCCGCGGCGGCGGTGAAGCAGGCGTTATGCACTCCCCATGCGTGGGCCGATCTGGAAGTTAGTGAAATACCGACCCGACACGAACCGCGGCGGCGGTGAAGCAGGCGTTAAGCACTCCCCATGCGTGGGCCGATCTGGAAGTTTGTGAAATACCGACCAGACACGACCCGCGGCGGCGGTGAAGCAGGCGTTAAGCACTCCCCATGCGTGGGCCGATCTGGACGATAGTGAAATACCGACCCGACACGACCCGCGGCGGCGGTGAAGCAGGCGTTAAGCACTCCCCATGCGTGGGCCGATCTGGAAGTTAGTGAAATACCGACCCGACACGAACCGCGGCGGCGGTGAAGCAGGCCTTAAGCACTCCCCATGCGTGGGCCGATCTGGAAGATAGTGAAATACCGACCCGACACGACCCGCGGCGGCGGTGAAGCAGGCGTTAAGCACTCCCCATGCGTGGGCCGATCTGGACGATAGTGAAATACCGACCCGACACGACCCGCGGCGGCGGTGAAGCAGGCGTTAAGCACTCCCCATGCGTGGGCCGATCTGGAAGTTAGTGAAATACCGACCCGACACGAGCCGCGGCGGCGGTGAAGCAGGCGTTAAGCACTCCCCATGCGTGGTCCGATCTGGAAGTTAGTGAAATACCGACCCGACACGACCCGCGGCGGCGGTGAAGCAGGCGTTAAGCACTCCCCATGCGTGGGCCGATCTGGAAGTTAGTGAAATACCGACCCGACACGCACCGCGGCGGCGGTGAAGCAGGCGTTAAGCACTCCCCATGCGTGGGCCGACCTGGACGATAGAGAAATACCCACCCGACACGACCCGCGGCGGCGGTGAAGCAGGCGTTATGCACTCCCCATGCGTGGGCCGATCTGGAAGTTAGTGAAATACCGACCCGACACGAACCGCGGCGGCGGTGAAGCAGGCGTTAAGCACTCCCCATGCGTGGTCCGATCTGGAAGATAGTGAAATACCGACCGGACACGACCCGAGGCGGCGGTGAAGCAGGCGTTAAGCACTCCCCATGCGTGGGCAGATCTGGAAGATAGTGAAATACCGACCCCACACGACCCGCGGCGGCGGTGAAGCAGGCGTTAAGCACTCCCCATGCGTGGGCCGATCTAGAAGATAGTGACATACCGCCCGACACGACCCGTGGCGGCGGTGAAGCAGGCGTTAAGCACTCCCCATGCGTGGGCCGATCTGGACGATAGTGAAATACCGACCCGATACGACCCGCGGCGGCGGTGAAGCAGGCGTTAAGCACTCCCCATGCGTGGGCCGATCTGGAAGTTAGTGAAATACCGACCCGACACGACCCGCGGCGGCGGTGAAGCAGGCGTTAAGCACTCCCCATGCGTGGGCCGATCTGGAAGATAGTGAAATACCGACCGGACACGACCCGCGGCGGCGGTGAAGCAGGCGTTAAGCACTCCCCATGCGTGGGCCGATCTGGGAGATAGTGAAATACCGACCGGACACGACCCGCGGCGGCGGTGAAGCAGGCGTTAAGCACTCCCCATGCGTGGGCCGATCTGGAAGATAGTGAAATACCGACCCGACACGACCCGCGGCGGCGGTGAAGCAGGCGTTAAGCACTCCCCATGCGTCGGCCGACCTGGAAGTTAGTGAAATACCGACCGGACACGACCCGCGGCGGCGGTGAAGCAGGCGTTAAGCACTCCCCATGCGTGGGCCGATCTGGAAGATAGTGAAATACCGACCGGACACGACCCGAGGCGGCGGTGAAGCAGGCGTTAAGCACTCCCCATGCGTGGGCAGATCTGGAAGATAGTGAAATACCGACCCGACACGACCCGCGGCGGCGGTGAAGCAGGCGTTAAGCACTCCCCATGCGTGGGCCGATCTGGAAGATAGTGAAATACCGACCCGACACGACCCGCGGCGGCGGTGAAGCAGGCGTTAAGCACTCCCCATGCGTGGGCCGATCTGGACGATAGTGAAATACCGACCCGACACGACCCGCGGCGGCGGTGAAGCAGGCGTTAAGCACTCCCCATGCGTGGGCCATTCTGGACGATAGTGAAATACCGACCCGCACGACCCGCGGCGGCGGTGAAGCAGGCGTTAAGCACTCCCCATGCGTGGGCCGATCTGGAAGATAGTGAACTACCGATCCGACACGACCCGCGGCGGCGGTGAAGCAGGCGTTAGGCACTCCCCATGCGTGGGCCGATCTGGACGATAGTGAAATACCGACACGACACGACCCGCGGAGGCGGTGAAGGAGGCGTTAAGCACTCCCCATGCGTGGGCCGATCTGGACGATAGTGAAATACCGACCCGACACGACCCGCGGCGGCGGTGAAGCAGGCGTTAAGCACTCCCCATGCGTGGGCCGATCTGGAAGATAGTGAAATACCGACCGGACACGACCCGCGGCGGCGGTGAAGCAGGCGTTAAGCACTCCCCAAGCGTGGGCCGATCTGGAAGATAGTGAAATACCGACCCGACACGACCCGCGGCGGCGGTGAAGCAGGCGTTAAGCACTCCCCATGCGTGGGCCGATCTGGAAGTTTGTGAAATACCGACCAGACACGACCCGCGGCGGCGGTGAAGCAGGCGTTAAGCACTCCCCATGCGTGGGCCGATCTGGACGATAGTGAAATACCGACCCGACACGACCCGCGGCGGCGGTGAAGCAGGCGTTAAGCACTCCCCATGCGTGGGCCGATCTGGAAGTTAGTGAAATACCGACCCGACACGAACCGCGGCGGCGGTGAAGCAGGCCTTAAGCACTCCCCATGCGTGGGCCGATCTGGAAGATAGTGAAATACCGACCCGACACGACCCGCGGCGGCGGTGAAGCAGGCGTTAAGCACTCCCCATGCGTGGGCCGATCTGGACGATAGTGAAATACCGACCCGACACGACCCGCGGCGGCGGTGAAGCAGGCGTTAAGCACTCCCCATGCGTGGGCCGATCTGGAAGTTAGTGAAATACCGACCCGACACGAGCCGCGGCGGCGGTGAAGCAGGCGTTAAGCACTCCCCATGCGTGGTCCGATCTGGAAGTTAGTGAAATACCGACCCGACACGACCCGCGGCGGCGGTGAAGCAGGCGTTAAGCACTCCCCATGCGTGGGCCGATCTGGAAGTTAGTGAAATACCGACCCGACACGCACCGCGGCGGCGGTGAAGCAGGCGTTAAGCACTCCCCATGCGTGGGCCGACCTGGACGATAGAGAAATACCCACCCGACACGACCCGCGGCGGCGGTGAAGCAGGCGTTATGCACTCCCCATGCGTGGGCCGATCTGGAAGTTAGTGAAATACCGACCCGACACGAACCGCGGCGGCGGTGAAGCAGGCGTTAAGCACTCCCCATGCGTGGTCCGATCTGGAAGATAGTGAAATACCGACCGGACACGACCCGAGGCGGCGGTGAAGCAGGCGTTAAGCACTCCCCATGCGTGGGCAGATCTGGAAGATAGTGAAATACCGACCCCACACGACCCGCGGCGGCGGTGAAGCAGGCGTTAAGCACTCCCCATGCGTGGGCCGATCTAGAAGATAGTGACATACCGCCCGACACGACCCGTGGCGGCGGTGAAGCAGGCGTTAAGCACTCCCCATGCGTGGGCCGATCTGGACGATAGTGAAATACCGACCCGATACGACCCGCGGCGGCGGTGAAGCAGGCGTTAAGCACTCCCCATGCGTGGGCCGATCTGGAAGTTAGTGAAATACCGACCCGACACGACCCGCGGCGGCGGTGAAGCAGGCGTTAAGCACTCCCCATGCGTGGGCCGATCTGGAAGATAGTGAAATACCGACCGGACACGACCCGCGGCGGCGGTGAAGCAGGCGTTAAGCACTCCCCATGCGTGGGCCGATCTGGAAGATAGTGAAATACCCACCCGACACGACCCGCGGCGGCGATGAAGCAGGCGTTAAGCACTCCCCATGCGTGGGCCGATCTGGAAGTTAGTGAAATACCGACCCGACACGACCCGCGGCGGCGGTGAAGCAGGCGTTAAGCACTCCCCATGCGTGGGCCGATCTGGAAGTTAGTGAAATACCGACCCGACACGACCCGCGGCGGCGGTGAAGCAGGCGTTAAGCACTCCCCATGCGTGGGCAGATCTGGAAGATAGTGAAATACCGACCCGACACGACCCGCGGCGGCGGTGAAGCAGGCGTTAAGCACTTCCCATGCGTGGGTCGATCTGGAAGTTAGTGAAATACCGACCCGACACGACCCGCGGCGGCGGTGAAGCAGGCGTTAAGCACTCCCCATGCGTGGGCCGATCTGGACGATAGTGAAATACCGACCCGACACGACCCGCGGAGGCGGTGAAGGAGGCGTTAAGCACTCCCCATGCGTGGGCCGATCTGGACGATAGTGAAATACCGACCGGACACGACCCGCGGCGGCGGTGAAACAGGCGTTAAGCACTCCCCATGCGTGGGCCGATCTGGAAGATAGTGAAATACCGACCGGACACGACCCGAGGCGGCGGTGAAGCAGGCGTTAAGCACTCCCCATGCGTGGGCAGATCTGGAAGATAGTGAAATACCGACCCGACACGACCCGCGGCGGCGGTGAAGCAGGCGTTAAGCACTTCCCATGCGTGGGCCGATCTGAAAGATAGTGAAATACCGACCAGACACGACCCGCGGCGGCGGTGAAGCAGGCGTTAAGCACTCCCCATGCGTGGGCCGATCTGGAAGTTAGTGAAATACCGACTGGACACGACCCGCGGCGGCGGTGAAGCAGGCGTTAAGCACTCCCCATGCGTGGGCCGACCTGGACGATAGAGAAATACCCACCCGACACGACCCGCGGCGACGGTGAAGCAGGCGTTAAGCACTCCCCATGCGTGGGCCGATCTGGAAGATAGTTAAATACCGACCCGACACCACCCGCCGCGGCGGTGAAGCAGGCGTTAAGCACTCTCCATGCGTGGACCGATCCCGAAGGTGGTGCAAAATCGACCCGACCCGCGGCGGCGGTGAAGCAGGCGTTTAGCACTCCGCATAAGTGGACCGATCACGAAGATAGTTCAATGGCGGGCCGACTCGCGGCGGAGGTGCAGTTCATCATTAAGGGGCCAACATACACAGCTTTGCTGGTCATCATTCTTCACAGTGTGGAAGGGCACTGAGGTTTTTTTCTTATCCGCGTTTGTCCTGCATGCGTCTACGATGAAAACAAGAAGCAGGTATGCGTATAAAATCTTAGGTGGCGGTGGCAGGTGGTAGCGCAGAAGTTAGCGTGCCCAGCCACTGCACGTACTTATATCTGCATCGACATGGGTTCGTGGTGGGGATAGCAACCAAAGCTCACCTTTTTTTCTGCGCGCTCTAGCGATTGTGTAACTAAGGTTGTGGTTAGCATGCCCAGCCACTGAATGCAAATTGCAGCAGTTATGAGTGGTAGAATCCCGCTGGGGCTGATTGTGAAGAAAGCTTCCTTTCTCTGTCTGCTCTCGCGATGGTGAAGCTAAAAATATAGCGAAGCCCCCCATATCCCCCCAAATTTAGGTTCTCCCACCCCCATATCATCCCCAAATCCAGGCTGGCCCACCCCGCATATTCCCGCAAACTTAGGCTTACCCACCCCTATATCACCTCAAATTTAACTTAGACCACCCCAGATCAGCCTAAAATTCAGCATGGCTCCCTACCATTTCACTCCAAATTTAAGTTGGGCCACTCACATATCGCTACCAAATTCAACTTGGCCCATCCCTGTATCACGCCCAAATTTATGCTGATGCCACTTCCAATTTCAAGTTGGCCACCCCAACCGTTTTTATGAAGACGTATGTATTTATATGAGAAATTGGAATGGGAAATTTTTATAAAGCTTGTCCGACGGTTCTGAATGTAGTATCACATATTTATCGATATATGTATTTTGTAACTGCCGAATATGAGCAGTCCTATATTTAAGACACAAGGAAAATGCATTCCTTATCGTTTGTGATATAGTTAGAAATATTTCTTCTTAACTATGCTGTCAGATTTGCCACAACGCACGGTAGTTACTTCGTAGCAGTGAGAACAATTTGTTTGTTTGGCCTGCGGAATCACAATGGGGTCCTGTCAGCCAAATAAAATATCGTGTTTTCAGCAACTGCTTTATGCTCTTTGCATGAAATGCCTTATAAATATAAGCTTTCTGCTATGACTATTTGAAATGTGGGCAGGCCACCTCTATCGCTTTCTACACAATAGTGGTAGAACACATTCACACAGACCAAGAAGGTATGTAAGTAGCGAAGAATTGAGATTGATACTGAGAAAGTAGTACAGTATATTGCAATAGTTCTGTGAAGTCTCTGTGCTCCATTCTCATCACTCCATATCCGGTGATTATGAAAGGCTTCAACTCGTAAAGATGGCATTTAAATTGCTTTCTACCCACTGTCTTATTTCTAGGCGCTTGTATTCATCACCCTTAGCGTCAGACACGACTGAGCAGCACTGTAGCGTTTGCAGTGATAGATAATTGCACCAAAATCACAATAAAATCGGTAATCGAGAGCTTGCAGCCATTTGAATATTACTTCAGCAAAGTTTCACTAATACTCTATCAGTCTCAGAAAAATGTACTGAAGAGAAAACGCCTGAAAGCTCTTTATCCTATCTCACATATCGTTTAAGCATCAATCATTCTGTTGTGCATAGAGTTGGTGTTATGTGCAGGGAAACGTACCACTTCCATATGTGAAATATCTTTGAAATGTACCTATTCAAGTCGCCGTGTCTTATTCATGAATTGGCCTTACGCAGGACTAGGCGCTGGAAAACACGTTCACGTCACGAGGGCGCTCCCTTTCTGTATATCTTTGACATTTCACCCGTGATTCCGTGACATCCTTGCCACTGTCACTGCATTACAGAGCTTCGGCTGCTCTTCAGCCAAAAAATTGCTGCCCGGCGAGTTAAAAGCCGTAGCGTATTCATCGCTGCTGTTTTCATGAGTTGATACCACTGGATAGTTTCCAGGTGCAATAACGCAGACTTCTGAGGACACCAAATCACGAAAGTAAATATGGTTCAAAACAATCATCCGTCTTTGTGGAGCTTTGTTGGCAAACGCCTACTCAAGCAATGTGCTCGCCCTCATCAATCAAGAACAAGACAATTTGTGCTATAGACACATATTCGTGAATATGTCAGTCGCTTTCTGATAAGATTTCCTGCACATTTGTTACTATTGGCTCTTCAAACAGCACCAAATGTGCTTCGTTTCATACATATAGTACCCTGCTGTTTCGAACGCTATGAATAACGAATATTCCGGTATTGAGCGTACATATTGCCACGTGGTAGTGTCTGTGACCAATATTGATCAGGTTACCAATATTTTCCAAGTCACCAATATACTGTTGTATATTGTAAGATTCGTCGGACGATCTCGCCGCTGCTACCATTTGTTTGAGTTGTCGGACGATCTACGAGCTGTAGACCGATCTCACCGCTGCCATTCAGATGTAAGATTTGGCAGTCGTACCTGTAGGAAGGAGCTTGACTCTTCGTCGGGACTTGGGAGAGCAGGATTTATTTACATGTTATTTACAGTTGAACATGAGATACATCGACAGTCTAGCGTGGCTCCCAAATGGCGCACGCAAGACGAACATACAGCAACGGAGCACGCACCTCACGAGTACATTTCGAGCACGACAACGAGCACGACGACGAGCCCCCACTAGCAGCCGACAATCGCTGCTTATAAGCACTCCGCTCGACGTCATAGTTCGACGTCATTGAAGATGACCCGCCCTTTTGGAGGAGGAGGGTTCACATACACGTGCCGCACACACACACAGGTGTAATGTTCCGGAGCCGACGTCAGAGGGGCTTCGTAGAACTCTGAGCCGTTCCGAGTAGCGAGTCGGAGTAGCACATTGTCTTGCGTCTTGGTCGGCGCGTGGGAAGGAGCCTTCGTCGGCGTTCCCGCGGCAACTCCCCCACTCATAGGAGAACAGGGCAGCGTTGTCGTGTTGCGCACAAAGCCTGCTTCGTCGAACTCGGAACCGTCGCGGGTGGCGCGGCCGGGTAGCACATTGTCTGGTGTCTCGAAAAGCGCATGGGGAGGTTCCGCCAATTACCTCCCCTCGAGAACTCCCCTGAACTGACCCCTCGCCACGTGGCTGCCGGTTATCCGCAGTTCTCTGAAGTGCGCCACCATCCCGATTGGATCGGAACACGTGCAGCGGGCTGAAATAGCTGCAGGCCGATCCTAACAATATGCATTTCGCTCCTTATGAACAGGTAATCACATTCACGGCAACAATGAATTATGTAATAATCAACTTTCCTAAATTTTTCTGCCCTGGCATGGCAACCTTCTCGATGTCCCAAAATTCCCGATGTTGCAGCTTTCGGTACACGGAAACCTCTAGATACATATTTCACAAAGTTTGCACAGAAAACAGGTATTGCCGTATGAGTGCAAGACGGGAATCGCAAGCTTTTTCCTAATATATGAGAGGTGTTACGTTTAACGAACGAAGAATATAACATGTAGGACACTACGCATATATGGGTATACATGTGTATGGTTGGTAATGTGCAGTTCTAGATATAGGTAACGGTGAAAAATTTTTGATGATACGATATTCGGTATGCATACAAAACGAAGATATAAAGAATTCCTTTATAATCATAATTTCCTCAAAATAGAAGAATAGACAGGTACAAGACGAGAACAGTATGGAACAGCGTATACATCCAATACCGCCGACATCGACATCATGAGTAATAGCACTTACCGTGATGTTTGTGCTGTGAATGTTGACCCGTCAGTTACCTAATTTGTTGTCGCTCGAAAAGGGCCCTATTTAAAAGGTCTAAGAAACATACGTTTTCCTACTTTAAGTGACGCCGTGGCGTATATGGTGGTAGAAAAAATTGTAGCAGACAAAATAATTTTCTCAGGGATGCAAATTCCAAAAGGATGTTATAAATAGTAGCGGAAGCGTTCAAAAGCAATGTTTTCTTAAGTAGTTTAAGAAGTTTAATTAATAAATCGTTGCCGCAGAAGTAATGTAGAAGGAAACCCAGATTATGCGTTTCCGCGAGGTGTTATACCAAGATACCGTTGCAAGAAACAGAAACTAATCTCCTGCCGAACCCTGAATTCGAAAAAGAGCACGTACAAATCTTTCGAAGTGCAGTCAAGCAATACTTTGATGTCATGCAAAAATAAACTTGAAAAATGTGGCTAAAGAAAGAAAAAGATACACTAGTTTACTTTGCTCTACCCTGTGTTCCCCGTATAATCCCTGCTATTTCCCGCCTTACAGCCAAGATTACCAACGCAATACGTCTCATCAGACGGGTTGCCAACCGCAAGGCCGGGATGAAGGAGGAAAGCTTGATTCGGCTTGTGCACTCCTTCGTAATCAGCCACATCACCTACGTTGCAGCCTTCCACAACTGGATGCAATGTGAAAGGAATAAAATCAACGCCCTGATACGCCGAGCTTACAAGGCGGCGCTCGGACTATTCGAGTGTACGAACACCAACAAGCTCCTGAGCCTGGGGGTACACAATACCCTCGAGGAAATTGCGGAAGCGCAACGGACCGCCCAGATGGAGCGGCTCTCTATGACCGAAGCCGGCAGGCGCATACTCCAATACTTGGGCTTCACGCCCGGAGCGAAAGCGGCGAGTAGCCATGTTTCTGTCCCGGACGCAACCCGGCGCCGGATTCGGGTGGACCCATCCCGAGAAACATGAACCCGGAGTATAACAAGGAGAGAAGAGCGGCGAGGGCCAAGGCCCTCATCGACTTTCACGCCAAGGACGAGCACGCAAGGTTCGTGGATGCGGCAGAATACCAGGGAGACTGCGCGGTGTTCGTAGCTACCGTCATCGAGGCGTCGTCCGGCGCGACCAGGGCAGCGGCGAGCTTACGGCTCCGCGAGGCGTGTCAGGCGGAGGAGGTGGCCATTGCCCTGGCCATTGCCGACCCCGGGTGCCAGACAGTGTTGTGCGATTCGCGAAGTGCAGTGCGGAATTATGCAAAGGGCAAAGTGTGTGGTGAGGCTGTGCGCGTTCTGTGCTCGGCTGACCTGCAACGACAGAATCGGTATGTTAGAATCAAGTGGTTCCCGGCGCACGCGGGCAACGATGCGTCCGAGAAGCACGATAACCACAACGAGACGGCACACGCAGTGGCGCGAGCGCTAACCAACCGCGCCGCTGCAACCGACCGTCCAACGTGGTGTAGTGCCAAGGATCGCATGACGACGTTAAACGAACTCACACAGTTCCACCGCCTGGCTCGAAGGACTTTCCCACCCCCGCACCCGGGGCTGAGCCGAGCGGAGGCGGTGCTGTTCAGACAATTGCAAACTGATTCTTTACCCACCCCAGTGTTAATGAATCATCTATACCCTAAATTATATGTGAGTGATGTGTGCCGCGTGTGCCAGCGGGAGAGGGCCACCCTGACGCACATCTTATGGGATTGCACCAAGTTCCCCAATGAGGCTACGACAAGTACAACAATTCCGCCGCGACTCGCGGCTGCGGCGGAATGCTACGACCACGAAAGCAAAACCTGGGCCATCCAGCAGGTCTCGGCGGCTCTTGAAAGACAAAGGCCGAGCGAAACCGACGGAACGTTGCCCCTCAGGGCGACCGACCGCGGGAGTAACACGCGCTGGAGTTGAGTAGAGACCACCCGCTGAGAAGACGTCAGGGCCCTGCGTCACGGCGCCATTTAGTCATGGTGTCGTTCTGCAGGCGACTACATGAAGTTGTCTCTCTCTCTCTCTCTCTTGCAGTGTCCCTTCTGCGTATTCTGAGAATTATGCTGTAGTTTGGTGTTGAAGGTATCTTAGTCCTTGCTATCAACACTTTCGGTGTTGAACATTAAATCCGTAGGATTGATTAGTATTTGAATGATCATAGGCCACCCGCTCACGCAGCTTATCAAAACATTCTAGGATGGACTGACTTGGTGTGACTTGCCCATGCCGATTATCCCAAGTTTACTTTTGCAGTGCCATCGCGTTTGTGATTGCTTATCGGAAGGAGATGTGAGTGGGCTACTTAAATAGGCATCCTCACGTGTGCTACGTGATTATCCTATTGTGGCATATACATCTTGCTATAATGCTGAAGCCGACATGCCTGAGACTATTCAGACAAAAAAATGCTATTGCGACTAGCACTCTTTACCTTCTTCAAGAAATTTGAGCCTATCTATCTATCTATCTATCTATCTATCTATCTATCTATCTATCTATCTATCTATCTATCTATCTATCTATCTATCTATCTATCTATCTATCTATCTATCTATCTATCTATCCGTCCGTCCATGCGTCCGTCCGTCCATCCGTCCGTCCATCCATCCATCCATCCATCCATCCATCCATCCATCCATCCATCCATCCATCCATCCGTCCATCCGTCCGTCCATCCATCCATCCATCCATCCATCCATCCGTCCATCCATCCATCCATCCATCCATCCATCCATCCATCCATCCATCCATCCATCCATCCATCCATCCAACCAACCATCCATCCATCCATCCATCTATCACTGTAATGCTTCCTGCTGCCATCCCCCTTATGTAATGCCCCATCGGGGTCTTCAAGGGAAAACAAATGATGATGATGATCTACCTATCTATCTTACGCCCACCTAGTTCAAGTTGCATACCATCGTGGGCCACTATGTATGTGCTCATGGTCGAGATGCCTTCGTGGACCTTCTATCGTCATCATCATAGCTTCGTGGTCTAACTAGTACTGCAATCGTCGTCATGCTTTCTACACCGACTTGGTGACCTAAGCTGGCTAATAGCGTGGACCACTAGATAAGTGCTCGTGTTCCTGATGCCGTAGTGGTCGTTAAATCATTGCCATCCCATCTTGGTCATCCGACACCCGTCAGGACGTTGCCGTGACGCCATCGTCGTCACACAGTACCCATGTATTCGTTGTCACGCCGCCGTTGTGATGCCGTTGTAGTCGCTTCATTGTCTTCACTCCAGCACCGTCCTCCGACTTTCTTTATGCCGTCATTGTCTTGCCATCGTCGTCATACGGGATTCTTGATACAATTGTCGCGACACCAATATCCTCGTGTACTCATCTTCATCCCACTGTGCTCATACGGTTTCCATGCCATCGTCGTCATGGCGGCGTCCTCATAGTCATCGTCACGCATCTGTCGTCTTAGCGTCGTCGTGATGCCGCGGTGGTCGCTTCATCTTCGTGATTAAAACATCATCATCAGTACCTAGCCACGCCATCTTCATCATACCACGCTCGTCGTTCCATAGTCGTCAATCCATTTATTGGGAAAATAAATATATAGACGCTCCAGGTGTCTTTCTGTCGTCGTTGTCGTCGTCACCATGATGTTCCGTGTGAAGTCCAAGTGCGACGATGACATCTCCGCGTGCCGTGGTATGTGCGAGTGAAAGCATGCGATCGTGAACCGATGATGGCAGCTCAATCTAGTGCGCGCTAAACAGGAAATCAAAGCGCAAGCGCACCGTCTTCGATTGCGAGCACGGCGCCAGGTAGAGGTAAGAGGGAAAGGGGCGTCCTAATCCGGCGGCGGCGGCGTATGTGGCCTGGCAGCGTGGGCACTATCCTGAAAGCATTCTGTGATAGGGACAGAATGCGCGCAGCGCTGATAGCTTCGTGTGCGGTTTGTTCTTTTGTTCGCGGTGAAGCTAGAAGCAGCACGAAAGCCAACTCACTCGCTACTGCGCCCGCGTTTCCTCACTTGAACGCTTTGACAGCGAGTATGCGCGGTCATCGAGTGAGTTGTGTCATGTTAGCTTGTGCGCGCGTGACACAGTGCTCGCTAATTTAATGAGTAAGCGAATGTACATGTTTATACGGCCAATAAAACTACTATCCTTAAGTATAACTTGAAGCAGCGCGAGGACGAGGTGAGGAATACAAAATACACACAAGACGAGCGCTCATGTATTTGTTGTCAGAGTTCGTCGTGATATCGCCGCGGACGTTCCAATTTCGTCAATTTGATGTCGTCATCCGGCTGTGGACAAGCCGTCGTCGTCACGTCATCACGGTCAGAGTAGTCGACATACCGTTTTCGTTACTCCCATCGCTTTCATGCTGTCGTTTTACCAGGTCATCACTTCCGTAACATCATCTACTTGTCTTTATACCGTCGTCGTCATACCGCTTTCGTCGGTCTATCGACTTCAATCCTTCTTCATAATTTTATTCTAATCACGTTGTCATCATGCAGTCGTGCTTATGCGCCATTCTCATGCCATCATCACCATTGCGTTGTTTACGCACAGTCGCTATCAGGCATCTGTTGTCATGCCGTCGTCATTATCATCATTCCAGCTTTGTCATGCAGTTGTCGTCATGCCGTCGTGCCATACCGTCATCACCGTGATGCACTCGTCGTGACCCCATCGTCGACATTAAATTTTCACTCTGTCGAAGTTATGCCACCATTATATTTAGGAATCATCCCGTCATTGTCGTGATGCCGTCGTCATCATACTGCCCTTGTCATTCCATTGACATCATTTTCTAGTCACTGCATTGGGGTCGTACAGTCGTTCTCATGCGGTCATGGCCACTAGCGATCATGGCACATGAGTGTCATAGCAAAGGGGCACGATACCGGTGTCTGTCGCATATACCAGACGGAGCTGAAATGTGAGAATGACCACTGCATATGTTAAATAAACTGACTGCAGCAATAACATTTGTGGGCAGATTGCTGGAAAGCTAATTGTATTACGGTCAACAGTTATCGTAAGATGAGTTCTGCGGTAATTTTATTGCACTACTGTTGCTGTTCTGACAACAAAAATCTAATGTTGCCCCCTTTGCAAATACAGCACACACATATACTTTTCGAATTAGAAAAGACCAGATGTCGTTCATGTTTTCACCTCAAAGACGTATAAAAATGTCAGTTTTACCGTAGAAACTTCATCAAACGTTAGTATAAAATCCTGTTTCTGATAGAGTGATAAAGATGTTTATACATGCAATACTTCGAAAAGAAAACGTGAACCTGCTGCAGTGCTGGACATTATCAAAGATACATGTATCTTAGATACTGTGATGTGTGGTGCGCGACACGGTGCGGTGATCGGGACGGTCAGGAGCAGACGACAAAGAGTGCGCGCACCGAGGGAAATTCCGTGTAAAATCCCTTGAGAATTTGAAAGTAGCGACACTCTTTGAACTCTGCCGTCGCCGCGCGACCTCCTCGCCTCCTCCTCGCCCCTAGCGCGTTCCTCGGCGGCAACCAGTTTTGCCCCCGTTATTCTGCACGACGATTGGTCTCCCTGCCGTTGCCCTTGGAAACGCGCGGATCTTGAGTTTTGCTTGTTTTTCTTTTTCGTTCGCATCATGTTCCTCTTGAGCACGGCTGGCTCGGCGCTTTAGCTCGGCGTAGCGAACGTTGTACGCTGTGTTTCCTGCTCTCTGTGCTACCGCTATGCGGGGCTGTTTCGCATATAACTGCCGCAAGAAGCCTGAAGATGGTTATGCCATTTTGATGATACCACAAGGAAAGCATGACGGCTTGCGCAGGAAGCAGCGGCTACATGACATTGGCCGAAAGAACTTTGTTCCGACAAAGAACAGCGTTGTTTGCGAGCTGAGGCGTCTTTCTTATAGCTCGTAGCAAAGCTTCCCGTAATGCTGATTTTTTTTTTCATTCTTGCGGCTTGCTCACCAGCGTTCTTGTTGCGGTTGTCCTCAGTAGGCTTAATATTCTGGGGCGGCTCGATCACCTCGCACGTCGCTAACTGTTGTTATTCAGTCGGAAGTGCAGCATTGTAGATTCTGCTTTGCGCCCTCAAAACGTTTGTGGCAAGTATACCCGTGGTATTGCAGGTGATAGCGTTAGCTAGTCAACATATTTTTTTATTTTTAAGGTGAAAGCCTTTAGATCTCTATGTTTCAAGGTCGCGTTGTACACTGGACGTATCACGTGACCCAAGGAAGGCCAGAGATGACCCAAAGCATGTCCACCCATGTGCAAGAGAATGATTACCCAAGTTAATTAATGAATCATTAGTGATTGACATAAGGTGGATTAGGGAAGATTGGGGTTGATTAGAGGGTACTAAAGAATATTAAGGTGGATTGGAATGGATTAAGAAGGATTAAGATGCATGAATAAAGATTTCGGTGGGGGAGGAGGATTAAGGCGGATTATAGTGTATTAAGGTGAAGGGTTGATGAAAGGGTATTAAGACCGATTAGGGTGTATCAGTGTGTATGAACAAGGATTAGGGGGATTAAGGTAGGTAAAGGCAGATTAAGGTCGATTAAAATGGATTAAGATGAACTAGGGTTTATAAGGAGAATTAGGAAGATTAGGGTGGATTAGGGTAGATTAAGGTGGATTAGGGACCATGGAGCTGCATTAGGTTTGATAGAGGTGGATCAGGTGGTATTCAGGTAGATTGGGACTGTTAAGCAGGATTAAGTCGGATTAAGGTGCATGAATAAGAATTAAGCCGGATTATGATGGATTAGGGTTGATAAAGGAGGATTAAGACCGTATAGGGTAGGCTAAGGTGCTAAGGTGATAGTGTGAATATGGTCTATTGTTGAGTAGCCGTTCACAGTAGTATCACCTGATTGATATTCACACTATCAATCAGGTGACAGAAAAATGTGCGGAATATAACCAACCTTTATATATAGCTTTCGTTGATTACGAGAAAGCGTTTGATTCAGTCGGAACCTCAGCAGTCATGGAGGCACTGCGGAATCAAGGTGTAGACGAGCCGTATGTAAAAATACTGAAAGATATCTATAGCGGCTCCACAGCCAACGTAGTCCTCCATAAAGAAAGCAACAAAATCCCAATAAAGAAAGGCGTCAGGCAGGGAGATACCATCTCTCCGATGCTATTCACAGCGTGTTTACAGGAGGTATTCAGAGACCTGGATTGGGAAGAATTGGGGATAAGAGTTAACGGAGAATACCTTAGTAACTTGCGATTCGCTGATGATATTGCCTTGCTTAGTAACTCAAAGGACCAACTGCAATGCATGCTCACTGACCTGGAGAGGCAAAGCCGAAGGGTGGGTCTAAAAATTAATCTGCAGAAAACTAAAGTAATGTTTAACAGTCTTGGAAGGGAACAGCAGTTTACAATAGGTAGTGAGACACTAGAAGTGGTAAGGGAATACATCTACTTAGGACAGGTAGTGACTGCGGATCCGGATCATGAGACTGAAATAATCAGAAGAATAAGAATGGGCTGGGGTGCGTTTGGCAGGCATTCTCAGATCATGAACAGCAGGTTGCCATTATCCCTCAAGAGAAAAGTTTATAACAGCTGTGTCTTACCAGTACTCACGTATGGGGCAGAAACCTGGAGGCTTACGAAAAGGGTTCTACTTACATTGAGGACGACGCAACGAGATATGGAAAGAAAAATGATAGGTGTAACGTTAAGGGATAAGAAAACATCAGATTGGGTAAGTGCACAAACGCGAGTTAATGATATCTTAGTTGAAATCATGACAAAGAAATGGGCATGGGCAGGACACGTAATGAGGAGGGAAGATAACCGATGGTCATTAAGAGTTACGGAATGGATTCCAAGGGAAGGAAAGCGTAGCAGAGGGCGGCAGAAAGTTAGGTGGGCGGATGAGAATAAGAAGTTTGCAGGGACAACATGGCCACAATTAGTACATGACCGGGGTAGTTGGAGATGTATGGGAGAGGCCTTTGCCCTGCAGTGGGCATAACCAGGCTGATGATGATGATGATGAAGGTGTATTAGGGGCGATGTAGGTTGATTAAGTTGTATTAAGATGGATTGGGAGTATTAAGCTGGATTAGGGTGGAATAAGGAGAGTTAGGGTTCATTTAGTATTAAGACCGATTAGTCTACAATAATCCTCCTAATGCACATTAATCCACCGAATCCACATTCGGCGACCTTAATCCGCCTTCATTCACTTCAATCCACCATATTCCAGGAAAGTACTCCTTGATGCACCCTAATCTACCTGCATCGACCTTAATCTACACTAACCCTCCTTAATGGACTTTATTCCTCTTTAATCAACCCTAATGCTTCCTCATTCACTTTCATCTACCCTAATACACTAAATCGTCCTTAATTCACCTTATTCCACCCGAATCCACATTCATCTACCTTAGTCCACCCTAATCCTCCTTAATCAACTCTAATTCTCCTTCAGTCACTTTAATTCACCCTAGCCCACCATAATCCTCCTAAATGCACCTTAATCCTTCTTAATCCACCCTTATCCTTCTTCGTGCACTTTAATCCACCCTAATCCACTATAATCGTCCTTAATGCACCTCAACGCACCTTCATCCACATTCATCGACCTTAATCAAACATACTCCTTTATTCACCCTAATGCACCTTCATCGACTTTAATCCACCTTAATACACCCGAATTCATCTTAATCCAATCCCTAATCAATCATTACTTTGCTAATCATCAATCATCTCTTATACGCGGCTGCACATGCTTTGGCTCGCTTCCCGCCTTCCTTCAGTCACGGGATATTTGCTGTAGCTCACAACGGGACCCTGAAACAGAGGTCTAAGGCTTTCGCTTAATAAGCCACACACAAAGGGATGTGCCACAAGCAATGCTAGATCAGACGCACGAAGGAAAGCAACTTATCATGTGGCAGAAAAATTGTCTGGAGTATAGAACTCGCCTCAAAGCTCCCTTTATATCGGTATACCCTGTTCATACGGCTTTAAGGAAAACCCAACCTCCTCATAAACTTTGCCTCCAGCATTATCGATGCTGTTATTAGAATTTCTCAAAATTTTCAACCCCACTGGGGCGCGCGACTGGCCCAAAATTACACGCCTCCATAGAATCCTGCGGCCCGTCCGCGGGACCCCAGTAGGAAAAGCGCACCGTGAGAACTGGCGGGCGAGGAGAATCGAGGAGGAAAGCGCCGTGAGGAGGAGAGTGTCGCTACTTTCAAATTATCAAGGGGTTTTAATTCCGCGCTGGAGACAACGCCGAAGAGTTTCCGGCACGTGAACGCCCGTCGCAAGAAAAACAACTAAAAGAAGAAAAGCAGACCGATTAGGAAAGACCACGGGGCGCCAGGCAGCCAATAGGAGAATGCCTAATCGGCCAGAGAGAAGAAAAAGCGTGGTGCGCTGGCAGAACTGGGAGACGCAGTGGAGACGCCGGGCAGACGCCGGGAGAGTTCCAGAAAGCGACGCCAGGAGGAGGTCAACCACCGGGAGTCGAAGACGGGCCGTCGGGTTCAGGACCCGAGCCACCAGGACTTCACCCGACCGGGGCCTCCTGCCAGCCCGTTCCTGTGCGTCGCCCGTCTACCCGAGCGTGCCGTCAGCTCCTCTAGGCCGGTGAGCTTCTGTGCCCGTGGGCAGGACAAGAGCAGTCGGGCTACGGGCCCGAGCTCTACACCTAGCTGCCCGGCCAGAACGCCACCGCCGTCTGCTCGTGCCACCAAGCCGCCTGCTTTACCTCTCCAAGCCAGAGCTGGCGTGCTCCGGTCGCCCGGTCACTCAACTTGCACCACGACCTTTGGTGAGACCGGCGCAACTCCTTGCGCCAACTTGTCGCCGCGTGTCCGCATCGAGACTGTTATGAGTCCCTGCCATCGTGGCAAGCCCGGACTCGCGCACTATTTAGCTTCACACTAGCCCCAACTGTGTCTTACTGCCGTGATGTCTATTTGAGTGTTTATTTTATTCTTTCTATTTCTTTCTATCATTTATTTTAAGCTTTCTTTAGTTCCATTAAAAGTTTGTGTGTGTGTTCGAAACTAACGGCTTTGTCCTCAATTGGGTTCTCGGAGGCTCTGCCTAAGAGAACCGTTAAAACCTTTGAGTACACGAACCGTTGTCCCCATATTTGGGCATCACAGATACTACCTTAGACACTTTTTGGGTATCTTGTATCTCTATCATGATACGTATGAGAAGACGTGTATCACTATCGGCTTTTCCGATGCATGAAAGAATGCATCGCATATCTTAAGATACAAGATACTGCTATCGCAACATCACTGTGCGAAACTATAAGCGTCGGTCGAACTCCGCTTATCAAGCTGATACTGCTGTCCCTAAGCCACCTGAATAAAACTAAATGCAGCGACATTATTTCATCTTTCCGCCAGAGCCCTCCAGCGAGGGCCGGCGACGAGGTCTGCGCGTCCCTATTGGTCGTGCTGAGTCACGTGGTGGCGTTCGCGCAGTCTTAACAAAAAAAATCGCGCGAACGTCTGCGCACACCCGACCTTTGGTATTGTTGATTTTTTGTTTTAGTTGCGTCAGTGCCATGACATTTGCTCGCAGCCACCGCACTGTGCTGCGAACGCCAGTGCGTGCACCGTCTTTCGAACATATTGTGATTCCGCTATAGTGTCATTACCGAAGTTTGTGTTGCGTGGTGCTTCGTTACGAAGTCTAGTGTGTACAAGAACAAGGTTGCCTTGCGACTAGCAGCTTTCACACATCGTAGAAGGATTGTACGTTAACGAATTTGTCACTAACGAACGCTTTACGCCAGCACATAAGTAGAATATGAAAGGTCAACTTTATGTGCTGTCTCTGTAGGCAACGCGTATCGAAAAATGAGGCTACCAGTATCGTTGCTGCTGCATGCCTGGGCGGTGATCCGTTTTTGCGTAAACGATTACACGTTTACGGACACGCAACAACTCCCCAGCCGTAAGTGCACCGTCGTGCAGAGGCTTGTTATTGCCTTTCTTGTAATTACAGTAATTAAAAGGCGACCCTCTAGCTGGTCGGCAAGCAGAGCAACGACTCCCATCAATAACAAAAGCGACAAGCAAGAACCGCTAACAGCGCAGCGTAGTAAGAAATTTCATGTTAAGCAGCTAAAGCAGCCCCAATAAGTTGCTTCCAAATGAAGCTTATTCGTTAAGACGAAATTTTTGAAATACTAACGGACATATTATTGAAATGAAGCAAGGTTGGTCGGATTTAAGAAATTTCCAAGCAAACATTCTTGTACATACTTTTTTGCTTCTATACCGTATACATCTGAATGAATCTGTGTTGTTTAGTGGCGGAAGGGCCAGGTAATCGCATAGATCTATAATATTATATTTGTGAATGCATCGAGGTATCTTAAGATAGATATGGGAAGTATCATATCGGATACAATAATTACCGCAGTATTTTGTATGTGTATTTCAAATGCATGTTGCCCGAGTATCGTGTACCGTGTCTGTCACGGCTTGTCGCCCGTTCGCCGCCGGTGCGATATCGTCAACAGGGTATACAAGTCGGATGGTCATTCTGTGCACAAGCGAACACAGCGAAGGAGTTAGCGTCGGGAGAAAGAGATAAGAAATACTTATACGCTGACAACCACACACAATTTAAACGAAACTCAAGAACACTAACACGCATGCACTTATTCTAGATCAGTGAAGAAGACAAAAGACATACAACGAACAGTTAGCACTGAATATAGAAATTAACACTACACAAAACACACTTACCGGTGGTCTACTGAACAGAGTTCAAAAGAAAACAAATGATGGCATACGCATGGCCTGGCAGCAGCAGCAAGTCCATAAAGCTTGGAGTCGACGGCAGAGCTTTCCCGAAGAACGCTGGCAAGCCGATGTCGTTGTGGTGGATGCGACTGCTGGGCTGGGTTTCCAGGGAGTACAGGTCTGACTTCTTTCTTCGAGCAGGTTGAGCTAACTTGAGGGGAACTACCGTGAGCTTCGTTGCAGACGTTGGTTTGTCGTCTCTTACGTCAAACAGTAACTCGCAGTTCAGACGCGACTAGGCGGTCCAGGCGATACTGGACAGCTCTATCTCCTTGACGCTTTTCAGCAGCTTGTAGGTTCAGCTTCTAGGTTGCTTTTATCGGTCTAATACTTGCCTTTAAATAACGCCTCCTTTCCCTAGTTCTGTGTGTTGGGGAACCACAGATATTATGACGATCCAATCAAGTTCACCGAATTGTATCCCAGCTCCTCCCAAGGTCTTGGCTGCGCCCCTTTTAATTAGGGGCGAGCGACGGATGATTCGCCCCTGCTATTAGGGATCGCGCACTTGTATTGCACCACACACGCGCACCCTTGAATTCGTGGCGGGCCTCTAGTGTTCGTTCACAAAAACAGGAGAAACGACGTATGGAGAAACAGGAGAAACAGGAGAACGACGTATGGAAAACAGGAGAAACGCCGCCAAACGGGCCGCAAGGGTTCCCACAAAAAGCCGTCGGAGCGTCACGGTTGCGCCGACGACAGAAAGACAATAATCTCTAAACCTGCCTTTGACTTCTTTTGGCGGCTTGCACCAGCGGCCGGCAATAACAGCCTCGCTCACCGCTTCCTATTCGTACGACCTTTTGGCGCCTGTTGATTGTTGCTTCGCCGAATCGAATAATGCCGCACCATGACAGTATCATAATACAATGGCAAAGTATCTTTGCCTAGCCCTGACCAGCGTTGACCAATTCGAAATGGCGCGATATCAACAAAGACTGCTGCAAACAACAGAGACTGCTGCTGCACGAAACGTCACGAGTTTCACGAGAACTGGCCACCGAAAAGACGTATGCTGTGACGCCGATCCGTGGCGCGAGCGCAACGAGACGGGAATTACAGGGCCCCTCGGCACCGTGTATGAGTCGATTGTATGGACGAGAGCGATAGCCCAGGCCGAAGGAAGGAGTTCTAGGATGTTGCATGAGCCGTAGTACAGCCGTTTGGCGTCAGGTCCGAGCTTCGAGTCTCGTACCGAGTAACAGTAGTCTTTTTATGGATGAGCGCCAACCAAATTCTCCTGACCCCAGGCCAACTGTGGTGGATGGTAGAGAGTGGGGTCTAGAGCACTCAGAGCAATCGTTTCTGACACCATATGCACTGAGCGCAAGAGTTTTGTAGCTGTCTTGGAATGGCAAGAAGCATACAACGACAAAGTGTGGGAATATTTAAAGAAAGATTTAACTCTAATACTTCTGTCGCGTTATTCAGGTTCCTCTCAAATCCTTTGACACCTTATGGATGTCACTTATGAGACTACTGCGGTCAATCCAAAGAAATCGTGCGTACACACAAAAGCAATGTCGTTTATGTCAACCTCCTAAAGCCATACGTGCACAAATTTCCTGTGCCACTCTAGCTTGCACCGGGACGGAGCTTTGCCGGTGGAGGACTTGCGTCGCGGTGAAGAAGGCCAAGACTAGCATACTGGGAACGATGAGGACCAAGTTGTGGTTGCGCCTAAAGTTTATAGGTGCCATGTTTCAGATTGTCAGCCTAAACCTTCTTTAATGTTCGTGCTCTCTGTTTTAGTCAATATTGGCGCCTGCTCCCTCCTGGCGAGATTTCTAGGCAACACTAAAACAACTGAAAATTTGCGTCTGCACGAGGCTTTCCTAATCTTCATGTATTTCCACTCGGACAACTTTCAGTTCTTCAGCAAAACTAAAATATCTGCGAAGACCAGTTGTAGCTTAAATGAGCCGCGTGAAATTTAGTGCGAAAATGCATATTGTAACAAACTAAATCACGGGGATTCCCCGCACTTTAGCAATCGATGTAAGAAAAATGTTGTGTGGTTAGCTTTGATTGACAATAATTAGCGCTGATGTTGATTTATTTATTTATTTATTTATTTATTCAGTATACCTACATCGCCTGCACGGTATTAGCGTATGTGGATTAAAATACTGGTGGTCACAATGTAGAAATATTCAGCACCATCAAAAGAATACATCAGTAAATGCAACATTGTTTAAGCCCTGAAATTCGCTAAAGCGGAAGACAAACTAGCAAAGTAGGGTATGTATGTATGCAAAGTATGGTAGGGTATGTGCAGAGCTGAATAAAAGAACATTCAACGAATATGGCTCTCAACAGCATTTTCAATACTAGACGCAGCCATCACTTCATTGAGGAGCTCGTTCCAATCATTAAAGGGGCACTGCAGCGAAACAATAAATCAGCCTAGACTAATAACGCCGTGTTTGAGAACCCTGCAGGCAGTCATTTCAAAATCATAGATTCATTATTAGATGAGAAAATGAAAGGCGAATTATCTGAATTTGAATTTCGCGCCGCAAACCCAACGCCGGTACGTCAGTGTGACGTCAGGGATTCCAAAGTGTGTTTTCGCATTTGGGCTGAATTGGCTGAGTAATGGTTCCCGAAACGTGCTATGCTTAGTATTTGGTTCCTTTAGAACATAATGTAGTCAATCTGTACCGCAGTATAAGTAGGCTCCAAGAAGATGCCATCAGAATCCATGACGTAACAGCGACCAGATGAGGAAACTTCAAGGAGGCTTCACCACCCGTCTTTCGTTCTTGCGCTTTTTCTAGCTTCCAATTAAGCGTCTTATTGTGGTAAGAGCGGTGTTTTTAGTGTCGTAGAAAGGTAATTTACTGATGCAGAAGAAATCATTTTTGTATTTAGTGTCCCTTTATACGTCTTAGGAAAAAATGAATATTTAAACACATTGGTACGGCACTGATAAGCTCTAGTTTTGTTAGCATGATCTCTCCTAGATGAAACGTAATGCGGCTCCTTAATGAACAGTGTTTTGTCGATACGAGTTTTACTTTTGTATATATTGTAAATCAATTTCAATCTTAGGATTTTCCTGCGTGTTTTCCAACCCAACCATTTCCGTATTGCGGAAAATGGCGAATGTTCAATTCCTTCAGCATTTAGGGCAATACCAGAGGGGTGCGTTGTTTAACGTTACCTTGCGTGTCCCACTGCTGTTTTTCTGCGTAGTACATAAAGCACATAGCGAGTGAGGCGTGTTGGCTTGAGGCATTGTTGGGCTCCATTTTAATTAGCCTCCGAGATGATTAGCTTTGGCCTTGCGTCACATGATACATCGCATCGTGGTCGAACATCGTGGCAGTACTTTATTTGTAGTATTGCGCTGTATGTCGGAAAAACTACAAACGGAGAACAAGGCACGCCGTAGTGGCAGACTCCGGAATAATTTTGACCTCACTGGGCTTTTTAACGTGAGCCGAAATCTAAGTACACGAGCGTTTTTGTATTTCCGTTCCGTCAAAGTGCGGTCGCCGCGGTCAGGATCAAGCCTGCGACCTCAAGGAACGCAATAGCTGCAAAGCTACGGTGGCGAGAACAGAAGTGTCGATTTAGCGTTCGGCGGCTTCCATAGTGTCGCCCAGACGCTACCTTGTTTCATTGTGGCTTCGCATCTGCAGGCTTTCCGTCACTTCTGCACTTCTGCAATTTGCATGGTGTTTATGTTTTTGTGAAACAGCAAAAACATACCGTAACGATCTCTGGAATTCAAGTAAAGAAAAAAACTTTTTTTTTAAGAGAGGTATATATCTTGTGCATTTCTTGAATAGGTATACTTGCTTAGGAGGCACTGGTCGGCTAGTTGGCTTGTCATTGTCATCGTTCTTGCTTGTCGCTCATGGCACTCGATATTTGCCGCTATGTTAACAAGTGTGGTCTGCGCTGCTTTATAACATTGATAGTTGGTTATATTAAAGCCGAAAATACACTACTTTCGGAGAGACGCTAATGCTTAGAATTGTTCACATTAGAATCACTGATAGCAAAAAATGCCGGCTGAACGCAGCTCACCATTAATGTTGACGGTAATGCTATTAGCATAGAATAAATGTATCGATACACCACACTGCCACCCCTGAGACGCGTTGTGTATCAGTCACGAGTGCAGCCGAATTCATCTGTCGCCCTTCTCACTGAACACGCTGCGTCATTCAGCGTCGCCGCTGCGAAGTCAGCGTGTGGCGCTTGTATGAATGTGTATTCAGATGTGGGATTGTGAATTTATACGACGCGGGTTTGATTTCGTCCAACAAGCGGAAATATTTTAATTGATTTACTTGCCATTGCAGAGTGCCCATACTAATCGGTGCAAAGTTTCCTACATTGGCGCCAAAGAGGTTCACTGAAGAGTGGCGGACACTGTCAGGATTGTGGGCTCAATCCCATCGCTCGTGATCCGTTGTCAAGATTGGAGTCCGGCATGAATTCGAAGGTAGCTGGCCCATGCCGTCGTCCAACTTATCCACGCTGAGGACGTTGATGAAGGGAAGCACTGCTTCTCATCGAGAACGAGGAATATGGGTTTATTTACAGTATTTATATCAGTCTAACATGACTGTTTGAGAAAGCACATCAGTCTAACATGACTGCTTGAGAGAAGTGTGTCGAGCATCCGCACAACAGCAGTTTTTAAACACTCGGTCCTCCCGCGATACAAGGCGATGCGAGCTTTCGTTTGGTGATCGCAAACTAGCCGCCTCTCCGCAGGACGGTCTACACGCAAAAAAGCACACACATTCGAAGGTCCGGAACCGACGTCAGAGGGGCCCCGTAGAACTCGGAGCCGTTCCGGGTAGCGCGTTGGGGAGTTTGGGAACAATAGTTGGCCCGCCGAACTCATTCCGTCACAAAGTCGATTTAGTCACGCTGTGGCTAGAAGTTGGCGGCGACGCTCCCGGAATGTTGCCGTCATAGTCGTAAGTGTATGGCAGTCTTGCACTGCAGCTCGCCGTTCTTAACAGCGCCGGGATGTTGCCGCCATAGTTGTAAGCGGGTGGCAAACTTGCACTGCAGCTGGCCGTTCTTAACACCTACTGGTCAGTACCTAGTGAATCATGCGGGCGTGAAAGAGCTTGCTCGGAGAGGGGCATATAGGCACACGTGCCAACCCACACAAGTTGTTCCGAGAGTTGATTTCAAGCACTGTTCTTTCGGCACAGCAGCCTAATGCTCTAATCATCCGATCTTGGACTACCCATTGACCCATTGGTTGCGGCGAGACGTTTAGTGAGTTTAGATAGATAGATAGATAGATAGATAGATAGATAGATAGATAGAAAGATAGATAGATAGATAGATAGATAGATAGATAGATAGATAGATAGATAGATAGATAGATAGATAGATAGATAGATAGATAGATAGATAGATAGATAGATAGATAGATAGATAGATAGATAGATAGATAGATAGATCCCGGAAAGTAGGTCAAGTACGCATTGGAAGTCTACACCACATGAGGTAAAAATGACCCTTTTATGACTGGGTCCTTTGCATGTGCATTACTGTGTACTGCAGCACCCCACTTGCTAATGTTTCTAATATGACCATGCTAAGTAAATATTCGGTCGTCAAGGAATATTGCAAACAGATTTCTAAAGTCCACTTTTTATAGCGCTTAGCATTGTTTGGGAACTTTTTTCAGTTTGCGGTATTTCTGTTTGTAGATCTGGTTGTCCGTTTGTCCACGGCTTACGTGACTCTATGGTTAGTCCGTGGGATGATGGTTTGAGAACCCGGCTGCTGCGCTGTGGGAAGCAGGTTTTAACGAAACCATCAGGCGAATTTCGATAAAAATTCTGTGGAGCCAACCTGATGAAGCGATCACATTTTGTCGCGATATTGATTCAATGCTAACACATAACCGCCAACAACCACCGTGAGATGGCTACTGCCTATTTTTTTTTTTTTTTGCGTTTCGCCCCATCGAAATGCTGCTGCCGCGGCCAGGATTTCATCCCGCACTGTCGGGCATGCCAGCCCAAAGCCAAAGCCACAACGCCACCCCGGCGGGTCAACTTGAATCGCTATCTTTCAGTGCGTTTGTTTGTGCCGCAATTAAAAAGCCTCTCACGCTCATTTGGGCCAATGGATAAATGCCCCTATTCAATAAAGCCTTTTGGCCTCAATTTGGGCAAGTGGGCATGTCTAATCAGATCGGTTGTGTGGCTGTTTGGGCTTGTTGGTGCATTATATTTGTGAACGGAAAGGCAGATGCACACAAAGACAAAAGAAACATGGCGACACACGAGCGCCCCCCTCCCCTCGTCTGTCGTCTGGTTTGTTCTTCCCTTGTGTATGTCTGCATTGTAATGCATCTATGCTAAAACCATCATAGTGACTTCAAAACTATACTCTGGAAATGAATGCTCGAGCAGGAGCTTGTTTAAGCACCTTTTCCAAGCTCTAGCAATCGCGATGAGAGTGCTGTTTCAACGTCGATCATCGAAAATCTGATGAGAGGGTCAAGCGCTTCGGCTTTTATACATGACTCGTCGAAGGTTTCAACCTAATCAGTGATGCGCACGTGCGTTCCAAACGTGCTGCACAATTCCTTTCGGGCATACAATCGGTTTACACAAGGTTTCGTGACAACACATATGTGATAGAACCATTGATTACAATCGAGAAATCCCCAATACATTCAGGCGCGTCCCGCGCCAAGTGAGATCGTATAAAACTTGTTAGCCGTTGAAAAGCGTTCAACATAGAAATATAAACAAGTACACGTACCAGTGCCCCTCTCGTAAGAAGCACCGTCCCGATGCTGCAAACAAATACAAGGACATAAAATATTACCCCTAGTAAAGAAAACCAACAAAGCAAGAAAAAGTCCCATATTAGGTCAGCAAGCATAGAAACGCATAAGTTGCACCACGTGAAAGACTTCAGATTTTACGTGGCGCCGCTGTCATTGTGCAATGCCGTTTGGCACGCCCTCATAGTGCAGAGCGCCGTAACGTCGGATCATTTTGTAGGGGGCGAACAACGTTGCAAACGTTTCTCACTAAGTCTTCGTCGGCGAATCACGGTCCAAACCGAAACACCGTCGCCGGGCTGGTATTTCACGTAGCGTCGGCTATCCGTCCTTTGCTAGCTTTTTTTATGGGCAGGCGGGCGAGCGGTCGTGCTTTTTCAGCACGCTGCACACAGGTGCCACGTCGAGAGGCTCTTCGTCGATGACGTGTGGGAGCATGGAATCGAGAGTGGTGGTCGGACTTTTTCTGTAGATCACCTTGAACGGCATGTCCTGTATTGTTTCTTGCTTTCTTGCGCTGCAGTGTTATGAGCGAAGAGTGCGTACGGAAGGACGACATCCCACGCCTTTAGTTCAACGTCGACGTACATTGGTAGCCTGTCGGCGCTCCGTAAAACCATTCGTTGAAGGTTGGTAGGCAGTTCTCCTCCTGTGCTTTTTCTTGCTGCATTGAGAAGGGCTTTGGTGAGCTATGCTCTAAAGGCCGCGGCTCCATCGGTGACGAAGACATCTAGTGTACCATGTCGCAGCAGGATGTTCTCGGCGAAGAATTTCGCTACTTCCTCCGCACTAATTTTGGACAGGGCTTTCAATGTAGTCGGTGGCCACCACAGTCAACTTGTTTTCAGATGTTTACGTCAGAAAGGGCCCCAATAAGTATTGCCCGGTCTGCTGAAACGGTCGGCAAGGACGCACGATCGGCTGTAGCACACCCGCAGGCCTTGACGGCGGTGTGTTGCGTCACTGACAGTCTTGGTACGTCTTGACGTAATGAGTGGCGTCAGCGTTCAAGCGAGGCCAGTAATGGTTCTCCTGAATCCTTGCGAGCGTGTGGGAAAAGATAAGATGCCCGGCCATTAGACCATCATTAAGGCCGCATTGCTAAACACTCAACGAGAAAGTAGTTGGTGCGGACTGGCGAGTTTATCTATACGATGATGTTGTTTTGCAGCAATAAGAAGGACAATCCGCGCCTAAATTGGCTTGGGAAAAGTCGGTCTTCGCCTCCAAGTAGTCAACAAGGCTTCTTAGCTCCGGGTCAGCTCGCTGCTATTCGGCGAAGCCGTCACTACTTATTCCTAGGAAAATTCGTCGTCCTGGTCACTTTCGGGTGGTGGGTCATTAGAAGCGCGGAAAAGGCAGTCGGCATCAGAGTCTTTTATTCCGGACTTGTATATGATGGTGATGTCGAATGTTTGCAGTCGGAGGCTTCACATTCTTAGGCGTCCTGAAGGCTCATTTAGGTACGCTAGCCAACACACAGCGCGATGGTCGCTTACGACTTTGAACGGCATACGCATTAGGTCAGGGAAGCTTTCGCGCTAGCCGAAATTATCGCAAGGTATTCCTTTTCCATCGTTGAATCATTGGCTTCCGTTTTTTGCAGCAAACGGCTAGTGTAATATATGACACTAAGTCCGTGTTTCCTCTGGACCAGGACAGCACCGAGGTCTACGCTGCTTGCGTAGGCACTGATGTCTGCGTCTTCTTCGAAGTTGGCGAGCCCTGGTGGCGACTGCAAGAGTGGTTTTAATACCTGAAATGCCTCTAGTTCCGGTATTCATGCCTAATTAGACGCCGAATTTCGTGAGAAGCATCACTGCGAGCCGGCCTATACTCGGTTCCACAGGCAGCAATCAATGATGGGAAAGCTACGCAAGAAGTTTGGTCAACAAAAGTAATCACTCAGCGCCTTCCGCCTATGCTTCGCTGGGCGTTCCGTTCACGCTTCGCTGCGCGCCAACAGCGTTCGCTCGCTCGAGCATGCACGTGAGGTTCGTCGCGATGTGTTGGAAAGGAAAACCTGAAAAGAACAACAAAAACAAAAATGACCTAAAACAACGCTTTAACAGTCGTATACCACAGTGTGTTTGTTTGTAAGAGTTAAAACTTGTTTTGTTCAATACTGAGCCTACATAAAAAAACAATTGCGCACAATTTCGGTCAAAAATTATGGAACTGTATCGAAGCGCGAACGAAGCCACTGCAAGAAATCTCTCTAGCCCCCACAGCGTTGGCAGTTATATATGTAGGGAAGGGAATATGGTTAGAATTGATTTATCGTGAAACTAGGCGCTACACAAAAGGGGGCAAAGAAAGATACAGGTGAGCGCTCGCCCTTGTGTATCCTTGTTTGTGCCCGTTAGTGTAGCGCAAAGTTTCACGATGAATTCTTGAGAAGAGCTGTAGCCAAGGCGAAGCGAGAGATGTCCTTGATAAAGCGCAGTAGGGTCCCTAGAAATACTTGCTAGTCTGGCGTCCGCCGGCTATGGCGGGGGCTGCTGCTGAATGATCGCCGCGGTGGCGCTGCGAGCAATCGGCGTGCCATGGCAGCCGCGGCGTCTGCTCTAGACGCGCGCGTCTCGCCCCGCGAAACAAATTCACTGCGCGTGTTGATTTGGCTTGCGCATGCCATTGCACTGTCTTTTTCTTTGATTTTAGCTTAGTCGTGGTTTTTCAATGTGCACTTCAGTTATTGGCGTAGCGACGCAAACAATTTTTTTATTGCGAAAAATTTTGGGCGCGTACCCCAGAGTTGAATGTGACACGAACCCGCTTATTTTTACATCATATTCTCCTTTCTGAATACTGCTGCCCATCCACGTATTATAATACCGCCTTCTGAGGAATTTAAATAAAAATTTCTTGCATCAAAAACATGACCCGGATTCTAAACCCCACGACCGTGTGTGCGTGCAACAGTGCGCTATTGACAGCGCCGCTTTCATTCATGCTATTGATCCGATCTTAACTTCTACGGTCTATAAATGAAGTTAGAAGGCAGACTGAGCACTGGAAACTTCTAGATGCACGCACAATTAAAACATGTAAGATGAGAACCTGAGCCCTGTAAATCACGTGCTTTAGGCAAACTGCAGGAACGCATTCCTTAGTGCTTAGGCAACCGTGTTACAGAAGTAATGAACACAAGCATGCATTCTAAGTAGTTCCTTCGAATCACGGGCTTGGTAAAATAGGCTTATTAGCCCATGCTATGTAGGTAACACGTACTGTCAGGGAAAAGATACCAAAGGATCACTAATGTAATGCACAAAATAAAAATCGTTGTTGAACCCATTTATTTTTGTCACTTTGCACTCAGGCTGCCCACATTTTTGTTTTCACCACCCACTGGCATCTTCTCATCTTTAACAGCTTCAGCTGCTCTTTCTTAGCTGCCCTCTCAACATTGATAGACTTCGTGTAGAAGCGCAGGCGAAGCAGACTTTATATAAAATTTCATTATGCCATTAACAATTTCACGTCCATGTTTCACGCAGGCCAGAGACGGAACATTTACATGTGTTAAAAATCAGTGAAGTCAACAATGCTTTTTTCGTGCAACTTATTCACAACAAAATAAGTAGTGAAACTGTCTTCAAGGACGATGTCAATTTTCTTCAAGGGGCCAGACGGATAGAGTAAGCCACCCTTATCAAAGTTTGCAGTGAAAGCTGCAGCCTGATCATTTTCTATAGCCACTGCTTTTTCACTCGTCAGGGCTGACGCACACTCTATGCAATGGCTTTTTTTCAGTGCTTTTTTAGCTATGTAGCCTGAGATATAATAAATTAACATCTCGTGGTAACAATTAACATTTCGATGATAATAAATTAACATCGCATTCCTTGAGCAGAATCGCGTCATATATCCACTGCCGCTAGATTCTTCAACCACCTCCACTGGTGCTTCAGGATCAATGGGCTTCTTTTTCTCTGGTGGTGCTCTGACTCCCGGCGATTGCTTCTGCTCGCACAAGTTTCTATCCTTCCTCTTCCGGGGCATAGGTTTCGAGATATACTTTGGGGCGCCAGGAAACAGTGTAGGAACAGCATGATTCACGAGTTGCGGCACATCCCGGGGAATTTCCACTTCCTTGCCCTGAATCACAGTCTTAAAACTTCGCTCAATAAAACACGGTTCGAAGCGTCGCTCGCAAACGACACTAGCTTCGTCGATCACTCTGTCGCCGCGCTTAATGTTGCGCTACCCCTGTCGCCTCTTTTCTGCGTCCTTTGGTGTCCTGAAGAGAGAGCATTTCACCTTGCAGGAATGGTAGCCGCTCTTGCATCCCGGCAGGAAACACGTGCTGTCGTGCTTGTCACGTTGCCTAGACATTACGCGATCACACATCTATGAGCGCACGCACACCAACACACACGTAAGTTAGCGTTCACGTATTTGGAAAAAAAAAACAACAGTATTCTGGGCTTGCGACCACAAAGCAGCGCGCAACACTTCCGCAGCCACGGCAGGCACCGCACGACCGCCCTTTAGGCACAGCGCTCCGATTGTGTGCAACGCCCCCTGCACATTCATCCGAGGCGCAGCCAACCGGTTCCGTGGGGAGCTCCGCGCGAACGGCAGACTAGCAAGTATTTCTAGGGACCCTAATACTAGGCACACACACCAAGAAACACGTGGACTACCATCTTATCGACGGGCTGCGGAAAGATTGCAATACCAGCTGTTTTCTACGATTCAGGAAGGTCTCTTTTCGTGCTGATGACCTACCGCAGAAAGAAAGATTCCTAAGCTAACCGGGATTTCTCAGGTTTTACGGTGAGCCCAGACGACTTGATGGCCTCTAGTGCCGTTGCAAAGTGCTTAAGGTGATGATCGAAGTTTGAAGCTATGACGACGACGTCATGAAGGTGGGCTAGCCGATCTGCCATTCGAAGCCATTCAATACCGAGTCCATTACACGCAAAAAAAGTTGCAAATGCCTAGTAAAGACCAAATCACATGTCCTTGAATTCATAGAGGGCATCTGGCGCGATGAAAGCGGTGTTCTTACTATACCTCTCAATGACTTCAATCTGCCAGTAGCCGGTCTTGAGGTCCCTGGACGAAAAAATGGCCAGGCTTAGCTTGGTTAAGCCAAGAATGCGTTGCATATTTGGTAGTTGGGAGGAGCGGGAGTCAGGTGGTGGCTGCGGCCGCGCGCGACCGCGCGAGTTGGGGCCCAGCTTTTCCTCCGTGACGTCACGCGCCGGCGCAGCGCCCCTAGCGGGAGGAGCGGGAGTCAGGTGGTGGCTGCGGCCGCGCGCGACCGCGCGAGTTGGGGCCCAGCTTTTCCTCCGGCTGTCGTGACGTCACGTCACGTGGTTGCGCTAAAGGTGAATGGTGGCTGCCCGGCCGCGCCCAAGGGCTGAACTGAGTGATTGCAATATGCAACTCATAAAATAATTTACATTGTGTAGCTGGTCCAACACTTCGTCTATGCGTGGGAGGAGGTATACGTCCTTTTTCTTGATTATAGAGCGATAGCTCTACTACTCCAGATACAAACCCAGAAAACGCCTGGTTCCCTAAATTTGATCTTCAGGCTCAGCCAAAGTGAAACTGGAACTCAGCCTCCCACTACCCGCGGCTGCTGCGTACACCACGTAAGCGCTATCTTGAAAGCGATCAGCGATGTGGACAAAGTGCGCGTTCGCGTGGGCCTCATCTTCAATGTGATCTGCGATGTGTACAAAGGGCGCCGAGCGCTAGTAGCTTCGTCTGCGCTGTACTTTCGACGCTTCGTTGACGTTGAAGAGAGACATAGCATGAAAGACAATTCGCTCGTTGTTGCTGCCGCGCTGAGCAGCATCTGTGTATTGTCTTGTGGAGCAATTCTAGATGCGGTAGTTGCTGACGGCGCCGAGCAGCATATGTGTGCTTTCCCAAACAAAGCAACACCGTACTATTGCTCGACAAACTTGCTTTAGCGCTTTCAGCCACGGCAAAGTTTTGCTAAGGCGACGGTCATCGACGCAGGAACGAAAACTACAGTAGTCGCCCACGGGCTTTTTAACTGCTGGATAATGTCGTCGCTAAGCATTTCGTCCACTTGTCGTATAGCTTCACGTTCTCGCGCCGAAGCATGCTAATGGCTCTGGCGGAGTGGTCGAGCGCATTCTGAGGTTATTATGCGTTGCTTAGCAAATGGTGTTTGTGGGGTCCTTGATGATGACAAGAAGCAATCCTTGTATTGCTGGAGGAGAACTTTCAGCAGCACTTGCTTATGCTTGGAAGACTCGGATTAATACCTAAGGCTTGTTCTGTGTCTTGTTGTTACTTCGGCTGAATCCTAGAGGACAAACGCATCGGCGACTTCTGTAACTTCTTCCATCCGTCGACTATTTACGACCATATTCATGCGCCTAACGAAAAATTGGTCACCTTCACCGGTTCCCTGCGCACCTTGGAACCATTGAGGGTGCCTCGATCAACCCCAGCGAGGAGACGCACTCGGCTGCATGAGGTTTGACTGACCGTGCGCTGGGTAACGCGTCCTCTCCTGGGCGACCCGAGCCTCTCTGCTCGTACAACGAAATCTGTAAACATAACTATGTGTCAAGAAGACTCCTACCTTTGCCGCACTCCTCGCTGTGCAAGGCCCAGGCAGTCACTCTCAGACTTCTGCAAACAAGCACTTACCCGGACCCCGCGGCGCTGCACACAATGATACCCCGAACGGTTCACAAGCCCGGACTGCCCTCTGTGTGGTGATTATGCGGACTTCGAACATGTCCTGTGGGGCTGCACCTCTGCCGGTCCCCCTTTCACCTAAGAGGAAATAATCAAGCTAATTAGGGCTCAGGATCAGACCTCTCAAATCCTGGCAGTCCAGAGGGCTCGCGAGAGGGCCGTCAGATTTCACCTGATGGTCCCCGAGTGGGCCTAGCCAGGTGACGTGGAGCTTGCTTACGTTTATAGTTGACCAAATAAAGTTGTTTCACTCACTCACCTTAACCGGCGCTTTCCCTCCGAGCAATTACACAATTCCCTTGCGACGCCAATTTCACAGTTACGCGGCTGTTGTTGGTCCCTGAACGATGCCTTCCATGTCGCCGGTGCCTTCTGTTTCGACGGAATTCATCATGCTCGTGCGAGATGGAGTACATTATATTCGAACTTGTTCAAGGCATGACAACTAGAATTTCTATTAGGTTCGAGAATAGTGTAATCGACTTGAATCCAAAGTCGATGACGGCGCGCCGTGTTGGCTTAGGAAGGTGACGCCGAGGATAACGACCCGTGAGCGTTGTGGCAGATACGAAACGTCACAGGGTAAGTCGGAATATGCACTGTATTCTTGCCGTGCAGATTGCAGTCGGCTTTATCAGGTGTCCTGCAGCTGTCCGGATTCGGGTCCCTACACATGCAGTTTTAACCTTCTCTAACTTGGCGCCGAAGGATCCATTCATGACGCAATAGTCGGCTCCTGTTTTCACTGAAGAGGTGGCTGCGTGGCCATTGAGACGCACATCGAGGTCTGCAGTCCGTCTTGCTTTACGGTTAGGTCGCGGCGTCGGATCGCGGCTGCGTCGCATTGTCCCAGTCATGGCGGCAAGGGCAGCCGCATTTCGATGGGGGCGAAATGCGAAAACACGGGTGAATTTAGATTGAGTGCTGGTTAAAGAACCTCAGGTAGTCCGAATTAACGGTGTCCCCACTACGGCATGCCCCATACTGAAATCCTGGTTTTGGCACGTAATACTGCATAATTAAATTTTTTTTCCTTTCATGGTGACGTAACATTCAGCCCGAAGACAACGGACAAAGAAAGGATATTCTATTGTCCCATTGTTGATATAGGTCTTCTGTAGACTGTGTTGTCTTGGCTTCGAGGCTTTGTTTTGATGTTGGCCTGTGGTTGCTATGTCGTCGAGTAGGTTGTTGAAGCATCGTCGTCGTCGGCGTTGTATCTTCAGTATTTCGGCGAATAGCAGTGGCAACTGCAGCAATTGCTGCTTTTAGTTTTCACCTGGGTTGGCCCAGTGCACACTCGGCACTGCGACGAAATGGAGCAGCCAGGCGATGGCGAAAGGCAAAATGCTCGCGACCTCCACTCATTTGCAGATAGGCGTCGACGATGTATTGTGATAGTTAGCACAACTGTGGATGCGGTGCGTCGACGGCAAACCCTCGTTATCCCATCCCGCGGTATGGGTACCGGTGTTACACGTGGCCCGGTTCTCCGCCGTAATACCTGAGGGAATGGTATTCGATGGCGCACCAAGCTTCCATTTTCCTCGGAATGGTGCACGAGGTGATGGGTGAACGTGCTGGCTGCGACGGCACTGGATGACAGGACTGCGGCGCTACCAGTGACTGGTGTGGGCGCGGGCTGAGAACATGACAGCGGGCTACGGCGGCGTAGGTCATCGCTTCCGGCTGAGGCTGTGACTATTCAGGGACCCCAAGTGACTGGTGAATCTCCTCTCAGATGATGGCAGCAGTTTAGGCTACTGGAGATTGCGTCAGAGGGAACAACCTGTGCAGTTCTTCGAGTACAATGGCTCTGATGGTTTCTCAGAGATTTTAGGACTTTACTGATTGGATTTTCCTTTTCGGCGAAATCACTTAACGGTTATAATGCCAAGTGCGCATTTCAAGCGTCTTCTTGATGCCCGTGGCTTCTGTTACAAACTCTGTACCGGCCTTGGTTGGGTTGGCAATTGATCTAGCGAAAAGCTCTTGCTTCGCACCATGCATGAGGAAGCGAACTTCTCCGGTTCGGCGTGGCGGTATAGGCGAGTCGTCTGTTCCGTGAACCTAGCAGTGTTCTCGTTTCGGACCTGCACACGGGATTCTAAAATCACTTGAGCCTTTTCTCGACGGGAGACGCTCGGGAAGGTGTTGCGGTAGAGGTTCCACGTTGTCAGGGTGGACAGAGGTGCAGGTCAGCGGAAGGTTGGTCGCTCCCTAGGCGTTTCAACACCATCGGTGTAGGTGCTACTTGAGCTGTCATCGTGGCTGCTGTCGTTGCCACGCACTTGCTGGTCTTCTCGGGAAGAGGCCCGTACTAGGGGGTGAGGTTTGAAAACTAGAGTCTTGTTCAATGGTTCAGGACCACGTTGGTGTTGCTTTTGCTTATCGGGCTTGTTCCACAGCTTTGCGGGGGGCGTTTGGTACATGAACACGAAGCACCTACAACGGATGGCGTGTTGTAGTGACGGTGATGAACACTGTAGCAAAAACTCTAAATCACGAAACTAACTTTTTATTGGGTGAACATGTGCCCAGAGAAACAAGTAACAGTCTAGCACAACAATTGCGGCGAGAACAGTCGGCGATCGTCGCCTAGTGACTATACATGACTGGGCATGTATACATAACTATACATGACTTGGAACTCTTTTCCCATCTTTGGCCCTTGAGCCAAAAAACTCCTTACATAATCATCATCATCATCATCATGACTCGTCGTAGGTTCCGCATAATAGGGGGTGCCCGTGTGCCTTCCACAAAGTACTACACAATTCGTGGCACGCATAAAATTAGATTACACAAGGTTAGTTGAGAAGAGAAAACAGATAGACCCATCGATAACACCGAGAAACCCGCCGCAGTTGCTTAGTGGCTATGATGTTGTGATGCTCAGCACGAGGTTGCGGGATAAAATCCCGGCCACGGCGGCCGCATATCGATGGGGGCCAAATGCAGGAACACCCGTATATTTAGATTTAGGTGCACGTTAAGGAACCCCAGGTGGTCCAAATTTCCGGAGTTCCCTACAACGACATGCCTCATAATACCACGTAAAACCCCGTAATTAATTTTTTTTAACATTCGAGAAACTTCCGAAGAAGGCAGGCGCGTCTTGCTCCGAGCGATACCGTTAACATTTGTTAGCCGCTGAAAAGCGTCTACCGGAGAGACAGAAAGAGAGAGGGAGAGACAAGCTTTAACGATCTACTGCAGATGTTAGCTTGGCTTTTCGCCTGACAAGCTATTCCATGTCCCGGGTGACGATTATTATATACACACTGATAAACGTTTACCGGCACATACAGTGACACTGGAGAAAGATAAACAAGTATACGTGTCAATATTTTCGAGTTGCATGGACGGCAAAGAACATGGCCGTAGCAAAAGTCTCAGTAACGAAAACAACGCTTGATTGGGCGAATTGTGCCAAGAAAGATAGGTAGCGCTCAGATCACAACAAAAGCGACTAGCTCAGTGATGTATTGTTGAAATATGATCGATGGGTAAGATGCATCTCTTAATTATACTTCACTCATCATACATTCCAGCGTTATCACTGGTGCTCGCGCATGTTCAGAATGTACACCACTCTTCGCCTTGGGCAACCAGTCTGATTACACGATTTCGGTGACAATGTAGAACGAAGATATCATCGGTGACAACATTTGAGAAACTTCAAATGCACGCACGCGTGTCCTGCACCTACTGATAACGTTAGCAGCTGATACAGGTGAAAACGGGTCACCAGTCCTGTTGTGTATAATCAGTCCTGCTTATACATCCAGTAGGCTCTAATTCCTTATCATCATGCACATGCGCTAGTCCCGGGAACTGTCTAGTGAATACTATTATTGAAGGTTGGTACCTCTCCTCGCTAGAAACTGCTGCAAACGCTGGAGATACTGTAGAGACAAAATGCAAAAACGCCTGTGTTCCATGCATTGAGGGCCTGGTAAATGGGGTCAAAATTAATCCGAAATGGCGTCCCTCATAATGAAATCGTGGTTTTGTCACGTAAAACCCCTGCATTCATTCATTCATTCATTCATTCATTCATTCATTCATTCATTCATTCATTCATTCATTCATTCATTCAGGCACTAATAACTATGTGACAGTGCTTTGTACTTTGTAATTACAAAGGCCTTTAATCTAAGAGTGTAGGGCGCATTATAGGTCAGAGCTTGCGAGCAGGATATGCAAGCTAACAAAAATTTCTGCGCGTCGCTTTGCGAGAAATACCAGTGAGCAGGAATAACAAACCTTTGCTGAGATTTCCTCCCGTCTCGATTCTTTTCGACATTCTAGAAAAAAAGTAAAGTTGAACCATGTCAAAGTGAGACGCTAAGTCCGAAACTCAAAAAACGATGACACCTCGCACAATCCAATTTCTCTTCTTGTTACAAAATGTCACAGATATGTTTGCTCGTGGTGTCGAATTAAAGGCCAAGAAAGGAACTGCATCGTTCTTCATAGATGTTCTGCGAACTATTCAAGTTGAGTATGAAGTTGAAGTTCGGTGCCAACAACCTCAAGATGACTTTCTTCAGCAAACAGTGCTAATGACGGGACACAGAAAAGAGGCACACGACGGTAACGCGTTTAACATTTGATCGATGCAGCCACTCAACGTATTGCCACTGTCCAAACGAGTTATGCATGGGGCGTGTATTGTAGTATGATTCCATTTTTGTGCTTCCCTAAGAACACTCGGGGCCGTCTAGCACCACCGCCACCGCGAAGCTTAGGCGTGGCATCCGAAATGCACTTCAACGCCCATCACATGCACCGTTGCGTGTGAACGCTTAGAAACACGTCATACAGCGAAGAGGCTCCTACCTCGCCCCCCTTTTTGTACAAATTGAGCCACCTGGTCAGACCGTCGAGAAGTACGCGCCTTTCTTCGGAGACGAAAGAGTTGTTCCTTCGCTTGCCGCACAGTCAGCGGCACATACTGAGTGACCCAAGTTGGTGAGAGGTTCACTAAAGTTCGGCAGGTGCCCACTGCATTTAAGGCGATACTCGCTAAAGATAGATAATTCCATTGTGCAAAAATGAAGAGGATATTTGCCATCTTCCCGCAATTGACGCGCAATTTTCCTCACGAGGGTGCGCCCCAAATTAACGGATCATATATTCTATTCTTACATTGCAAATGTGACTCGGGCACACCATAACTAACCAGCAAAAAGTGACAGAAAGGGCGCCAACTTACAACTGAAATTATTGCGCAGAAAAAGGCATATTTTATACAAAAAGGACTGACATGGGTAAAACTATCAAGTGCACTACGCGTGTCCAAAAACACAACGTCATCTCGGTGCAAACCGGCATGAAATGCCATTAAGACGAAAAAAATTACGAATCGCCATAGTGAATCTAAAAATTGGCACTCGTCATTTTGGAATGAGACAGACGGGACACTGACACAAGCGGGAGCCTTTTTTATGTAATACGCTTTCAGCAATTTACGTGCCAGCGATCCCCTGCGCTTACCCACCAGACGCATGTTCTCAAACTGCGGCACGCAGCCACACGAATCACACTAAAAGGGCAAGTGAGCTGTCCTATTTATCATAGATGAGCTGCACTACCTTAGTAAGACGTTAGTGGAGCGTTTAGTTCGTCCGATATGCACTCGGCTGCAACTAAGAGGTATCTCGTTAACTGTACCGATGACACAGCAAGGAAAAGGCTTGGCGTGCTTCTTTGTGCACTCAGGCTTGGCCCCTGGAGAGGCAATGCGGGCGCAAAGCCTCGACAGCTTTTTAGGCGCGGAGAAAACTACAGGGACGGCATGCCAACTTGCAACCTTTTTCAGGTTGTGCGAAATCTCGTGCAGTGGGCACGGTGGCACCGCAGAAGCCATGTCACCTGTAACTCGTCTTCTGTTCCTTGAACAGGTGCTGTTGATCTGCGCATCTTGCCATGAGAATGCATACAACACGCGCATCGTTGGATCTCTTCCTGATACGGCCGTATTCGACTGGGAAGTGCCTGTCAGCGACACCCTCGGCACCAGAGAATATGGAAGCATCACGGGAACTTCGTCCTGTCCTATAAAGGCAGCGGATTCAGCAGCCTGCATCAGTGGGCACGGTGGCACCGCAGAAGCTATGTCACCTGTAACTCGTCTTCTGTTCCTTGAACAGGTTGGTTTCTATTCGTATTATGGTTACAAGAATGACAATCGCTTCATTGTAGTGCTGCCGTGGCCAAAAGTGCTTTATTTGTCATTCGCTTCTCTGTGTCTGTTGTTATCTGGTGACATTGAGACGAATCCAGGTCCTAACACAACAACGCTCTTGAAAGAACTGCTTGACGGGCAATAAGCCATCAAAACGGATTTAACCGCCTTGAGCGAGAGAATAAGCAAGTTGAGAAGACGGTGCAGGCTGTCAGGGACCAAGCCAAAGTGATAGCTGAGTTGACCAAGACAAACGAAATCCTGAACGCGTCTGTAAAAACGCTGCACGATAGGCTTGTGTCATTGGAAGACAAAAGCAGACGAAATAACCTCATGGTTTTCGGAATTCCGGAGGTCGAAAAAGAAACAACAGAACAACTATCTGCAAATGTGCTTACCGATTTATTTGACAAACAGCTGAACGTAGCTCTGCACACAGTTGAAAAAATACATAGGATCGGGAAACGGCAGAGCAAACACCCGCGACCTGTTATTCTAAAGCTTTACGATTCCAGAGAAAAGTCAAATGTATGCAAAAACTGTAAAAAACTAAAGGGAACTGGCATATCCATTGCAGATAACTACAGCAAGGAAACAGTTACCAAACGCAAGCTTCTTTGGAATTCTGCGCAGGATGAACGAAAACGAGGACAGCGCATGCGTCTTGTCTACGATAAAATGTTCATCGATGGTGATATGTACAGTTGCGACGACGAAAAAAACCGTCGAGTCAAGCTAAGGCGCAATAAGAGTACTTTATCAGCTGTAAGCGAGGACTCACCGAAAAAGAGAGGGCATCACGAATTTCCTCTAGTTAACTTTAATGCTAGAAGTATCGTGAATAAGACTACAGGCTTAGAGTACATTTTAGTGAATTATGATCCGGACGTTGTTACGATCATAGACATGGTTGCATTCAGAGATTCAAGATAATGAGATAATACTTCCCGGATAGAAGATAGCACGTCGGGATCGACAGTCTCGAGGAGGCGGCGTTGCAATAAAAATGAAAGAAAACATTGAATTCAAAACACTAAACGGTATCCCAGGACACGAAAGTCTTTGGTGTGAAATGAATATTGGAACGTCACGAGTCCTTCTCGGTGCAATTTACCGACCCCCAAACTCACCTCTTTCACTCTTAGAGTCGATACAGAGTTACTTAGAAGCAACCAAAAAGCGCCGCTGCCGACTACTCCTAACCGGTGACTTCAATTTACCTGCAATTAACTGGGACACATTCGCAACAGAATTGCGGGAACAGGCACACTGTGATTTGCTCCTTGACATTGCATTCACCCATGACCTTTTACAAATTGTTCTTCAAAGTACGCGAAATTCAGGGGAAAGTCCATCTATCCTGGATCTGGTATTCCTTCATGGGCGCTTCGACCAGTTTGAAGTGTCGGTTGACGAGGGTATCTCAGACCATGAAGTTGTCTTCGTTCAGATAGCACATAACGAGGCAAAGTCAAAATATAAAGAGGCGGTTACATATGTTCCAAATTTTTTGGAAGCTGATGACACAACTATCATTGACTACTTGTCATTTGCACTGGACAATTTTGATTCTCAAAGTGATATCAATACCATGTGGCAATCATTCAAGCATATTATTTTCCATTGTATTAGCAAATTTGTGCCGGTTCGTAAAAGAAAGAAAACTAAACGGAACCCTTGGATCAACAGGGACATCCAACTGAAACGTCGAATAAGCCGCCAGAGACGGAAAGTAACAAAAGACCATGCAAAAATAACTGAGTTGTCTGCAAAACTGCGTTCTATGATCACTGAAGCCAAAAGTAAATATTACAAAGAAACATTGACAGATTTCATGAGGTCGTCTCCCGATAAATTTTGGCGTCACATGTCGAAAAAGGGCAACGAGTCGCATAGCATTGTAGTTGATAACACTGTAGTTACTGATCCTGCAGTGATTGCTTCTTCTTACAACGAGTTCTTCCAGTCTGTGTTTTCTGCTCCATCACAATCCAGTACTGAATCCATACTCTCCCCATCGCTTCGCTGGGAAGAGATGCCAGACGTTGAAGTCTCATATGAGGGAATTGCAGTTCTTCTACTAAACATTGACGTCAAAAAATCGGTAGGCCCCGATGACATACCCAACGCATTTTTGCGCAGGTATGCGGAATGGGTAGCGCAATACTTAAAAATTATGTTTGACGTGTCACTTGCGGAAGGCCGAGTCCCCGATGACTGGCTTACGGCAAAGGTTATACCTGTGCACAAATCTGGAGATAGACAGATAATTGAACATTATCGTCCAATATCGCTGACCTGCGTTTGCTGCAAGCTCCTAGAACATGTTGTAGCGAAGTCAATTTACAGGTACATCTAAAATGCGAACTCATTCTTTCCAAACCAATACGGATTCCGACAGCGCCTTTCCACAACAACGCAGCTTCTTGGAACAATCCATGACTTTGCCAGCGCATTAAACAATAAGAAACAGATAGATGCCATCTGTCTTGATCTGTCGAAAGCATTCGACATAGTGGTACATGCAGAATTGATTGTGAAACTGACTAATATGGGAATAAACGCGAAAATAGTAAAATGGATAACCGCGTACCTTCGGGGCAGAACCCAATACGTAGAAGTGGAACACACTAAATCAAAGCCGTTGAACGTAACATCTGGCGTCCCACAGTGGTCTTTCTTAGGTCCTGTACTTTTTTTAGTATATATTAAAGACATTTCCTCTGCAATTGACGAAGGAATCACGGTGCGACTTTTCGCCGATGATTGGTTACTATGCAAAGAAATTAATAGCACTGAAGATCAGAAATTGCTCAGTGACACTCTTAGAGCTATAGAAAAATGGTGTGACAAATGAAAAATGAGAATAAATGAGAGTAAAACTGTTGTATTGCACATAACGAACAATATAAATCATATTTTTGACTTTAATTACACAGTGAATTCTTCGGTGCTTTCCACGGTTGACGCGCTGAAATACTTAGGCATACATATATCTGCGAATTTAAGCTGGTCGAACCATGTTACAAAAATATGCCAAACTGCGGAGAAGAAGCTTTGGTTCTTGCGACGGAAATTGCAGTTAGCCTCGCAGTCAGTAAAACTAACAGCTTATTTAACGTACGTTCGACCCACGTTAGAATATGCCAGCATAATCTGGGACCCTTATCAGACAGGGTTAATTGAGAGACTGGAAAGAGTTCAACGTCGAGCAGCAAGGTTAATTCTATCGCGCTATTGTCGCACAGATTCAGTCTCCGAAATGCTCGGTTTGCTGAACTTGCCTACGCTCGCTAAACGCAGGCGCATAGCTAGGTTAAAGTTCTTTTTTCTTCTCACAAAAAACACATTCAACATCAACAGCGAACAGTATTTGATAGAAAGACAAGGTAGAACACTACAGAAAAGCAAATATAATACTTTTCAAATACCTCAGATGCACATTAACGCTTACGCATTTTCCTTCTTCCCAAGAACCATTAAAGAATGGAATGAATTACCGGTGTTAACGCGAGAAAGCATCAGTGCGGAAGAATTTGAGAAAAACTTAAAGCAACATTGAAAGATGTACGCACGCATACTTGCTCACCTTTTTCTTTTCTTTTTCTTTTTTGATGTGGGGGGGTGTATAACCTCTTTTATTAACACTGCATTTATAGCCATATTGATCTGAGTATCTGCAGAATATTTCGCTTATGTATCTTCTTTATTTGCTTATGTTCACCTATTAAAACAATATTCATGTACTGCCTTAGTCATGTACTGTACTAATTCCCGAAATACTGCTATTGACTTCTTTTGTTTTTGTGCTAATGTAATATTGTAATGGGGGGCCTTGTATTGTACTAATTGAAGTGCTGCTTTGACCCACCCTGTAACGGCCGACAGGCCAACAGTATGAGTAAATAAATAAATATACGGCAGAACATGCGGTCTTATTTCTCGGCAGCAGCCCGACACCTCTGTTAGCGCCCTTCAACCTGTGGAGCAGCATGTCGGACACCCTGATTAGGACAGAAGCAAGGAAGCCGGCTGCAACCGGCCACGACCCTTGCAAGTGAAAGCTCTCTTCGATCGTGTACTCGAATTACTTCATCAGCACAGACCAAAGACACATAGTCGCTACAGCCATTTTCACAAGTTTAGAGTTCGCGGAATCTACAGGGACTAAATCTTTTTGCGCTCGCGAGCTCTATCAAGCCTGTGGCATGTGGCCTGTTCCGCGTCCAAGCCTTGCGGTGTAGCCAACATTGAAACGACGATAGCGCACCACCGGCAACGGTAATCGAGGCTCCAGCTAAGAATTTATGTGAACATTATTGGTAATGCTTCAAACCAATGCGTACACAAAAACATTTATCTTCGACATTTTAAGCTGTTTGAAGCAGATTCTGCTTAAACCCTGAAAAGTTTAATATCGTCACATCTCCCATGGGTAGCGGCAAAAGAGAGATTGGACCAGTGAATCTGGACCAGAATACGAACATTCGCAACAGAATTCGCCCTTGTAAAAGCTACCTGACTACGCGCTCATACTCCAATAGAGCTTCAGTTTGTTGAATATTGAGAAGGAAGTGGTGTAACATCTTCAGCTACAAAAGGGGAGGAACTTGAGCAACAAGCAGCCTGCGGCGACTCTATGTGGTCGGATGTCTCTCTTCATTCTGCAGTGGACAGCTTGTATTCACCAGAAATGTGTGACGAGACTGCACGTAGTATCTTTCTCCACATAAACACTTATGAATGTTACGTTCCAGTATATTTTCTTCGACACTACTCGCATGCCTTTTATTTCATGTAAACAGCGATGGGTTCATAATAAGGTTTATTATTTGCAGCAAGTTGGCGTGAATAGCCTTGTGATCTCGATCGGCCTATGCAGTAGTGCCAGATTTCAAAGTTGAATGTTCAGGCGAGAAACGTGCACGATCTCTCTTCCGCGGCAGCGTCGGTCGGTTGAGGCCTCAACAGGTGTAACGCGATAGTTCACCGGCGAGGTCTGCTCTATGACTTTGTAGGGGCCAATATATCGAGACTCAAGCTTCTCACATAAACCGGGTGTTCGTGCAGGTGTCCATAGGAGCACATCGTCACCAGGGCGATAGGAAACGACGCGGTGAGAGGCATCCTACCGATGTTTGCGATCGTCTTGGCTGGCTGCAGTGTTCATACGGGCGCGACGACGACATTGGGCAAGACAAGAAAAACGGAGAGTACCTGGTGGTCCGTTGAACAGACGTGTTGTACGTAAATGTTACAAATGGGAGAATCGCATCCCAGTTACGTTGATCAGGTTGAATATACATGGATAGCATGTCACACAGTGTGCGATGAAATCGCGCTGTTAGGCCGTTGGTTTGAGGGTGGTAGCTAGACGTTGTCTTGTGCATGGTGTTGGACGCTTGCAGAACTTGATTAAGAGTGCTTGAAAGAAATGCCTTGCCTCGGTCGCTCAAAAGAACGTGAGGCACCCCGTGACGTAAGTAGACAGCCTGCAAGAAGAAGGCCGCTACTTCTGAGGCAGCTACTGAGCGTATTGAGGCTGTTTCAGCGTACCGGGTCAAATGGTCAACAGCAGTGACGATCTGTCTGTTGCCGTCTGCAGCAGGTAGCAGTGGCCCGAAAAGGTCAATGCCAACGACAGAGAATCGTTCTGCTGGACAAGGAAGTGGTTGTATCATCCCGACTTGAGCAGTCGTAGGTCGCTTACGGTGTTGGCAAAGCGTGCACGAGGCAACATATCTAGCTATGCTCCTGGAAGGGCCTGGCCAATAGAATCGGCTGCGTATGCGCTCGTGTGTTTTGTGGTAACCCAAGTGGCCTGACGTAGGGTCATCGTGTGAGGCCTGCAGAACTGCAGCGCGAAGAGAGCGCGTTAGAACGGGAACCCATCGATGGCCTTCCGGGTGAAAAATGTACCGGTAGAGCACATCGTCTTCAAACTTGAACAGCTTGAGCTGTTTCCGTAGACGGGCATTGGGTGGAGATAAAACACCGCTAAGGCGATTGATGCCACCATGGAAATAGGAATCGGCGCGCTGGTGAGTGGAAAGCACTGAAGAGCGGTTTGATGGAGTCAAGGAAGAAATCGGTGTTATAGACGAAGCGTCCTCCGTGCGGCCAATTTGACAAGGTGATGTGATTTGCTCCAATGATGGTGGTAATGGGCATCGTGAAAGAGCATCGGCATCGTGGTGCTTCCTTCCGGACTTCTATATGACATCGAAATCATATGCTTGTAATCGGAGCATCCAGCGGCCAAGGAACCCAGACAAGTTTTTGATTGTCGACAACCAACATAGGGCATGGTGGTCGGACACAACCGTGAAATGTTGACCGTGGAGACATGGACGAAATTTCTGAATGGACCAGACAACAGCCAAACACTCTTGTTCGGTTATCGAGTACTTCTTTTCCGCGGAAGTGAGAGTGCGGCTTGCATATGCAACAACCTTTTCGCAAAATTCGTGGTCGCGCTGCAGCAGTACGGCACCAATTCCTTGACCGCTGGCGTCGGTATGCAGTAATGTGGGCGCCTTGTCATCAAAATGACAAAGAACAGGTGGGGATGTTAGTGCGCGCTTGAGTTCTTGGAACGCGGCTTCACACTGATCGTTCCAATGGAAGGAACTGGAACTAGCAAGGAGCTTGTGGAGGGGCGAGGTAATGCTGGCAAATTTCCGGATAAAACGTCCAAAGTATGAGGCGAGTCCAATGAAGATGCGCAGTTCTTTAGCACGAAGTGGGCGTGGAAAGTAGAGCACCGCGGAAATTTTATCCGGATCGGGCTGGATGCCGTCTGTGCTAACAAGATGACCCAGAACTTTAATCGTTGTACTAGCGAAACGCCACTTCCTCGTGTTTAGTTGAAGTCCGGCAATAGAAAGGCATGTGAGCACTTCATCTAAGCGTTGCAGATGGTCAGTGAAAGTCGAGGAAAACACGACGATGTCGTCGAGGTAACATAGACAAGTTTTCCACTTGAGGCCGCGAAGAAGAGTGTCGATCATTCCTTCAAATGTGGCGGGAGCATTGCATAGACCGAAAGGCATTACATTAAACTCGTAAAGATCATGCGGAGTAGAAAAGGCGGTCTTTTCTTTGTCCGCTTCGTGCATTGGAATTTGCCAATATCCGGAGCGAAGATCAAGGCTGGAAAAGTATTGCGCGCCTTGCAACGAATCAAGGGCGTCATCGATACGGGGCATCGGATATACATCCTTACGGGTGATCTTGTTTAGAGCACGGTAGTCAACACAAAATCGTACCGATCCATCCTTCTTCTGAACTAATACGACGGGTGATGACGAAGAACTGGCGGAGGGACGTATGACGTTTCCTTTCAGCATATCGGCGACGTTCGCCTCGATGATTTTGCGTTCGGCCAAAGAGACTCGGTAGGGACGACGGTGTACAATAGTCTGGCCATCGGTCATAAGTGCGGTAAACGCGAGGAGGTGGCTCATCGCGTTCAAAGGCCGCGTAACCACGACGTTCGTCTTGCTGGCGGCGTCGGCAAAACCGAGAGATATGTCCTCGAAAGCCGCAGTAGTAGCAGATAGGCCTCGACGAACGCCAGGCAGAGTAGTAAGGCGGGTTCCGAGCTTGGGTGAGTAAAGGTGCCAGGTGATCGTGAACGGGCGCAGGTGGTGTGATTGGAGACGGCGCGGATGGCATTGCAGCAACCTGGGCGTAAGAAGCCGGTTGTGGGCAAGGAGAAGCGTTGGTATGTTGGGCGTTCCGCAGGGAGGCCAATTCCTCCTTAATAATACCGCGCAGGTCAGTAGAAGCAGGTTGGACGTGAGCGCTGCTGCAAGGGAGTGAGCCATGCGCTTGGAATTCCTCACGAATTATGGCTCGAATGATAGACCGGAGCTAATACTGCTTGCCAGGGGGTTGTCGGAAAAGTCCGGTTGCAAGCGGATTGATTGCAGGGCGTCGAGGCGCTGACCGACGGAGACAACGTCCGACACGGTCGAAGGGTTTTGAGCGGCGAGTGCGATGAAGGCAGTAGATTCGATACCCTTAAGAAGGTGTCGCACGCGATCAGTTTCTGGCATGGCACTGTCGACACGGCGGCAAGGCGCGGGGATGTCCTCAATGTACGAGGTATACGACTCGCCATAATGCTGGACGCGCTCAGACAGCCTCTTTTTCGCAACTTCCGAACGAACCGTGGGTGTGCCGAAAATCCGCCGTAGCTGCTCCCTGAAAGACGACCAATCACGAAAGTCTCTCTCATGACTCAGGAACCATGTCTTGGCTACTTGAGGGACGTAAAATGGCACGTTGTTTAACCTCGATGTCTCGCTCCAGTTGTTGTATTCGCTGACATGAATGTAGTTGCCGAGCCAGTCTTCAACGTCCTCACCAGGAAAGCCAGAGAAGATTTCAGGATCGCGATACCGTTTGTTCGCAGGGCTGGGGGTGGGGGTGGCTGGCACTTGAACCGAGATGGTGGACGCTGCGGTCTGGTCTTGCAACATGGCGGCCTCTTGGCGTAAGCGGCGTCCCGAACGTAACTCCAGGAGAGATCTTGAAGTGGATTGAGGTCGAAAAGATCTTAAAGCGCCTCCACCACTTGAAATACCACGGTCGAGACGACGCTGCATTCGAAGAAGGAAAAATGGCGCCGATGGAAAACGAACACGAGCCTATGATTGATGATGACTTTGTACAGATGAACATAGGAAGTCCGCATAAATGCTTACAATATATATATATATATATATATATATATATATATATTTATATATATATATATATATATATATATATATAATGAAGAAGAAGAGGTACGGCGTACGTTCGATAGGCACAGTATATTTGACTGACATTGCGACTGGTGGACCGGCCTTTGTCGAAGTGACTTTGACAAAGGCTGGTGCACTAGTGCACTAGTGGAAACGGCCCTTTGTTGGTCTTGAAACAATGGGCTTTGAATCCTCTCTTCCCACTAAGTCCATTCTTCAACGAAGTTGGGGACAGTTGCGGGACACCCCTACAGCATGTGTCAGATTCCAATGATGCCATTACAATCGTTGCATTCCATCTGAATCTCCCTCTGTGGATATATTTTATTAATGTGGTACGGTGTGGGATATGTACCTGTTTGCAATAAGCGAAGTGAGACTGCCTGAGCCCTGTTCAGTTTTGAATGTGGCAATGGGAACTGCCTGCGTCCTAAATAGTAATGTTTGGTTATGTAATTATAAGTTATTAAATGATTTCTAGATTCCCTGGCTTCATGGTGAGTGAGTGAGTGAATGAGTGAGTGAGTGAGTGAGTGAGTGAAGCAACTTTGTTATGAATGCCTGTAGAACGGTTATCCTTCCCCTGTTAGGGAGGCATCACTGTGACGCGGCCATGACGTCTTTGCGGCGTGTGGCGCCTCTACTTCGGCCGCGGCCACACTACTCCCTTTGGTCGACCGCGCCTGCCCCTCTTTTGGGGTGGCAGCCTCCCTCCGGTTTCACTCGGTAGTCGCCTTTCCAGCGCCGTCGAGATCTGCTGGGCGGCCTGTGCTTGGACACCTTGATCATAGCACCTCGTTGCGACCTCGAGCCGCGGCGGGATCGTTGTTATCGTTGCAGTTTCGTGCGGATTCTTAGCACAGTCCCAACGGATGTGAGTTGCAGTGGCTCTTTCCTTTCGGCACACACAACACAGGTCACTTACATAAACACTTGGACACACGTGCCTCATCTGCACCGGGGTGAATAAAGACCCCGTTTGAAGTTCTCGATATAAAACCGCTTTCATACGGGTCAAGCCCGGATGAGGTGGCGGCATAGCCCTGCTCTCTAGTCTGTACCACTTCACAATTTCGTTGTAGGAAGTCATTTTGTCCTTCGCTTGCCACCACCACGACGGGTCGACCCCAGTGGCAGCGGCACGGTTGGTTAGTCGTCGCGCCGCCGCGTGCGCCGTCTCGTTGTGATTTGCGTTGCCGCGATCCGACACATCACTGCCCATGTGGGCCGGATACCACTTTATCACGACATACCGATTTTCACTCGCGAGATCGACTGCACGCAACACACGTGCGGCTTCACCACACACCCTTGCTCTGGCCTAAATTCTTACTGCCGTCCTAGAATCACCAACCACAGTCGCGCACTCGGGGTCGGCGATGGCCAAGGCAATGGCGACCACCTCGGCTCGACGAACCCCTCGGGTCCGCGCACTCGCCGCTGTTCTCTTTGCACCGGTCGATGCCCCGACGACTGCAGCGGCGAATGCCTTTCTGTCATCTGGATATTCTGCCGCGTCCATAAACACGGCACCCCCGTCTTTGGCATGGAGATCGATGAGCGCCTTGGCCCTCGCCGCCCGCCGCTCTTTGTGGAACTCAGGGTTCATGTTTCTTGGCACCGGACATACCTGTAGCCGTCTACTAATTGCGTCCAGTACAGGCACTTCTGTAATTTCGGGTCCTCCTTCCTTTGGCCCCAGGTCTAGGTCACGCAGCACTTGTCTGCCCGTTCTTGTTTCCGATAGCCGCGTGAGCTGAGCGGTCCTCTGTGCCTCGGTGATTTCCTCCAGGGTGTTATGCACTCCCAGGACAAGGAACTTGTCGGTGCCTGTGCAGTCGAGAAGTCCGAGTGCTGCCTTGTACACTTTGCGAATGAGCGCATTGATCTTATTTCGCTCGCACTGCCTCCAGTGGCTCGGTTGTGACGGTCACGGTTAGCAGGTCCTCGTGCCAAGTAATGAGCAACCTCATTGAGGTTTACCCGAGTCTCGTCCACCTTCCCCATTTGCGCAAGAAACCATCGGATTTCAATTCTTATAATCCCGATGTTTTCAGAAAGTTAAGTGGCAACTCCAGCTACGTAGCCTTTATCAAAGCACTTCATAGCGGATTTCGAATCACTGTAAATGCAAGCCTACTTATTACTCCTGATGGCTAAAGCGATTGTCACTTGTTCCGCCCCCATGGGGTCCTTGGTAAAAACAGTGATAGCGTCTTGCACCTTCCCTTGAGAATTTGATACAATAACCGTATATGCTTCTTTACCTTTCACCCAGGCAGCATCCCCTACAGCTGCCAGTTTGTTCTGCTGCTCTATTTCCTGCAAGAGTGCTTTAGCTCTTGCCTTTCTCCTTTTGATATTATATTCTGGATGCATGTTTCTGGGGAGAGGGTTGGTTCTGATCTTGTTTATAACTTCAGCCCTTCATTCTACTTCAGCCTCTACTGGGCTCATTGATCTATTCAGTTTTACACCTATTGCCTGTAATATGTTCCTGCCAGCTCGTGTTTTTGTCAGTCTTTCGTGTTGCGCTAGCTGGTGGGCCTGCGCGATTTCTTCCATTAGGTTGTGCACCGCTAGACTCATGAGTTTGCCGGTTGCAGCGTTACTGGGTATCCCAAGGGCACTTTAACAAGCTTTCTGAGCATAAGATTTAGTTTGTTAAGTTCTGCCTACTTCCATTTAAATCTTCCAGTCACATAAGTGAAGTGACAATGAATGAATGAATAGAATTTATTGATAGGAAAGACAGAGAGGTCGACCTGAGCTAGTGCGCTCTAGTCTGCTACTTTGCACTGGGGAAGAGGGAAGGGGAGTGAAAGTATTGGGATGGATGATGATGATAAGAGAAGTGGTGAGTGCTTATGTACATGAGACAGTTGCCTCGCTAGAGCCGCTCGTCAAGCTTGATGTCCTGCAGGAACTTCAACAATACTTTTGTTGCACGCATTGAAATTGCAGTGTCAGGCCATGGGCCGAGGATAGCTTCCTCCGACAGTAGTTGTCTGCCAACGCTGGCTAGGAAACTGTCTAACGTCCTTCGCTCCAGCATATAGGCTGGGCAGTCGCAAAGTACGTGTTGCAGTGTTTCGGGCATTTGGCAGTGTACACAATCAGGGCTGTTCGATTGGCCGATGAGGTGTGCGTAGCGACGGGTGAAAGCAATGCCGAGCGGAATCCTGTGTAGCAATGATGTTTTGCTCCGTGTAAGCTTCGGGGGCAAACAGAATTTACCGTCTGGGTCAATCGTATGTAGACGTCTGTGGATGTTATCAGAGTGGGCTCTATAAGCCTTTGTAAGGTCCTGCATGAGTGCCTTGATCATGGAGTTGGTGTCAGGTCGCGAGTAGGCAATCCGTATTTCATCAGAGGAAGAGAAGGCGGATCTTGCTTCACTGTCAGCGAGTTCATTACCAAAAACACCACAATGGCTAGGCACCCATTGAAAGGTGATCACGTGGCCACTTAACTCGGCACTGTGACAAAGTTCGACGATTTCCAGCACGAGCAGATAGTATGGTCCTTTCTTTAAAAAGTATTTTAGCGCCTGTAGCGCTGATTTGGCATCGCACAATATCGTCCATTTATGGGGTGTCTGCGTTCTCATAAAACGGACAGCCTCCCGTCTTTCCGCAAGTTCCGCAGCCGTAGATGGTGATTTGTGGTCTAATCGAAATTGTTGAGTAATTCCAAGTTGTGGGATGACAAATGCGGCCGTTGTGGCAGATGGCGTGACCGAACCATCGGTATATACTTGTACAGTCACACTATATAATGTAAATATATGGGACAGGGTGAGCTGCTTCAAGCCATTGGAGCCAATGTGAGATTTCTTCCTAATTCCAGGTATCTGAAGCCTCACTAGTGGTCTTGGCAATGTCCATGGAGGTGTCGCGGGGATGTCGGTGGCCTGGAATCTTGCAGGTACGATGCTTGCGTGACATGCAATAGCTTTAGAAAAAGCACAGTCAAGGTTGGTGCTTGGAAGTGTTGACAGTGGATGGTGTGAGTGTCTGGTTAACAGGCGCAGATAGGTTCGCACAGGTTCACAAGACCTGTATATGTCGATAGGACAAGCCCGTGCTTCCGCTATTGTGCCCTTAGTTGACGTGCAGCGTGGCAAGCCAAGACATATCCGTAGTGCTTGTGCCTGAAGGCTCTCCAGCGTGCGTATACAAGATGACCCCATGTTAGATAACACAGGCATGCTGTAGCGTATGTAGCCCACAAGAAGTGCCTGGTACACTTGGATCAAACTTCGCTCAGAGGGGCCCCATCTCAGTCCTGATATTACACGAAGAACGTGTATGAAGTTGGTCAGTTTAGCCCTAAGCGCAGTAACATGTTTGGTCCAAGAAAGACTGCGGTCTATTATCACACCAAGATATCTGGTGGGTGACTAAAGGGAGCGCCGTTCCGTCGACAACGATTGGATAATGTGACATTGATTTGCGCATGAATGCCATGACTGCACACTTAGTTGCTGAGAGTTGCAGGCCTCTACGGTGCAAGTACTTGGCCGTTATGGTAGCCGCACGTTGGAGCCTTGCACGCACTTGTGGACGTCTGACCCCAGATGACCAAATACAGATATCATCCGCGTACGTACTGATACGCGCTGTTTCAGGTAGCTCGTCTGCAAGGCCCACCAGTATGATATTGAACAATATTGTGCTAAGGACACCACCTTGCGGAACACCCCTGCGAACGTCATGTCTATCAGTCTCGCCATCCGAAGTGTACATGAAAATGGTGCGGCCACTGCGGTAACTCTGCAGCCATGCATACATCCGGCCACCAACACCAATATCCTCAAGCACCTGAAGAATCGAATGGTGGAAGACGTTGTCGTAGGCAGTTTTGATATCCAGAAATATTGCGCATACCAGACGTCTCTTTTCCTGTTGAACAGAAGGTACTAGGTCGATCACACCGTCAATGGATGATCGGCCTCTTCTGAATCCATTGATGAAATCAGGAAGTCTACCACTTTTCTCGAGTGGCCATTCCAGTCTGCTCAGTACCATCCGCTCCATCACTTTACCGACACAGCTTGCCAAGGCTATTGGCCGATAATGTGAGAGATCATGTGGGCATTTCCCAGGTTTTAGCAAAGCCACAAGACGACTGCACTTCCAGTGATTAGGCACAGTTGCTGTGTCCCACGTAGAGTTGTAGAGCGCCAGGAGAATTTCTCGAGCTTCTACTCCAAGATGTCAAATCGCGGAGTATGTAATTCCGTCTGGTCCTGGACAAAGAGCAAAGACATGTATTAGCCTCAAAGCGTTGTCTTCTCCTAAGCCTCTGTGTCTATTGGTAATTCTCCTTAGTAACCTAATGACTTCATCTGTTTTATTCGAGATGTGGTGTATTGTTCTATAGTTAAGATTGTTTCCTTCTATGTGATACCCAAGAACCTTGATTTTTTCAACAAGCCTGATTGCGGACTCTTCATGAGTGTGGGGGAGCGTAGACGGCGTGGCGGTACGGGATGACTAGAGTCAGATCGCGAAGCTGGTATGACGGAGATGGAATGCTCACGCTGACGGTATGACACCGAATGTATCACGATGACTGTATGACAAGGAAACACTAACAATAATGGCATGATGATAATAGTACGACGATAACTCCGTGAGAACAACGACGCGTCTACGACGGCAAGGTTAGAATCGGATGTCGAAATGAGAATGATGAAGATGGTATAACCGTGCCGTCATTAAGACGATGAGACACGACGGCGGGTCTACGACGGCAGGATGAGAGTCGGGCGTCGAAGTGATAATGATGCCAATGACACAAGCGTAATGTCATAAAGGCGACAAGAGAACCATTACACGACGATGACTGCATGATTACGGCTCTTTGACGATGATGGCGTGACAAGGGCGTGAGGATATCGGGATGATTATCGATGTATGACAACAATGGTGTGATGATGACTATATCACGAAGCCTGTATGACGACGGTGGTGTAATGATGGCATGACAATAGTCGCACGACAAAGATGGAGGGACGACAATGGCACGACTATGAAGGCATGAGAATGGCGGTGTGACAACGAATGCAGAGTAACGATGCAATGACGACAGCTTCATTATGATAGAATTACGAATAAAGATAAAGATCGCTCGATTGACGAATGTTGTGCGACGGCGACACGATGACGACTACTTTGTTATCAAGACGACCTGATGACAACGGCATCACGAGATGCGGAAGACGGAATTGGAATGACGACGGCAGAGCGACTGCAATGGCACCACGACAACGATATCGCAATGAGTGGATGCCGACGACGCACTGACCATGATGGCATCACAACGGTACGTGGACAATGGGTGACGCCGATTCCATTACGGCATTAGTACGACGAAGACATAACCTCGAATCCTGTGTGACGATGATGGCGTGACAATGACTGTATGATGGGAGTCGGCAGACGAAACTGCGATGAGGACGATGGAATGACCACGATGGCATCAAAGCGGCGGTGTGACAACGAATGCATGACAAGTGTATGACGACGATGGCGTTTACACGACGGTGAGACAAGGTTCAGATGGAAAAAGTGGGACGACGATGCAACGAGCAAGATGGCATTAAAATCACACAGCAGTGCGGCGCTTGGAATAGTCGACTATCGGTTGAGAGTTGGACACCACGAGATAGCGAACTATACCGCGTAGGCACGGATGACAAGAAGACGACGACGAAGTTTGCGCTTCATATGTTTATGTGTTTTATGTTAACTTGTGTCTTGTGTGCGTGTAAAGGTCACATGTGAGCAGACATACAAGGGATAAAGACATTGTCTGTTCGCCATGCTTCTCTCACTGGGTGCTGACCTAACGAACCTATCACAGTTGGCGTAAGATGATAGATAGATAGATAGATAGATAGATAGATAGATAGATAGATAGATAGATAGATAGATAGATAGATAGATAGATAGATAGATAGATAGATAGATAGATAGGCTCGAAACGTCTGAAGTAGGTCCGGGCTGCTTATCGCGTTAATAAAAGGTATGTTTAGACGTGAAAACATTCATTCAAATGTGGTACAATACCAGTGCATTTGCGGCGCATCCTGTTAAAGCGTGCAGTTAGTGTCCTTGAGCAACCCTTGTGACGTAGGTTCGATTGTGCCTGACGTCGGAGAAATGTAGGGGTACTTTTCGTCGTTCTAAAGCGGCACATTCCCACTGCACATACCCAGTTACGAGGATGACGTCAAAGAGAATCATGGGGAGCCGCAGAGACCGAGTGGCACATATCCAGTGCTCCAAGTCGGCGTTAAACATTTTCCTTGAAGAGCTGTTCCTAACCAGTCCTGTATCTACAGAGTTTCAGCGGGAAATAGATTGGATTGGCACGTGTGTACACGTTGCCACATACGCATTGACCGAAATTGGTCCGGGGATTGGTTTCCAACCCTGTTACATCCGCACACCAGCCCGTGTGCTACCCATTCCACCAAGGACTACCCGTTTACCTAAGTAGGCTGGGAAACTGTTGCATACAAACGAATGCAGATATCAAAATAGATGCAAACACAGCCCTCAGAAAGTACGTGATCGGCCCTAACAATGCCAGCACGTTAGCAAAAGTGTCTCTATTACTCTTCAAATAAGTTCTGCACACACCTTAAAGTTTAGTTTAAAGGCTCTATTCTTTAAGCCGGACTATTCTTTAATAAAGTTTCTTCTTCTTCTTCTTCTTGAAGGCTAAGTTTTCTTTGTGAACCTCCCTGTGCCTCTCTTGCTGGCCGTGGCTTCCGCCTGCTGCTCGTGTGTTGTCGCCAAATAGCCCACGCTCGTTGATGATGATGGTGGTTTATTGGCATACCCTTTGCTACAGGGCGGTGAAAAAAGTCACCTAACCTGCTTGATTGGGTCAGGTATGCTAAGCATCTTTTCCATTTCAGCATTTTTTTGTATACATTTCACTAATCTTCTTCCTTCTCCCTCAAGATTTCTCCACCTACCTTGTACCGTTACCTATGCCTGAACAGTTGCGGTCCGCTGGACTTATCACGGTGACGGCGGTGCCATGTAGTAGCCATGGCTCACCCTACTTCGCCCACAGCAGTGAACGGTAGAGGGGCAAGCTGGCCTGCGCGTGCGCGTCATCGGCCAATGGTGGAGAGGACGAGGAGGCCGCGATGAGTCGGGAGCGAGTACATTGGCGGAGATGACCTCACGTAGCGCATGCGTGGCGCTGCCAGGCAACCACGTGGATGGTCGCATCTTCGCTTCCAAGGGGAGGTCGGGTACTCGAAATAAATGGCGCAGAAGGGTGTGCCGCAATGGTAAACGCCAATGTGACCATCGCGAACACATGTGATTAACCGTTATGTTACTCATATGTGTATTGTTTACTAGACATTGTATTTCCTGTGTGAAGTACCTGAGCAGATTTCTTGATTACACTTTAGACTTGCATTGAACAAATACAAACACGTGTTTCAGCAGTCTTTATGGACTTACGGAAAGCTTCGCTGTGTATAGATACCAACAGGGCACGTCGGGTGTGCCGCATTTTTTGCTTGTTTTCAGCAGACGCGGCTTAGATTTGCCGACGCGATGGCATCTGCCGTCAGAGTTCGTTGGTTCTAAGAATTTTCCTTTCAATTTTTTTTACAGATATGGCCTGCCCTTACACAGGGCTATAGCAGGAGAGGAATACGAACATTTACAATTCATATATTTCGTACATGGGAAATTGTACATTGAAACACAAAAAGGGAGAAAAATTAAAATTAATAACACCAACAGGTAACAGCATAAACCGCTGAAGATCACAAAGACACAAAGCAAAGTATATTACTTACAAACTAGGATATTTCCAATGTGTTTTGAGAAGGAATCAATTGATGAGGCTGAAACGGCTTCTTCCGACAGGGAGTTCCATTCTTTGATAGCTCTTGGAAACAAAGCCATACTTGAAACAATCGGTACGAATAACAGGCGGACGAATAAACATTGAGTGACGATGTCTAGTGGTTTCACCCGAAAGAATTTCAAAAACGTCTGTATACCTAATATGAACATGATGATGAATTATTAAGCAAATTTATTTGAGTCTGTCATACTTAGTTCTAGCCTGTAATGTCGGTAGGTATGCCTGTACACAAAGCTGAGAAGGGCAGTCCATCCGCCGATATTTATTGAATATATATCTGACTGCGAGACGCTGTATTCTTTCGCTTTTTGATATATTTATAGCAGTGGAAGGGTCCCAGACAACCTTAGCATATTCAATTATAGGTCTAATTGTTATATTATAAGCTAGAAACTTTGTTTCTTGAGTTGGGAATGGCAAATTACGCCTCAGACACCAGAGTGACTTGTTTGCCTTGGCACACACATAATCTATATGCTGGTTCCAGGGAGATCACTTGTGAAAATCATGGCTAGATACTTATGCTGATCAACACTTATAAGTACATGATTATTATTAAAATAAGAGTAGTTTAAAAAATTGAACTTTCTAGAGACTGTCATACTGCAGTTCTTAGCGGGTTTAGCACCATTTGCCATTCATCACACCATTTCTTTATCTTCTGTAAATTTTCTTGTACTTTAGCCTGGTCTCCTACTGTATCAATCTTACTGTATATAATGCAGTCATCTGCAAAGAGCCTGATGGAAACTTCTGTTTCATTCGGGAGGTCATTTATAAATAAGAGGAATAAAAGAGGGCCCGAAACACTGCCTTGGGGAACTCCCTACTTAAACATGAAATCTGAGACCTTGTACCACTAATTTCGACATATTGGTTGCGAGAAAGAAAATAGGATGAGCACCCTTGTGTAATAGCAGCATTTTTGAACATAACATCAATTTTTCTTAGTAGTTTATGGTGAGAGACTTTATCAAATACCTTCGAAAAGTCCATGAAGATCATATCCGTCTGTCCCCGAGAGTTAATAGTTACTGAAAGATCATGGGCTGATTCGATGAGCTGAGATGTTGTAGCCTGTTGCCTGTAGCCTGAACAGGTGCTAGTAATTGATATGGGGCGATAATTTGCTAAATTGTCAGCACCGCCGCTTTCATCCTCATAATGCCTCCCGTATATTACGCATCCTCATAAAAGTGTGCGTCATACGAAAATGTATTTAGAATTGCTATTTTCCCCCAGCACCGCAAATATTAGCACTTAGAATCTACAAAGGCACTATTTCACATGTTGTAAAGTTATTAAATATATTTGCTGGTTTTCTGACCAAAATGAAAGAAATTATGAAATACTTGCGATATTTTATTTAAAATATTTTTACAACTACATAAAGGGTATAGCTTGGATAAAGATTTCATTTGGCAGATATGAGTGAGAACTTTACGCTAAAGTAGGAAATTGACCAAGATATGCGGTTTGTTGAATATTTACTGAGATCTTGCAGTGGCTCGGCACAGGAAAAATATTTTTCCCATGAAGGGTGTTTATATGAAAATGCGAGGATGAACGATGATAGCTGAAGGCTTAGCTATGAAGCCGCTCAGAGTTCAAACCAACTTCGTTCTTTTCTTTTAGCCGTCAGCCAATATAACGCAGCAATATTGTTACATTACAAAAGAGGCTATCTACACGTATATACAAGAGCAGTGCAGCCAGAGACCCGACCAAGATGGTAATTAGCTGGTTCCTACCCCAGGTGCTCGTCTTCGTCTTCGTTTGCGCCATGTCTCAAAAGCACCTGTTGTATCGCAACACAATCGCGGCAAAAGCGCCATCCCTGTGCCGCTAGATATCTGTGGGAAGCAGATAGTTGTAGGCCTCGCGAGGAGGATGATATCACTGGTGATGGGAATGGAGGACATTGCGATGTTGACTGGAACTATTTTACAGGTGACGCTACTGCATTTCTTAAATTTCTGGCATAACAAAGGATTCACTTCCAAAACAGCGTCGTACCAGGAACTGAAATTGATATTCTGTGGCGAAACTCCTTCCTCATGACAGAATTTTATATAGTTTTACCTCTCTGCGCTTGTACGCTATACGCACTGCAACGTAAAAATGTGCTGTTTATACTGCACAGTGTGCCATTTGTTTCGTCATTTCCTTCATTATGTATCGCTTTTTACTTGCACATTTTTCGTGTTTGAACCTTTCCTTTAACATCCCTGTTTCATGCACTTTATGAACGTTTTATTTCTTGAGTCAGTTATTCTCGCTGTTGTGGACGAGTTATTGGTGCATTGCTATTTGTCTGTGGTTTTTATGTTGCTATGCCAAAAATATTCTGTTTCTTGTATTTTGTACTCCGGGGAGCTGGGAACTAGTCAAGCTCATTTGTCAGCTTTTATTCCCGCACTCCCTCACTTCATGAGTGAAATAATGGATGATGATGATGATATTATTATTGTTATTATTATTATTGTAACAACAGTGACTTGTCCAATCACGCGATGGGGACTTTGTAACAAGACAGGAGTTTCTCGCAAAGGCCTACTCAACGCGACGGCTTCCAAAGAAGCACTAGGACGCCGGGCGAAAAGTGCACTTCGCGGTGACAAATGTCCTAGCGACGCTTCTTGTTCTGTTGTGGCACTGGTAGGCGAGCTTGTGCAAGCTGTCGTGCGTGGTAGCGCGAGCGATGGTATCACGCGCTTATTCACTTGTCGAGGTCGTTATCTAAAGTAGTAAGGTGTCGACCGCTCGCGTGGGTTGATGGCTATATCAGTGGTAGAACGGAGAATAGCTGGTAGTGTGCATGTGAGAAGAATTACAGGTGAAAGTAATGTACGGTAGAGCGAAGGGTCGCAATTGCGGTGATAAGCTGAAACGTATTTCGCTAGCATATCGTTAAGGGTCCGGCTCAATTGTTCGGTGAAGCCGTTGGTTTGTGTGGTAGGAGGTGGAGAGCTGATGCTGTCCGCCGTACAGAGATGCTGTCCGTACAGAGAATACGCGCATGATGACATCAACGATCTTGGACAAGAAGGTATGGCCTCGGTCTGTGAGCATCTAACGAGGAGCTACATGCTTCAAAAATGACGTCGTGAAGCAGGAAACCAGTCACATCCTAGCGCAGCTTGTTGGGAGAGCTTAATGGCGTATCTAGTCGCGTAGTCAACAGCGACAGCAAACCAATTGTTGCCTGATGCAGGCGCCGACAAAGGGCCCAGCACGTCCAAGGTGACACCACTGAATGGCTCTACCTGGATTTAAAGTTGCTGTAGGTACCCAGAGGGAAGTGCCGTCGACATGGCTCAGAATCTGCGACGTAGCGTCGCACAGAACGTGCAAGGCCAGGTCGGAAGAAGCGGCGGCGTAGTCTCTCCTAAGTTTGAGACAGGCCGAAATGTCCAGTGGTGGGCGCGTCATGAACTTCTTGAAGAACGGTCACACGGAGGTGTATTGAAATGACAAGGACGAAATCGGGACCTTCGGGATCAAGAATACGACGGTACAAAGTACCATCACGGAGAACGAAGAGGCGTAAGAAAGCGTCGTCGGGCGCGGATTCAAAACGATCGATGAGCACTTTGAGAGAGGCATCACGATGTTGCCCGTCTGCAATACGGAGGAGCTATGAGACGGAGAAAATAGAGACGGCATGCTCAATGTCAAGTACGTCAAAGCTGTTGACGGGGTATCCGCGTATTGGTGCAGGCATTGGGACTAGTAAATCACAGAGTATGAAAATTCTTGGGGCTTTAAAGCCCAAGAACGAAGCCGGCCCGCGCAATCCTTGAGGAAGGATAGCCAGCCGATAGCATCGTGGTCGGTTACTGCGGAAAAGGAATAGTTGTAAAGGTAAGGACATAACTTTGCAACCACCCAGGCAACAGCAAGGCATTCCCGTTACGTAACAGAATAGTTGCGCTCGGGTGGCGAGAGGCGACGACTGGTATAAGTGATAATGCGATCTTGGCCACGCTGCCGTTGAGCTAGGACAGCGCCGACACCATGACTATTAGCATCCGTGCTTAATTCTGTTGAGACATCGGTGTCAAAGTGGGCTGGAATCGGTGCCGAGGCCAAACGCGTGATGAGACGAGAGGAGGTGGCAGATTGTGGGGGCCCCCATGAGAAAGGTACGCCTTTTTTTCAAAATATCAGTGAGTGATCAAGAATAGCGGTAAAATCTTTGACAAAGCGGAGGAAGTAAGAATGCAGCTCAAGAAAACTGCAAACGTCTGTGGCTGACTTCGGAACTGAAAAGTTTCGCTTGGCACGAATTTCGTCTGGGTCAGTTGTAGTCCAGAAGCGTCGACAAGATGTCCCAAAACCGTAATATGGAGGTGGTCAAAACGGCGTTTTGATGAGTTAGTTGCAGCGTGACGTTATGGAAAACGTAAAGTATGGTGGAGAGACGTGCAAGCTGAGTGCCAAATGCTGATGCACAGACAGTAACCTCGTCAAGGTAGCACACCATTTTAAACCCTGAAGCAAGCGCTCCATCATGCGCTCAAAAGTGGCCGGAGCGTTACATAATCCAAAGGCATAAATTTGGACTGCGAAAGACCAGTGGGTGTTATAAATGCGGTATTTTCTCTGTCCAAATCGTCGACGACTGCCTGCCCGTATCCACATCGAAGGTGAATAGAGGAGAAGTAGCTGGCACCGTAGAGGCAGCCAAGGGCGTCGTAGATTCGTGGCAGTGGGTACGCGTCCTTCTTAGTCAGATGGTGGGAATCCATACAGAAGGGCCACGTCGCGTCCTACTTAACGAACAGCACCGGTGACGCACACTGTCTGGAACAACGCTCAATTAAGTTTTTTGTCGAGCATCCTCTTGACCTCAGTTTCAATTACCGGCGTTCCGATAGAGATACTCAATACGGTCTATGGTGAATAGGAGCAGCATCCCCAGTATTTGTACGATGCTGGACAGAAAGCGTCTGGCCGAAGGGACTATTGTAAAAGTCAAAAATCCTCCCTGTAAGAGGACAAAACCGGGTAGAGGTCTTCAGCTTGTGCAGGAAGAATGTCAATCGCGATCATTTTCTGATTCTCGGGGTGGTCACAAGAAGCAGACTTTCGAAACCTGGCAGGCCCACAAGAAGCGTTTGTGCAAAAAAGCCGCCACGTAAGGGTCATCTAAACGCACAAGTTTGGCGAGGCAAATTTATTGAGCTACAGTTTCCTTGGTTCGAGAAAAGTTGACGATAGGTATGAAAGTCTGGTTGGCCTTGGTAGTCAGAACTGTTTGAAATACGGTAACATCATACTGCAATGGATTATCGGGCAGCGGAGTGATAAGATACTCTTCATCAGGAACGGGCAGGGAAGACGACAGTGCGATATATGACAATAATTCGGCTGGAAGTCGAACGAAGCTGGCAGCGCCTAAATTGCTGGGAGTTGAGTCTTGAATATCCTAAAGAATAGGAACTTCTAGGTGGAACGAACTGACGGAGGAGACAATAAGAAGAGAATGCGCTGAGAGAAAATCGAGGCCGAGAGTAAGATCGTGCGGGGAACGGGTAATCACGGTATAAAGGACAGCAGCGTGGAGCCGGGCGAAGCTTGCGCGTGCTCTACACGTACCGATGAAACGAACAGTACGGCCACCCGCAACGCAGACGGCGCGTGTGATGGCAGAAGTAAGAAGCTTTTTCATTCGCCGTCGGAAAGCGGCGCTCATGATGTAGAGGTGTGCCCCTCTATCGAACAGCGCAGTGATAGCAATGCCTTCAACATCAATTTCAAGAAGGTTCTGGTTCGTGGGCAAAGTAAGCAGAGGAATTCAGGCCAAGGTCGACATCACAGCTTCACCTCCAGCAGCTGCAGTTTCTAGTTTTCCGGGCGTGTATGGAGGGGCATGGATAGCGGCCAGGATTGAAGGGGCTGGTGGAAAGGAGAGTGACGATGTCGGAATGACGAATACCGGCCATAATGAAGATGCCGAGCAAGTGCGTGAGCGGTAGTACGATCGTGGGGAACAGCATAAAGAGGAGTAGGTGCAGAGTTACGGAAGCAGGCACTGTTGTATATAGGAGACAAATTTGGCTATCGGTTGCAGCAATGATAAACGATGCGGCCAATTAGGCTGCAATGGAAACACATGGTCTTGTCTTGGAAGTGCACCATTCAGGAGAATTGCGGGTTGTAGTGGGAAATTGTCGGGGACGAGGAGGGCCAGGAGAGAAGCGCTGCACACTGGATTGGCGGGCCAGCAAGTACACGTAGTTGAAAGCCATGCTTTCAAATTCTTGTCGGCCAACAGCCGAGATCAGCGCAATCTTGACTGGTAATGTATCGGTGGGCGTTGCGGAGTAGGGTGGCGAAATGCGGCCTCGAGCTCATGGCGAATGACGCGAGTTACTTTGTCACATGGGATTGGCTAGCGGGGACGGTCATCCCAAGTCAATGTAGCAGAGGTATTGTGCAGGCGCACGATGTGGATTTTTATAAGATGGCTCTTAGCTTGTTTGAAGTGCGAAATTCTTTAATAACGACTTCAATAGTTGAAACGTTGGTGAAAACCAGGAAGTTTAAGGCGTCGTCTACGGTGCCCTTTAATATTTGGGCCACTTTGTCTATTTCCGGCATCTTGTCGTCAGCTTTTCGGCAAAGAGCCAGGACGGCTTGTATGTATGAGAGGTAGGGTTCTGTATACGGCTTAAAGCACGGGGAGCAAAAGCATTTTTACAGCGAAGCTGTATATAGCTAGGATTCAGTGCATTCATCATCGAATATCATCACCAATGGCTCATACCCTCCTAAGCATTATTGTCCCCGTAAGCAAGTAAACAATACAACGGCTCACCGCCGTAAAGCAGAGGCTACAAGCACTCATCAAAGTGAAGTGAACAGTGCTGAAGTTCTTTCTAATTACGTGTACAACATACCGAACAGCATATCGGAAACTGTCATCATCAATGGCTCATACATCCGTGAGGAATGGCTCATACCCCCGCAAGAAAGCGAAAAGGGCAATGACTCATAGTCCCGTAAGGTTCATGGCTACTTACTTTGCGTGAATTATTTGCTGTGACACTATCCCTGTTGTCGTTGATTTCAATGTGGAGGCGTTGGTACCGAAAGGGAATGGTTTATGCGTTCTGTGTTGCAGACATATCCCTTGCGGTGCCGCATAAATCTGGCCTAACTGACCACCCTGCGGCGTACGTGCATCGCTATGATATTATAAAAGAATGTGATTGCAGTTGGGAGTAAAATAATGACCACCGATCGAGACAACAAATCAGTGTGCGTACCTTTCATCAAGATGACTACCCATCAGGACAATGAATGAGTTCGTACTTTGTTCAATATTATGTGTCAACTGCGTGCAATGTGCTAAACAGTTCGTTGGTCAACTACCTTCACAAAATGGAATAGCTCATTTTTTTTTTCGTTTTTTTTGCTGCGACCGTACGCCCGAAGGGGTCGCCGAACAGTTCGCGAAGCTTTTCTTTGCACATGTCCCAGCTTGTTAGTTCATCTTCGTGGGTTCGGTACCACACGCAAGGGGTACCCTTCAGGTAATAAACGGAGTCAGCGAGCACGATCGTTGGAGCCCATTTGTTGTCAGTGCTGACGCGTTCATAGAGGTTGAAGCCATAGTAGTCAAACGAGCGTTTTAAGCACGTCGCAGCGCCTCTCGAGTTTCTACAGCAGTCGCCAGGTGGCGAAAAAGACTTATGGGCTCAAAGACGGGCTTCACAAGGTTTCGCCATGCTGTAAAAGGTCGGCTGTTATCGCAATATTTCTGGCTTTAAAATGCTGTTTTGTGTTTATTAGTTTTTAGAGGCTGTCTCTTGGCCTGGCCCGCAAAAGTGAGCATGCCAACCTCAATGCAGCTCCAAAATTTATAAAATTTATAATCGGCGCGGGTAATCTCGACAAGACTGACACGGAACATCGATTGCAAGGGACTCGCTTGTATTTTTCTGGAAGCGTGAAATTCTGACCGGCGCCGTGTGAAGCTTAAAACAATATTTCGTTTTCACGTCATGGGCTTATGGACGTAGTTGATTTGTGATCGCCTGGCTGTAACTAAATTTCACTGATGCGCGGTCCCCAATTGTGTAATTACTGTTCACCTCCCTAAAAACAGAAAAAAGTGCGCAAAAGAAATGTAACAGAATAGTTTATTGACATTTAACTTCTATGTACAGTTAGGCTATGCTAGAAACTCAATACTTTTTTAAGGTTGCAGTGTACAATTAAATAGATGCATCACGACGGCCCAATTTAGGCAGGAAAGTACGCGAACACGAAGTTCCCTACGCATTTTGTTGCGAAGGACTAGGTCAAACAAGTTTTGATAGCTTCCTTTGTTTTTTAGGCTTGTCCTGCGCTTTTCAATTTTTTTTATTTTGCATAATTAGGCATTCTCATTTATACGTAGTCGTGCATCAAATCATCCATAATTGTTTCCTTCTGATCAGAGCGTGCAAACGAAAACGTATTGATATGTCTATTTTGATATACGTATGCGTAATATGACGTTTTGGGGGCTGGACTAATCCTTCTATGGGATTTTAACCTGCCTGATGTGAACTGGCAAACATTTGAAGACCACTCACTTAGTGCTGATATGCTTTTCGAACTAATACTTCCAGAATCTGAGCCAAATCGTAACAGAGCCCACACGTGTTCAAGGAACTACTTCCAACGCACTCGATTTAGTTTTTTTTAGCCGTCATTTCCCGTTAGAGGAAGCGCATCTCGAATACATTAATTGACATATCTGATCATAAGATTACTTTATCTGCTGTACTTGCTTACAATACTACATTTTCTTCCCAACAACGCATCACTTACCCGGGCTTCAGTAGAGCAGACAATGCGAGTATTATTGACTACTTCTCTAACGAATTTACCGTCTTTGAAGCACTTTCAATACGTCCTACCAGAAACATCGAAACGTAGTGGCACAATTTAAAAAAAAATGATGTTTCCGTGTGTTTCCAAGTATGTACCTTCTAAAGTTAAAAGAACGAGGAGGCACAATCCCTGGATCTCACGTGACATCATTTATGCCAAACACAAAGTCAAGCGTCTCAAAAAAATCAATGGAAATATCACATAATTCTTCATCTCGAAGTAATCTTACTCTCGCTATCCAAGACATCAAATCTAAGATAAAGACAGCGAAGTCGAACTTTTACTCAAACACACTTCAAGGATTGCTAAGAAATTCCCCGAGCAAATTCTGGAACTACCTTAAACCTAAGTGATCTCCAAGTGTAGCGCGAAATTAAGAAAGAAAGCGCAAATTCACTAAATAACTATTTTTCTTCTATCTTCACGACTGACGATGGGAAACTACCTCAAATTGACATCATCGTTCATAGCAGAGTAAGCCCTCTTACCGTCACGGAGGCCGGAGTACTGAGCCTTCACCTAAACCTGGGCACAAAAAAAGGGCCAGGCCCAGATAAAATACCCAACGCTTTCTTGAAACGGTATGCAGAATGGAAGACGAAGTACCTTTGTATAATATTTACCAAATCATTATCATCATCCGTTCTTCCAAAGGATTGGTAATCTGCAAAAGTCTCCCAATACATAAATCAGGCTGAAAAGACGATCCCGTCCAACTTTCGGCCGATTTCGCTTACAAGTACCGCGTGCAAAGTCCTGGAACACATCATACTAAAACATATAACCGTTTTCTCAGAAAAGGAGAGTAATAAATCACCATATCAACATGGCCTCCGCAGAGGGATTTCTACAGTCACTCAACTACTGGAACTAACCCACGACATATCGTTTAATATCGACCAACACAGACAAACAGACCTTACTCGTTTTCTCGAAAGCACCTGATCACGTATCACACAAAAAGCTCATAAGGAAACTTGAGATTACATTACGTACAGGCCCCATAATTGACTGGATTTGCGACTGTCTTACTAACCGTACCCAATTTGTGGACGTGAACGTAGAGATTTCCAAGACAGCCCGGGTAACATCGGGAATCCCCCAATGAAGCATTCTGGCTCCCCTTTTATTTCTAATTTTTAAATATGGCGCACCCGCAAAGTTCATAGGAAACATTAGGCTATTTGCAGACGACTGCATTCTTTATCGAAATATTAACTCACATGATGACCACATAACATTAAATAGCAACTTGAAAGCTGTGTCTAACTGGTGTGCCCACTGGCAGATAGATGACCATCAACACTAACAAATCTGCTGTTCTTTCAATAACCAGAAAAAAAAGTAACTCGAGCTTTATGTATACCGTTAACGACGTGCCACTAATACGAGTTCATGAACACAAGTACCTCGGATTAACGTTAACAGATGACTTCAGTTGGAACTCCCATATAAACAACGTTGCAGTGGCTGCAATAAAACGCCTTTTATTTCTTGGAAGACACCTCTGACTAGCACTACCCGATACAATACTTCTGGCTTACAAAACTTTCGTCAGGTCAGTCCTTGAGTACGCAAATGTTATCTGATTTCCATACACTAAACAACTAATTGAAAAAACTAGAAGGTGTAAAAAGGCAAGCACTACGGTATATGTACAGTAAGCATATAATAACAGACATGCCCACCGAGCTACTTAACAAGGCAGGAATCCTAGCAGTACAAAACCGAGCTGTACTAGTCCGTTCTAAGCTTATGTACCAGCTCCTACACAACAAGCTTAATATTGATACCTATGGTACATCTCCAGAAATGAAACACGGCCAGACGCGAAATAAAACACACAAGCACTCAGTGAGTATCCTTTTCATACTGATTGCTTTAAGAATTCATTGTTTCCTTTAGCGATAAGACAGTGGAATAAAATGAGTCAATTCATTACTAACAGCTCCTCATTAGATAGATCTGCTAATTCAGTGGAAAAGCATCTCCTCGCCTTACAGCTGTGATATACATACTCCGGTTTGTTACCGATCTTCATACCGTAACACTTTAATCTATGAGTGTTCTTTTTGTATGATGCATTATATGAATGACTGCATTCTGTTTGTTATGTTCATTAGTTGTATTATATCACATATGTTTGCAGGTTTCTTTTTTCTAGTTTGGTTTCTGCTTTTCTCAGATTCTTCTTTGTTAAAGTATATTGTAACCAAATATTGCATTTGTGATGAAATAATTATTTTGTTATCGTTACTAATATGGATGAGATAGTTCAAGTGGCTGAAGAGTTTTATAGAGATTTATACAGTACCAGTAACACCAACGACGATAAGGTGAGAGGGAATAGTCTAGAGGAACTTGAAATCCCACAAGTAACGCCGGAAGAGGTAAAGAACGCCTTGGGAGCTATGCAAAGGGGGAAGGCAGCTGGGGAGGATCAGGTAACAGCAGATTTGTTGAAGGATGGTGGGAACACTGTCCTAGAAAGATTGGCCGCTCTATATACACAATGCCTCATGACCTCGAACGTACCGGAATCTTGAAAGAACGCTAACGTAATCCTAAATTATAAGAAAGGGGACGCCAAAGACTCGAAAAATTATAGACCGATCAGCTTGCTGTCCGTTGCCTACAAAGTATTTACTAAGGTAATCGCAAATAGAATCAGGAATACCTTAGACTTCTGTCAACCAAAGGACCAGGCAGGATTCCGTAAAGGCTACTCAACAATTGACCATATTCACACTATCAATCAGGTGATAGAGAAATGTGCGGAATATAAACAACCCTTATATATAGCCTTCAATGATTACGAAAAAGCGTTTGATTCAGTCAAAACCTCAGCAGTCATGAAGGCATTACGGAACCAGGGTGTAGATGAGCCATATGTAAAGATACTGGAAGATATCTATAGCGGCTCCACAGCCACCATAGTCCTCCACAAAGAAAGCAACAAAATCTCAATAAAGAAAGGCGTCAGACAGGTAGATACGATCTCTGCAATGCTATTCGCAGCATGTTTACAGGAGGTATTCAGAGACCTGGAGTGGGAAGAATTGCGGATAAAAGTTGATGGAGAATACCTTAGCAACTTGCGATTCGCTGATGATATTGCCTTGCTTAGTAACTCAGGAGACCAAATGCAATGCATGCTCACTGACCTGGAGAGGCAAAGCAGATGGGTGGGTCTGAAGATTAATCTACAGAAAACTAAAGTAATGCTTAACAGTCTCGGAAGAGAACAGCAGTTTACGATAGGTAGCGAGGCACTGGAAGTGGTAAGGGAATACATCTACTTAGTGCAGGTAGTGACCACGGATCCGGATCATGAGACTGAAATACCCAGAAGAATAAGAATGGGCTGGGGTGCGTTTGGCAGGCATTCTCAAATCATGAACAGCAGGTGGCCACTATCCCTCAAGAGGAAAGTGTATAACAGCTGTGTGTTACCAGTACTCACGTATGGGGCAGAAACCTGGAGGCTTACGAAAAGGGTTCCGCTGAAATTGAGGACGACGCAACGAGCTATGGAAAGAAGAATGATAGGTTTAACGTTAAGGGATAAGAAAAGAGCAGATTGGGTGAGGGAACAAACGCGGGTAAATGACATCTTAGTTAAAATCAAGAAAAAGAAATGGGCATGGGCCGGACATGTAATGAGGAGGGAAAGTAACCGATGGTTATTGAGGGTTACGGACTGGATTCCAAGGGAAGGGAAGCGTAGTAGGGGGTGGCAGAAAGTTAGGTGGGCGGATGACATTAAGATGTTTGCAGGGACAACATGGCCACAATTAGTACATGACCGGGGTAGTTGGAGAAGTATGGGAGAGGCCTTTGCCCTGCAGTGGGCGTAAGTAGGCTGATGATGATGATGATGAATTATTTTGTTTAGTGAAGTCAAAACCTTCGCAAGGACACACTCGTGATTATATAATGTATTTATATTTTTGTTCGCAAATACTACCATATGTACTTGCTCTACTTGTTATAATCCCATGACGGATTGACAGTATGCGAAATAACTAAATAAATATATACACTGCATATTGGTTGACACGACAACAGTACTTTTGAGAAGGCAGTAAATACTCTTCCTGTATAGTCGTACATGCTAACGATGAATTTTTTATTAATATTGTAATCAGGAAAAAGAAACAGATGTACTATTGATCGTCAACATATCGAAAAGATATTCCTTTCAAACGTGATTCATTTGAGAATGACGCATTAGTCACCGCATAGTTTTCAGAACCAATCTGTATTCAGCAAAATCAAATCCAAGCAAACAAGGAATAAACGACGCGTTTGAATTCACTCGCGTATATCCGCGCGAAAAGTCTGTTTTACGCGACGGTAACTATTCCATGTGAATGAAGCTCTGCCTTGTGTACGGCCCTACAATGCAGAGCTCTTTCTCAAACGTCAGAGGTGTAAAAATAGTTTGAATGCTCGCGAACGCCCGCCGGCTACGTACTTTCAAGAGTGGCGGTACAGAGAAATGAGCCCAGATGGTGTCCCTATATACAGGAACACTAGGCCTAGACTACCCCAGCTGCCGCCTTACGCGAAGCGGCGGCAACTCGAGAGCCATCGCGTCCTGCGCGGCGCATTGGCGAAGCGCGCCGTTTGGACACCTCCCCTATTCCACCCCCGTGATTGAACCTCTGTTAGACGTCGGTGCCGTCCAAGCCGGAAAACAGACCAGGGTTGCGAACGGGGAAAATTGTAACGATTGGAGCAGTCTGACGGGTCGCAGGCGATGATGATGGGGTCTCATCTCCGGGAGGCATGCTAGCGAGCTCGTTATAGAGACCGCTGCGGAGCTCCGTACAGACGAAGGGGATGGCAAACCGCCGCCAACATGTTGCATGCGGAAAGACACAGACAATTAAGAGTTGAACGCGACAGCATTTAAAGATTCCGGACTGCTTCTCACGCTTCCCGGTAACTGGAGTGTATGTAACCATGTGTATGTAACCGTAATCTTTACGGGGAAACGCTGGCCGCGAACGCTATGCTCGAAGGCGAGCTTTGTGGCAGGAATGCGGCCTCTTTCATGGACTGCGATGGATGGATGTTATGAGCATCCCCTTTTTAACGGGGCGGTGTGTTGCGCCACCAAGCTCTTGCTATTATACTGCCTAATGTCCTACCTAGGTTTTAACAATAAAAAAATACACTATGAACTCCCACAACCAAATTTTCTGATCCCCGTATTGCGAACTGTGCTTTGGTACGTCTCCGTTTTTTTGTCATTTCCCTACTTTTCTTCCACCAATCCTCCAGTCGCCTCTCACTAATCCCTTCTGCGGACATATTTACTTTTTCACTGCTCTTGCTGAACCCAAGGGCTTCAAGGAGGCCAGTGGTGCCTACATCGACTGTTGGGCAGATGTCTTCACATTCCAATAAAACATGCTCCATGGTTTCCCTAGCTTTACCGTAGCAAGCACGTGCTTCTTCTTCCTTCTTATACCTCGCTTTATAGGTGCGTGTCCTAAGACATCCCGATCTCGCTTCGAAAAGTAATGAGCTTCCGTTTGAGTTATCATAAATTGTTACTTTCCTGATTTCGTTTTTTCCTCTTAAGTAGTTACTCATGGCAGGTTTCTTTTCCATTGTCACCACCCACGAGATTATTTCAGCCTCTCTGACTTTCCGCTTGACGTTCTTTGTTGCTGTGTTGCCCACTCTAAAGGCCGCATACTTGCTGGTAAGATTCCTGGTTCTATTCCTCCACTGTGAGTCAATGTTTTTCCTGTACAGGTACCTCAACACTCTCCAAGCCCATTTATTTTCTTCCATATTCCTCAGTCATTCTTCATACTCATTTTTACTGCGAGCTTCCCTCACTTAAAAACTAGTCTCGCCCATATCACCCTGCACAGCTTCACTTGTAGTCCTCCCGAGAGCGCCCAACGCCAGGCGTCCCACTGACCTTTAATTCCCATCGAGTCCTGATTATACCCCTGATTTCAAGCAAACAACCGCATTACGAAAAGTAAGTCCTGGAGCAATTACACCTTTCCACATACCTCGGAGCACCTCGTACCTATTGTATCCCTATAGCACTCTGTGCTTCATTATGGCTGCATTTCTGTTCCCCTTCACTGTTATTGTTTTTTCGTGTGTTTCCATGTATCTATTGCCTTCGTTTATCCATATACCAAGGTATATATATTCTCGTACCCGAGGTATTTCCTGGCCCTGTATCGCCATTGTCTGTTCACTGTTTTCATTGAAAACCATAACACCTGATTTTCGAACACAAAATTTAAAACATAAGTTGTTGCCTTCCTGTCCACCCAGGTGAAGGTATTGCAAGGAACCGGGCGCGCCGATCTGTAGCCCCCAAGACAACCGCGCCCAGTGGCGCCCAAATGGCGGTGCTGCAGTCGGTCTGCCAATTGTAGAAACGCTGGAAAGAGGGTTTATTTGAGTTTTCGCGCAACGGAATTATGTTTTCTCGTATAGTCAAATTACAATCCGGGAGCTATCATTTCTGTAGGTTGCGTGTAAGTCGTAGATAAGATTTTCCCGGGTATTTTAGCTTGAGAAATTCGATTAGTACAGTAAATTACTTGCGTCAATGGTGGGCCTAGGTTGCGTGGTTAGAAAATGTTTTTGCCGAAATGACGTCCGTCCCCGTAGTTTCTGCGGCATGGGCTCTTCAACGCTATCGCGTTATTTACACTGTATCTACAAGAGCATCGCCGCCATAGATCATGATGGTATCCAGCTCGTGCCAAGCCCAGATACCTGTCTTCCTCTTTCTTTGCGCAATGTCTCATAAGTGCTTGTATCGCAACAATATGTCACATTAGGTCTTTAATAGAGCACACATTTCCTAAACAATACGGAAAAATTTCTGAAGTCAGATTTTGCTGACTTGATGAACGATATCCTATATCGGTGATATCAGGGTGTTTGGCTGTGCTCTGTATTGTTACTTCCTGGCGCAGTCCATCGGCGTACTTGCCGTTTAGGAGGTGGCATGTGCTTTTTTCGGTTACAAAATGCACGGTAGTGTTTCCGAGCGCATAGAAGGCTTTACTGGTCGTACGCTTGCACGTAGTGCGTTGCTCCTGCTACGGCTGAGAATAGTGCTCGATAAATACTCGGATGCTTGCACGAATTCCCAACAAACTGGGCTAAAGAGTCGCCGCCACGGCAACGGACTGCTTAAGCACTGCATGCCTTACGCGGAAGATATAAGATCAGCTCTCACCTGTGACAGGTGGTCTTTCATAAACTTTACTTTTGCTTTTCCTCACTACTTGTACGTTTTTAAGCACCGTACTACCTAATTGCTGTGATGCATTTACTGACTGCTTTATTTGTACGGTTATTGACCCTTTTCACCAATATTTTACTCTAGAGAAAATTCAAAGCCAGTTTCTCAAAAAAAAAAGAAACATGTTTGAACGCGGAGCTTTGTCCCAATGCAAACTGAATCACAGTCAAAGTCCAAAGCCAACGACCACGCAACAAACCCAAGAAATGCTCAGCGACCCGATGCAATGCACATGTGATTTGATAGCGTGTTAGGACTGTACTTTTTGAACGTTGAAGTTCACTGAAGACACAATTAGTTAGGTTGCATAGCCTTTATATAAAATCATGTATCCGTTGATTACAGGCACACGCTCACACTCACACTTTCACGAACGGCTCCAAACTTGCACAGTACTGCCTTGAGATCGCTGTGGTTGACTGCCAGAGGCGTGACGCGCGTAACGCGATGAAGATATGTACAATCAGCATGGGTAGCGTTGCGTTCAACCATCTTTCTTTAAGAAGGGTGCTTTGATTCTTTTTCTAGATCTTAATACCAGCCCACGTTCACGCGCACTTTGTCTCCGACAAGCCGGGAAGCTCAGTTAATCACGACAGGGGTGGTGTCATGCCTAGCAGACTTAACTTGCGCTTCCAGTGAACTTTGTGCGCATTCACTATTCACTACTCTTGCTGAGCTCCTTTCTTCGCGCCGTTATCAGGCACTGACCAGCCGGCCTGTCGACGCTGGCGCGGTACTGTGAATGTTAACTGTAGTGTTCTACGCAGATGTGTGTGTTGGCTTTCCTGCAGTGCGTTTCCGGCACTCAAGGACGAATCAGTGAGACATAGAAAGCTTCGCTTTAAAAGCAGATAGCACTTCCGACAGCACATCGCATGTTGCTTCAGCGAAAGCGCACGAATACCAAACCATTATCTCTTCTGCATGCCCCTGAGATCAGCTGTCGGAAATGCAACTGACTTTTCGCTTACGCACTGTATTCCATTTATTATGCTGCAAAATATGGAGCGGTGGAGTGAACACATGTGCTGTAGTTGGTTGCAAAATTGTAGGTGGCATATTAATGACTGAAATGAATCTGCCTTTTCATGTCCACAGACCATTGCTACAAAAGAACCGCCTGTATCACCGGCTCTTTGGGATGCGTGGCTTCCCACGAGGATAAAAGAAAAATGCTCACGTGCCAGCGTTGAAGCCCTAACCTCAAAGAAGAGTACTTCAATCCCGGAACGTTTGCACGAGTGAGTGCCGCTCGTTATACGGTGACAAAGGAAGTAGCGCCGCTTCTTGGCATAGAGTAAGTTTCTCGCACGTGGTATACACACATCCACCCCAACTCGAGCGCAAACTTAGGCCCACTCTATCGCCAGCACATCAATAACAAATCAAGGAGCGCACACTTCAATAAATGCGCCGAAGCAGGAGTGACAGTTACTACACCGTCCGCACACTATTGTGTGCAGTTGGTGTAGCCAGTGGAGTCGGTGCACTCGCCGAAACAACGGTTTGCTGAGCCGTACCGGCGTCATGCAAATCCATTGTAAACGCACAGCCAACAAAGGTAAGCCATGTGCGCGTCGCCACGTGAACAAAGATGGTGGCGCCCACGGTATTGCCGTGAAAAGGATCAATTAGTAAAAGAAAATCACGGCCTTTGGTTTCGTCTATCCTTTCCTATGAACACTAACGCAATAATAACAGATATTCACAAATTAGTCAAATTTCTAGCATCGCTTTCCTTTATAACACGAAGAGGTTCAGGTTTATCATATACAGATAAAGATAGTGCAGAGCTAATCATTGAGGCGATTAGCAATCTCGTGGTTATCATTGAAGAATAAGCGAGGATCGAAATGGCTAGCAGATTATTCTAGCTTGAGGTACACAATTCTGGAGAACATTAGGTGTTAGTTCGAATAAAATTAGCCAGCATGTCAGCAATGAAGATGAAGAGAGAGAAGACAATGACGCTCGGTGAGGTTCGCGTGGTTTGGCAGCAATCTTGAGTAACACCCGAAGCGGCCTTTTGTATATAACCTGTGAATATATTATACATATTTTCCTTCTCGTAATATTTTGTTGGAAAATGCAGCTTCTTCAACACTCAAGGCGGATCTACGCAGCGGACTCTCCTTGGTTCAATCTGCCACGCCTACTCAAAATGATGAGAGTACTTCAGGCACTTCACCGACCGTGCCCGAACCGACTACCACCAATCGCCATCTCGTGCTCATACCAACGCCTGACCCGGGTGTATTTTCCGGCGGTGACAACACTGATGTCCAAGACAGGCTGCAAATGCACGAACGATTAAGCGCGGACTCCACAGCTGAGACCACGTACTCATGCTAGCCAACACAATATTTTACCTTGCGGGAACGGCACAAGTTCGTTTTACGAACTACTAACAAGAAATCACGACTGGGGATGCATGTAAACAAAAGCTCACCAATTTGTTTGGCAAGCCAATTGGACGCCGTTGTGAAGCTCAGAAAACGCTTGCATGCAGTGTTCCGACCTACACCGAGTCGCACTTGACATATATTCGAGCCGTTATAGCGCTCTGCCGCAAGAATGGTGAAAATATACCGGAAGCTGAAAAGGTCGCCCACACCGTCAAGGGTATAGCGGACGACACGTTTAACTTTCTCATTTTCAAGTTCTCCTCCACAGTTCAGGACGTCATGAACGAATGCCGGCGTATTGAAGAAGTGAAAAGTCGTCGTATTGCGTACCAATTTTCACGCCTCCTCAACACGCCTTTGACATCTACGTGCGATGACATCCACGTACCACTCGTTTCTGTTGCACCAGAGAATACAGTGCGTATCGTCCGACAGGAGTTTGAAGCTGCCGCACCTGTTTCGCCCCAAGTGCGTCTCCAACAGAACTCATAATGCAAATTCGGTCACCGGCAACTTACTGTTCTAGGACACCGTGTCGATTCTTCTGACATTCGGCCTGATCCAGATAAAGTCGATTCAGTCAAGGACTTCCCTATGCCGACCTGTGCCAACGATGTTCGAAGCTTTGTGTGCCTGTGCTCCTACTGTCGCAGATTCGTACGTAATATTGTTGACGTTGCACGCCCTCTCAAAGAACTTCTAAAAAAATACGTGCTTTTTGCTTGGAGTCAAGAAGTGCTATACGAAAGCCAGGCACCGCATTTCTCGATCTCTATAGCTCTTTTGTGACCAGTACCCAGCGCCTTTCAGTATGCCGCGTTAGTCCAGCGCTCTAGCATTCGACACACCACACAGGGCACATACTCCGACATGGAGGCATGGCGCTGGATAATTGGTGCTGAGTTTTGCAATAGGCCAGGGCTATCTATCTTTCTATATATGTTTACTTGTGCGTAACCATTTTCTCACCTACCTGGCTTACTGAGTACTCGATGCTCGAATGGGTAGCGCTTCAGTTTGCCGTGCTTAACGAACAGGGTCCGAAACAAACCGTCAGTCCAGTCGAGTGTGTGACAATGCGACCATAACTCCCGCATTTCAACGAACTTCCTTGTCGCCGACATGGTCACACTAGATGCGGGACTGGATATTTACAATTCTTCAATGAAAGCTTTCGACACCAAGTTCAAGCACTGAGTATGTGCCAGTCGGTCTATGCTTCTCTTCAACTAACCTCTTCGGTGGCAACTTGGGTTTCAGGGTATGTAATAGTTGGCGTCTGTAGCCGTACCTTTTCGAGGAAGACCCCTTACATTTTTTCGACGCTGGGCGGTATTAAACCCACGTCACAAGGGATCTCCAAAGCCAGCAACCAGACGCTTTAACAGGCTGCGCCAGTAATGAACTGTGTATGGGCAGCTTTTAATGTAATGCTTCTAACGCCAACGCATCAGAGAGCGGCATCATGAACACACTTAGTATGTGCCGTTTTTCCATGAACCTCTCGCCAGCTTGGGTCACTGTGTATGGGCCACAGAGTGATTGCCGGTGAGGGAACCAGCCTTAGCGTTCGCAAGCACCAGTGTGCCACGCTTCTCGTTTCCGGAGGACACATTTATTTAGTTTGTTTTTATTTATCTATACATACTGCAGCGCAAGTTGCGCTACAGCAGGAGTGGCTTCAGAAAAGGTACAGAAAATGCAATGGAATATACAGCGGTAAACACAAGTGAACACTTTTACAAAAATTAAATTATGGGATTTTACGTGCCAAAACCACTTTCTGATTATGAGGCACGCCGTAGTGGAGGACTCCGGAAATTTCGACCACCTGGGGTTCTTTAACGTGCACCTAAATCTAAGTACAGGGGTGTTTTCGCATTTCGCCACCATCGAAATGCGGCCGCCGTGGCCGGGATTCGATCCCGCGACCTCGTGCTCAGCAGCCCAACACCATAGCCACTGAGCAACCACGGCGGGTAACACTTTTACAAAAGAGCACTAATGAAAGGAAAATACACAAGAAGTTATACAAATGCTACCGGGCATGGGTGAGCCCGATTATGCACCGAGGATGGCGGTTGCAAAAATTTGGGATGAGCATGAGCGAATGGACCCAGGTAATGAATTCCATTCTTCGATTGAGCGGGGAAAAAAGCTGAATTTGAACATGTTAGTGCGTGCGTAGTAGGATATTAAGTTTAGGTCATGATGTCGTGTCGTTGATGATCCCGGCGCGAAGTTAATGTAGTTATCATTTGAGAGCCTAACCGAAGAACCGACAATGCAATGCAAGAATTTTAATGATTCGACACGGTAACGAGAAGAGAGCGTGTTTAGGTTCAAGGAAGAAAGTGTTGAAGAGGGCGAAAAGTCGCGATCGTAACGATGACATATAAATCGCACAGCTTTTTTCTGTATTGTTGCTAGTTTATTAATCTCTAACTGCTTATGCAGGCTCAAAAATACAGATGCATAATCAAGAACAGGGCGGATTGGAGATTTATATATTAGTAACTTTGTGTCTTTAGAAGATCGGGTTAGCGTTCGAATCAAGTAACCTAATTTTTTTAGTGCTTTACTGCATATGTAATCAATGCGTTTGGACCATGACATGTTATGCGTAATAATGACACCAAGATATTTATACTCAGAAACCTTATCTACAGCACAGCCATCGAACGAGTAACTGAAAAGGGAGGGGGAAGATTTGTTGCAGAAAGACATCAGAACGATTTTATTGAAATTAATGTTCATTTGCCAAGTGTTACACCAATCGCGAAACCTAGAAAACGACTCTTGAAGGCGATAATGATCATTAGAAGAGTTAATCACTTCATATAGAACGCAGTCATCAGCATAGAGACGGATGTTAGAAGATGCAGACGGAGGTTAGAAGTTGCAGACTTGTTACACATGCGGACTTTCTGGCTGCACTACTAACGCGCAGCAAGTCCAGACACAAGGCGTTACCCGTAGGTAACATACCTCTTCCAGAAGCACTCGGATATAAAGTGAAGGCAAACGTCAACCAGTCAGCAGTCTAAATAAGACTGCTGTATTGGTAGAAAAAAAAGTATCGTTAGTATTGAGCCGCGTCCTCCACTCCCCCTTGTGCCGGTGGAATGTGTAAACGTCGCAGATGGCTTTTAAGATAGAGTAGCCTGGGCGGGGTGCGCGGCCGACCCCGCCTCCCCGAGTAGAACGCCCCACCCCCTCCCCTGCCTACCCACGGCGAATCTTGTCCCCTTCGCGGATGGCTTTCAAGACGGAGTAGCCCGAGCAGGCGCACAGACCACCCAGAGGAGAACGCACCGATAGTCTCTAGCCTTGCGCGTGACAGAAGTCGGCGCGCTTCCTCTCTTTCGTGCGCGAAATTGAGCCGCGATTGTCGGATCACCCTCGCAAGCGTTCACTCACGCATACAGCATACGGCGCGCGGCGACAATTTCATCGCCCTTGAACTTTATGCGGAAACTCACAGCGACGGCACAAATGCGCTTGAAGTGTGCATATAGTTACTATGTCAAAACGCTGGCGTGAGCAGGCATGACAGCAGCAGCGAGCAATATGACCTTCTTGTCTGTCGCTTCACCGCAAACAGCGGCCAGAGAGAGAGAGAGGGAGAGAGAGAGAGAGAGGATATAAGGAAGGCAGGGATGTTAACTAGTCAAGAGTCTGGTTGGCTACCCTACGCTTGGGGAAGGCAGAAGGAGAAGACAGAGAAGGGGAAGTGAGAGAGGGTATAGAAACTGGCACAGACAGTCATAGAGTGAAAGCTGCTCGTGCAAGCAAGACTTTCTCAGAAAGCACAAAAGTGCCTTCACTGCCTTCTGAGCCGATCGTTGGTGGAGACGGTGCTCTAGTACTGTCTGTTCACTCAGAGGACGATCATCTAGTTTCCTCAATGTGTGGGACAAAGATTATATTCGTTCTTGAAATTGTGGACAGTGGCAAAATAAGTGCTCAATGTTCTCCTCGCATCTCCAAACACCACATTCAGGACTATCAGCCATTCCCATAAGTGCTGAGTAAGCTTTCGTGAAGGCAACTCGTAGCCACAACCGACACAGAAGAGACGCTTCGCGTCGGTGCCGTCCGGCTGGAGGTCTGAGTTGCAGAGAAGGGTTTAGTCTCTGCAGTCTGGTGCGCCTTGTATGTGCGGTATTCCACTCTGCTAAGGAGAGTGCGTGAGCTAGAATGCGAATTCGTCTCGCAGCGTCGGTCCTTGAGAGGGGAATAGGGACGCAGTGGTCTTCTTTGTTTGACGTCCGAGTTGCCTTATGTGCGTCATCATTTCCAGTGACACCACAATCACCTGGTATCCATTGAAATAAATTCATCATGATCATCATCATCATCAGGCTGGTTATGCCCACTGCAGGGCAAAGGCCTCTCCCATAATTCTCCAACTACCCGGGTCATGTACTAATTGTGGCCATGTCCCTGCAAGCTTCTTAATCTCATCCGCCCACCTAACTTTCTGCCGCCCCCTGCTATACTTCCCTTCCCTTGGAATCCAGTCCGTAACCCTTAATGACCATCGGTTATGTTCCCTCCTCATTACATGTCCTGCCCATGCCCATTTGTTTTTCTTGATTTCAACTAAGATCTCGTTAACTCGAGTTTGTTCCCTCACCCAATATGCTCTTTTCTTATCCCTTAACGTTACACATATCATTCTTCTTTCCATAGCTCGTTGCGTCGTCCTCAATTTAAGTAGAACCCTTTTCGTAAGCCTCCAGGTTTATCACATCAAGCGCGTCGCGGAGAGCCACAAGTTCTGCAGCTGTAGACGAAGTGATATGGGTAGTCTTGAATCGCTGGGTTATTTCGATGGTGGGTATAACTACAGAGCTACCGGAGCTAGTTGATGTAGCTGAACGATCAGTATAGACTTGTGTGCCGTCGCTGTATTTCTCGTACAAGAGGAGTAAAGTAAGTTGCTTGAGTGCTGATGCTGGCAAATCCGACTTTATCTGAAGTCGTGGGATTGTAAGGTTTACTTCAGCAAGGCTCACACACCATTGAGGAATCGAAGGTCTTGCCGCAGGTGCGTAACCTGACCTGAGAGATTCACGGTGTGCGAAGACAGTTCCACTGAATTTCGTGCGGCACCTTTCTGCAGGGAGGCTTGCGAGGTGGTGAGTAGAGGTCCGGGTGAAGTGTCTTATGTGCACACGCATCGTTTCAATGGTAATGTGCGTTCTAATAGTGTAATCTTGACCAACTGCAATAATTTAGGTCGTTGACGCTCTACGCGGTAGACCAAGGAATATCTTGATGGCTTGGTCTTGGATCCTCTGGATTGTATTCAGGTTAGTCCTGCAGGTGTTGGAGATGACGCTGTACCGTAGAAATCCAATAAGAGCACCCTGTACAGATGTAGTGCAGATTGTATTGACACTCTCCAGGTCTTTCCTGCTAGAAAGTTAAACATATGGCAAATTCCTGCCAGGCGTTTTCTCGCATAATTCACATGAGGGGTCCAAGAGAGATTTCTGTCAGTGACCTCCCCCCCCAAAAAAAAAAGAATACCTGACTTGAGCTGCATGACATCAGCTGTCCGTCGACAGATATCACCTATGGAGACATTGATTTTTGGTAAAGCGGCGAGAAAGCAGCACGCACAAAGGTATGAGCTGTCTGCAGATTGCTATCAAGATACGATGGGCGCGAGCGCCCGCCACCGAGCAAAATACCGAGTATCTGGTGGAGCAGCCGCCGCCCCCTCTCCCTCCAACGCATCCTCCCGACACTTTCCTCCGTTTCGAGAGCGAGATTGAGCCGCGATTATCAGTTTCCCTTGCAGTTGGTCGCGAAATACGCCGTTTGTGCCTGGGCCCAGCGCCGACTATCTCGCTCCCCCCAAGGCCTTTCGCGCGAAGACGGTGAGTTTGCTCTCCGCCTTGCTACCTCGGCGTGAAGCCCTGGCGTGCTTTCACTCGCACATACAGCATAAAGCGCGCGGCGACGATTATTGCCCTTGGACTTCATACGGGACAATACGGCGACGCCGACTGCGAGAATTCACCGACAGTGTCCAATAATTGCCGTCAGAATAAAATGGTAGAATTACTAGCCTACATAGCAAACCTAATTGCCTAAAGCAGGCTAGATTACTATTTGTCATCGCGCTGTTTAAAAGGGGATGCCAATAAATTATCATCAGCATCTTCGAAGCGCTAGCGAGGAGCCCGGCCTCAGTACGACTCGTTTCTCGGCGTTCGCACGCACCCTCGCACCAATCACTTCAGAGGCCATTCGTAGGCCTCCCTGCGGCACAGCTAGATCGCAGAGAGCGTTGTTTGGAAAGCGCGAAAGACAAATGCCGCTGTAGTACGCGCATCATACATAACTCGTTTCGATGGAGACAGGGGGTTATGACGCAATATACGCGTAGATTCAATGTTGACAGCATTACCGTCAAGCGCCACCGCGAGAAGGGTTCTGTCGGATTTGTTTATTGGTAGTTTCGTTGGGGACTTTGGATGCTACCACAGTTTTGTACGTTCTTTCGTTTTGTATAGCCAATGTATTGCTCTATACAATGGCGTTGTTCGGGCAGATTATTTTGATAGATTATAGCACACCAACAATGATGAGTTCCCTATACCAAGTGCATCTAAATTAGTAAGCAGCTCAATTTCCGCCAAGAAAATTTTTGCATAAGTTGTTAAATTGTAAACGTTTTGTTAAATTGACATCAAGTCCCTTGTGTTTCAAAATTTTTCTTCTCTTTTGTCTGCTGTTGGTAAAGTTAGTTATTTCCTGTAACGTGAATTTTCACATTGAATAATTCATAACGTGGGCAAGTATCATTTTCACGTAGGGCAATGGGTTGTGGATTCAATAGAACCTGAGTTGCTAAGGTACGTGCGCATTTTTTTTTATTAGTATGTTGTAGAATTCACAAGGAATATACTTGGCAAGCGAAACACATGTAGTATTTTGCAAACAGTTCGTATGTGTATACATGCCTGATACCTCCATTGTAGTTTTCACAAACTCTCAGCATTCAAATTTACAGAATTGTCAACTTTGCATAAATACTTGAAGAATAATTTTCCACACGTTTCATTGGACCGGTATTTGCTACCACTTTCCAGCTCAAGCTAAAAAAAGTGCCTTGTTTCCAATTACAAATCTAACCTCTACACATCTCTAGAATCTAAACAGACTAACGAAATGGCAGTATTCGGAGGCTTTTAAAATAAACATTTAAATGATAAAAAATGATATAAAGACAACTTGCTTCTGAACCAATTAGCGCTTGGCCTTCCTAGGTTATCGACGTAGAATCAAGGTAGCAAATTAATAGCTCGAAGAACCCTTCGACAAGCATCCCTAATTGGTTTGTTACGACTGTTTTACATATCTCTTTCCCTATATCGTTACGATACAAAAGGCGCTTGAGAGATTTGGCGCAAAGGAAGACCAAGGCGGGGATCTCGGTTTGGGCCCAAGCTAGCGTCAACCTTGCTCTTTGGCTGCGCTATTCATGTAAGTACATTGTAAGTAGTTCATTTGTTTGTGCCTCTCTGCAGGTAACAATATATATATATATATATATATATGTTTCGAGAGACGGTAAAGAATTGAATAATTGTAAGCTCATCAGCTTGCGCTGTGTATTGGATAACATATTCACCAAGATCATTTCCAATAGAGGCAGCAGAACTCTTGACTTCAATCAACGACGGGAACAGGCAGGCTTCCGGAAGGTATTTTTTACAATGGATCACGTCCATGTCATCGCTCAGGTAATTGAGAAATCTCTTTAGTGAAATCAATCTTTCTATATGGCTTTTATAGATATTGAAAAGGCATTTTTTCAGTATAGATACAAGCTGTCACGGAGAAACAGCGTGTTCGAGAAGTACAGAAAACTGCGTGATTATCTTGGTAAATATCTACAAACACTCCAAAGTTACGTTTCTCCTCAAAAAAATGCAAAAATACCTATGAAGAAAGGGATGAGGCAAGGCGACAAAATATCTTCAATGCTATTCACTGCATGATTAAAACTATTCAAGGTCTTAGACAATGCAAATTTAGAAGTGAGGATAAGCAGCGAGTATATCCACAAACTACGGTTTGCACAGCACATTGCCCTGTCCAGCAAGACTAGGGATGAATGGCAACAATGATTGAGGACTTTAACCTTGAAAGTGGAAAAGTAGGATGCAAAATTTATATCGAGAAGACAAAGCTAATGCTCAGTTACCTAGCAACAAACAAGAATTTATCATCGCCAGTCAGCTTCTAGACTCTGTGGAGGAGTACGTTTATCTAGGCGATTTACGCCCAGGGGACCCTGATCATGAGAAAAAAAATTTGCAGGAGAATAAAAGTGGGTTGGAACGTCTAGGGCCCGTGCGAATAAATCTTGACTGGGAGTTTACCACTGTCGTTGAAAAGTGTACGCTCATGGTATTTTAGCAGTGCCAACTTATAGGGCAGAAACGTGGAGCTGAAAAAAAAAACTCGAGAACAAGTTAAAGACTGCGCAAAGGCCGATGGAACGAAGAACGTTAGGCGAAACGTCAAGGGAGGCAGGAAGACAGCGGTGTAGATGAGCGAGCAAACTGGTGTAGCCAATATTCCAGTTGGCATTAGAAGGAAAAAAATGTAGCTGGGCAAAGCATCGAATGCGTACGACAGATAAACGTTTGACTATTAGAGTTACATATTGGATGTCACGGGAAGGGAAGCGCAGGGAGTACGGCAGAACATTATGTGCACTAACGAAAATATCCAATTTGCAGGGGTGAGTAGGAGTCAGCTAACCCAAGACAGGGATGGAGATCGCTGGGAGAGGCCGTGGTCCTGCAGCAGACAAACAAATAGGCTGATCATTATGACGATGTATTTCTGACGCATTTCAAGGGGTCAGTCTGTACAGAAACAGGAGAAAATGGAGGGAAAGACAGCAATGTTAAATGCCTAAATACCCATTGGCTACCCTGCGCAGGGAACAGGGAACACGGTACTGTAGGCCCTGTACATCATGCTCTGAGCCTTGAGGTCCTCAACTGGGTGACAACCGCTTTAGAATCCGCAATAATGAGGGTGTTGGCTACTTTCAACGCTTCTAGGTGCTCTTGTAAAATCCATAGCATGTGGTGTTGCCATGCATCCAGTTCAAAAAATTTGGTCAGAAACGTATTCCCCTATTTCTGTGTCTTTGAAGGAAAGGACACGTGCAGTGTTAACGCAGTTTTTTTCGGTGGACAGCCTCGATATATAACAGCCCTTAGGAACTCAAAGGCCTTAAACTTCAGCTTATGTGGCGTTGTTTTTATAGCTGTGGTGTTCCCAATTGTGTGTCATGATTTAGCTTGAAAACTGCCGTGGGGTGCAACAATAGATTTCATGGCTGGAATTTGACAACACATTGTAAGGAAAGTCACGAGAACGGTTCTTTCACGCAGCCACCGTTTCAAATCTACACAGCGATGCTATTTCGAAAAATTATGAAAGCCTATTTTACAAAGACCGACTGTAATAGAAGCGTTAGCCGAAATTCCTTACCTAAGCATTGTAATATCCCTCGTGAGCATGGATAACGGTTCTGCAAGATTAGAGGATGGGAATTGGCGTGGCATATGCTTAATGCACAAGCTTGTGCTCATATGTTCTGTTTTCCAAATATACAAATTATTTGTTAGCCGGAGCTAGTATTGCCTTTTTCTTGTCATTGCTTCGGTTCTGCGTCTTAGGTTTGGGGTGTCTTTGGCAAAGTATGTTCAAAGTAAGACAAATTAGCGTACTTCGAAGGATTGATGCATTGAAGTGTAGGAAATTGAAAAGCAGTCTGAAGAGTCCTTTCTTAGCTTGCTTTGCCTCTCAGTAGTCTAGAAGTTTTCTGGGAGGGATTCAACTTTCAAGCATTTTCAAATTGTGTTGAAGTGCTTTTGATGTGGAAATTGACAAGTTTAAGCAGGTCACTGGATCTTGACATAGGGCAAGCTTCGCTGTTGCCTCTCACCCAGTGTCGACTGTCATAGTTTCTGCTGCTCGTTTTAGATTTCGCAAGTGTATTCGAAAAAAAGTTAAGGTCGTCGTCTAAGTTTGACTACCCACGTGTTACAAATATCACTTCGGTGACGTTTTAAAAATTAAAGGTCGCCTAATGCTCAAGCTTGTGAACCCGAAATGGGGTTTAAGGTTTGTTTTTATAGACAAACGGGTATTTTATATTTTTAGTGTATCTAGAAACCTTTTCCACTTGCTTGCAGTATGTGGCTTTATATATTCATAACAATTTAGAGGCTGCCTCTTGCTGCCTGCTGCAGACAGGGAGGTGAGGCCAGTCAAGCTGTCGTTATGCAGGTTTTGTCCTGTCATTCTACCCTTTATGTACGTACATCATTGTAATTCTCTGGCAGAAAAAAATAACTTAATTAAAGAAACTAAATTATGGGGTTTTACGTTCCGAAACCCTTTCATGATTATGAGGCACGCCGTAATGGAGGCCTCCCGAACTTTCGAACACCTGGGGTTCTTTAACGTGCAAGTAAATCTAAGTACGCGGTTGTTTTCGCATTTCACCCCCATCGAAATGCGGCCGCCGTGACCGGGATTCGATCCCGCGACCTTGGGCTCAAAAGCCCGACACCATAGCCATTGAGCAACCACGGCGGGTAAAAATAAACATGGTAGGCTTCAATATAAATTTTGCCTAAATCATTATGCAAAATAGAAGTGAGGCGTGCAGACAGGACACAAGAGTAGAGAAGTGGACAACACGAACGCTGACTATCAACTGAAGGGAGCACTGAGGCGAAAAGAGAAAGAAGACACAAAACTCATCTGTGCATGCTCAGGAATGGTAACACCACGTGTCAATCGGGTACACGTGCCGGCCTACGTGAGAGATAACTATTAAGGCACTTAATCTCTTCCTTGTGCAAAGTAATCGTAGGCTGACTCACGCACGCACTTCCACCATTATAGATATGCCATGCCTCTACCATAAGACGCGTATCTTCATTCTTATGCCTGTACAATATCGCGCATTTATCTAACTCTGGCGTGCAGTTACAATCTCGGCAATGTAGCGAAAGATTAGAAGGCGATCCACCGGTTAACGACCTTTTATGTTCCATTAGCCTCTGAGTGATACACCGTCCCGTTTGCCCTACGTAGTACTGGCCACAGCTAAGGGGAATTTTATAAGCCACACCCATACGACAGTGAGTAAAACAGTTGTTCTTATTGTGCTTCACTGGACAAATATCTGTTCGTTTTTTGCCTTTTACCCGCTCCTTTTTATTCTGTACGGCAGCGCATATATTACCTAGCTTATTGGGAGCAGTGAAAGCAACATTAACATCATATCTGCTAGCAACTTTTCTAAGCCTGTGCGGCACTGAATGAATATATGAAATAGCCACTACTCTTTTTTGCTATTACTGCTTTCTGTAATCACGTCCGTCCCTCTCGAAACCGACTTCTTTAGGCGCTCAGCCACAGTGGCCACCGCTACACTACACTACACTACACTACAATCAAAAGGAGCGGGTAAAAGGCAAAAAACGAACAAATATTTGTCCAGTGAAGCACAATAAGAACAACTGTTTTCTGACTTCAGCTGATAGTCGGCGTTCGTGTTGCCCACTTCTCTACTCTTGTGTCCTGTCTGCACGCCTCACTTCTATTTTGCATAATGAATCCTTACCAACTAGCTCAGCTTTCTGTCGTTCTTTGCCTAAATCTTGCATACTATATCTTTTGTTTTGCGGCTTTGTTTACTAAGGCAATAGTTTTTCTTTTTGTCCAAGTTGTCAGGAAAAAAAGGGCGTCGTTCAATTTTGTCGGGGCATCATTGCAATGGAAGAAGATGCAGCAACGCGCGATTAGGTTTTATTGAATACGTTAAACGAGTGTAGATTTGAGAGCAGGCGTGATGGATTTCGGGAAGAAATTCAGTGATCTAGATCCTTTTACCTTAATAAGCGTTAGAGCATTGACCATGTGCCCCTACGTTGCTGTTTCTAGATATAACTGAGGTTTTTAGCGCACGAAAAGCGACGAGAGACAGAGGCAAGACGTGGACACAGCGTCTTGCCTCTGTCTCTCGTCCCTTCTCGCGCGCTAAAAACCTGAGTTATGGAATACCCACACGCCCTAACCTATGCTCTTTCTACATATAACTGTCACATAAAAAGTTGCAGTTGTGCGTGAGAGGCGAAGCATACGGTAAGTTAGCAGTAAATTTAATAGTTTTGCCGACCTTATGAATGGCTGGAAAGATTCGCATACAAATAAAATGAAAAAGCATGGTGCGACGCGCGCGGCGGCAAACGCGAACACACAGTGAAGCTGTCCGTGTTTCGAAGGTGCAGTGAAGCTGTCGAAGGTGCTACTGTTTTTTTTTTTCTTTTCTTGTCCGTGTCTTAGCTTTTGCGCCCAGAACCATTTTTTAAAAGGCATGTCACCTGATCACCGCAAACAGTCGCTGTCAGAACGCTAGCGTGATGAGGAGCAGTAGCACCTTCGAGCGTATTTTCCTTTGCCTCTCGCTTCAACGTGAACTAAGCGCCAAAAAAAACAGAGCGCACACTACACCATCAGCTATATCGGGTTGCCTAGGTGTTGCACCCTCCGCAGATTGCATCCAAGACAGGAAAAGCACGGCGTGGCAGGAGTACGAGCGAGGAGAAGCACCACCCTGTCTCCCTCCCACTTCCTCTTATCCTGCGCACATCTGCCCGCTGCCCCTTCGCGTGGATGAAAGGTCACCGCACAACTTCGCTGCGCTCTTGCCTTGCGTGCACGAGAAAGCGCACCACACCAAACAACCATCCTACTCGGCTCACCGCCGCATCTTTCCGTCGCATCTAGAGCATACGACTCGCGGCCACAATCTTATTGCACTTGGTCTACGGAACAACACAGTGACGACGGCGACAGAAATTGTGGAGTGTCCATATGAGTGCTATGGCTAGAATACTTGAAGGAACGTGATTTGATTAGAGGAAAGGCCAGATGTGGAGGAAGAGCATCGGAACAATGTTTGCGAATCTGTGAGATGATTCTATGAAACCTCGCATGTGTGCCATGAATATAAATAGGCCTTAGGTAATTAGCTCTCGCCGTCATCTTAATCAGTCTATTTTCGTCGCTGGGAGAGGCCTTCATCTTCATCAGACGTAGGGTAATCCCATCAATCTTCAATTACCCTTTCTTGCACTAGCTGATTCCAACTTGCGCCTGCACTTCCTTCGAGTGAACTTCCCTTCTGTTGGCACCCTTTCTGTAAATATATTGTGCCCCGGTTATCTAAGGTACGCATTAAACGGCCTGTCCAGCTTCATTTTTTTTTCATAATGCTATTCCTGTTCGCTCGCTGACCCACTCACCCCTCTTCCTTTCTCTAAAAGATACGCCTAAACGTTTCTTGTGATAGCAAATATATTGTCACGTGGTGGTGACGTTAATAACACAGTAGCAATACTGTGAAAGGCAAAACTAGATTTTATTGGGCGAACCTGTGCCCACAAAACAGGCTACACTTATAGCACAACGAAAGCGGCGAACACAGTCGGCGATCGTCGGAAATCTGATCAGTGGGTCAAGCGCGTCGGTTTTTATAGAGCAGTCGTCGAATGTTCCAGACTAATCGTTTGGACCCGCGTGCCTTCCACAAAGTTCTACACCATTCGCGTTACGCGATGAAATCAGATAACACAAGGTTCGGCGACAACAGACAGCCGGGTAGAAGCATCGATAACTTTCCAGAAACGTCGGATACATGCAGGCGCGTCCCTCGCTGTGCGATTACAGTTGTTAAGCGGCGAAACGTGTTCGCCCGATAAAGATAAGTACACGTGTCAATATGAACGCTGCAGGCGCATTTGCGCCATCGTCGTCGTCATCACCGGCACTGCCGTCATGTTGCGTATAAAGTCCTAGTGCAGTATCATCGTCGCCGCATGCCGTATGCTCTACGTGCGTGTGAGAGAGGGCGAGGAGGATTCGAGAAAGTGGCTAAGTCTCTGCCGCAAACTGGAAGAAAGCACGAAAGATGCGTGCTTTCAATACCCTGTCAATACCCCCCTCTTAAAAAGCATCGACCCGATGCTGCAAACAAACGAAGGTAATAAACAAAAGCACTCGTAGCAAAGAAAAGAACAAAAATGACGAAGTTCGTCAGCGTCCGTAAAAGGGTTTAAGGCGCACCACGTGGATCACTTCAGATCGTGCGCGGCGCCGCTGTGAATGCGAAATGCCGTCTGGCACGACCTCATAGTCCAGAGCACCAATACGTCGGATGACCTTGTAGGGTCCGAAATAGCGTCGGAGTAGTTTCTCACTGAGTCCTCGTCGGCGTATTGGGGTCCAGACCCAAACACGGTCGCCAGGCTGGTACTCGACGAAGCGTCGTCGGAGGCTGTAGTGTCGGCTGTCGGTCCTCTGCGGGCTCTTGATTCGCAGGTGGGCGAGCTGTCGCGCTTCTTCGGCGCGCTGGAGATAGCTAGCGACGTCAACATTCTCTTCGTCAGTTACGTGCGGCAGCATGGCGTGAAGCGTCGTCGTCGGGTTCCTGCCGTAAACCAGCTTAAACGGCGTGATCTGTGTTGTTTCTTGCACCGCCGTGTTGTACGCAAAGGTTACGTACGGTAGGACCGCGTCCCACGTCTTGTGTTCGACGTCGACGTACATTGCTAGCATGTCGGCGAGGGTCTTGTTCAGGCGCTGCGTGAGACCATTCGTCTGCGGATGGTAGGCAGTTGTCCTCCTGTGGCTTGTCTGGCTGTACTGCAGAATGGCCTGGGTGAGCTCTGCTGTAAAAGCCGTTCCTCTGTCGGTGATGAGGACTTCTGGGGCACCATGTCGCAGCAGGATGTTCTCGACGAAAAATTTCGCCACTTCGGCTGCGCTGCCTTTTGGTAGAGCTTTAGTTTCAGCAAAACGGGTGAGATAGTCCATTGCCACGACGATCCACTTATTCCCGCATGTTGATATCGGAAACGGCCCCAACAAATCCATCCCAATCTGCTGGAATGGTCGGCGAGGAGGTTCGATCGGCTGTAGTAATCCTGCTGGCCTTGTCGGTGGTGTCTTGCGTCGTTGACAGTCTCGGCATATCTTGACGTAACGGGCGACGTCGGCGGTCAGACGCGGCCAATAATACCTTTCCTGTATTCTCGACAGCGTCCGGGAGAATCCGAGGTGCCCAGCGGTTGGATCGTCGTGTATGGCGTGCAGTATTTCTGGACGCAGCGCTGACGGTACAACAAGAAGGTAGCTGGCGCGGACTGGTGAGAAGTTCTTCTTCACGAGCAGGTTGTTTTGTAGCGTGAACGAAGACAACCCGCGCTTAAATGCCGTAGGGACAACGTCCGTGTTCCCTTCCAAATACTCGACGAGACCTTTTAGCTCCGGGTCGGCTCGTTGCTGTTTAGTGAAGTCTTCCGCGCTGATTATCCCAAGGAAGGCATCGTCGTCCTCGTCGTCTTGCGGTGGGGCATCAATGGGGGCGCGCGATAAGCAGTCGGCGTCGGAGTGTTTTCTTCCGGACTTGTATATTACCGTGACGTCATATTCTTGTAGTCTGAGGCTCCACCGCGCCAGCCGTCCTGAAGGGTCCTTTAAGTTAGCTAGCCAACACAATGCGTGATGGTCACTGACGACATTGAATGGCTTGCCATAGAGGTAAGGACGGAATTTAGCTGTAGCCCAAATGATGGCGAGGCATTCCTTTTCAGTCGTAGAATAGTTGCTTTCCGCTTTTGACAGCGACCGGCTAGCATACGATATCACCCTTTCAAGTCCTTCTTTCCTCTGGACTAGGACGGCACCGAGGCCTAGGCTACTGGCGTCAGTGTGGATTTCGGTATCGGCGTCCTCGTCGAAGTGTGCAAGTACCGGCGGCGACTGCATGCGTCGTTTGAGTTCTTGAAATGCCTTGGCCTGCGGCGTTTCCCACTTGAACGCGACATCCCATTTGGTTAGATGTGTTAGCGGCTCCGCGATGCGTGAAAAGTCCTTGACAAAGCGCCTATAGTAGGCACACATGCCAAGGAATCTGCGCACTGCCTTCTTGTCGGTTGGCTGCGGGAACTTTGCGATGGCAGCTGTCTTCTGTGGGTCGGGGCGTACTCCTGATTTGCTGATCACGTGGCCTAGGAACAAAAGCTCATCGTAAGCGAAACGGCACTTTTCCGGCTTCAGAGTGAGCCCTGATGACTTGATGGCTTCTAACACTGTCGCAAGCCGCCTAAGGTGATCGTCGAAATTTCCGGCGAAGACAACGACGTCATCCAGGTAAACAAGGCACGTCTGCCACTTCAGTCCGGCTAACACCGTGTCCATGACGCGCTGAAACGTTGCAGGCGCCGAGCACAGCCCGAATGGCATGACCTTGAACTCGTAGAGGCCGTCTGGCGTGATGAAGGCAGTCTTTTCGCGATCTCTCTCGTCGACTTCTATTTGCCAGTAGCCAGACTTGAGGTCCATCGACGTGAAGTATTTAGCGGTACATGAACGCAAAGCACCTCCACCAGATGTCACGTGGTGGTGACGTTAAGAACACAGTAGCAATACTGTGAAAGGCAAAACTAGATTTTATTGGGCGAACCTGTGCCCACAAAACAGGCTACACTTATAGCACAACGAAAGCAGCGAACACAGTCGGCGATCGTCGGAAATCTGATCAGTGGGTCAAGCGCGTCGGCTTTTATAGAGCAGTCGTCGAATGTTCCAGACTAATCGTTTGGACCCGCGTGCCTTCCACAAAGTTCTACACCATTCGCGTTACGCGATGGAATCGGATAACACAAGGTTCGGCGACAACAGACAGCCGGGTAGAAGCATCAATAACTTTCCAGAAACGTCGGATACATGCAAGCGCGTCCCTCGCTGTGCGATTACAGTTGTTAAGCGGCGAAACGTGTTCGCCCGATAAAGATAAGTACACGTGTCAATATGAACGCTGCAGGCGCATTTGCGCCATCGTCGTCGTCATCACCGGCACTGCCGTCATGTTGCGTATAAAGTCCTAGTGCAGTATCATCGTCGCCGCATGCCGTATGCTCTACGTGCGTGTGAGAGAGGGCGAGGAGGATTCGAGAAAGTGGCTAAGTCTCTGCCGCAAACTGGAAGAAAGCACGAAAGATGCGTGCCGTCTTCCATCGCGCTCAAGCCACAGGGGGGAACGTTTGGGGAGGGCGCTACTTCAGCAGCGGCTACGTATGGCACAGCCATGTGCGGCCACGCGGGCCCTATCTTGAAAGCTAGTTGCGATGGGGAAACAGTGCGCTGAGCTTTGATAGCTTCATTGAAACGAGAGGCACCACGGACCTCCGCAAGAGAATCTGCGCCAGCAGACATTTTGTGTGTCGTGACACCAGGAACCTGAGCACATGAGGGTTGGACCCTCCCGGGAACCTACCCGGAGGAAAGCGGTAATTGCTTTTTCCTGTCGTCCTCTTGAACCTTCGTCTTTTTCTCGCATTTTCAATCGTTCCTGTCTTCTCACTTTTAAAATTCTGATTTTCCAGGCAGGTAGGGTTAACCTTGCTTGTGGTAGCAACCTTGGTTAAATGGTGCTTGGTTATAGTTGTGAACAGCTGCCGTTGGCAAGTCTTGCTAATACACAGATCCTGTTGCGTCCCCTTTTGGGCTCCGTGGTGGGCGGCTGCACCACTGCAGAAATCAGTCCAACTTGTATGGTTTCCTCACCCACCAAGCTTGCTGATCGTCCTCTCTCAATAAGAGGGCACACCGATGAATCTTTCAACTTTTATATTAAGGGCGCCTAATTTTCCCACGTTTCCACGTGATTGACAGTGAATACCCCAAAAAGGCTGTAACGACAGTATTACCTTTGGCTGTTGCAAAAAGCCTGACCGGTACTCTGAGCCCTAGATACAATGTCGTGAAAATGGTCAGTGGTGGAATTCTCGAAGTCCGTGATAAAGCTCAGCATGAAAATCTGCCAAACCTCCTTTCGTTTCGTGACATACAAATTTCTGGAAGCCCTCATCGTAGAATGAATTGTGCACGAGCGGTAGTATCAGATCAGGACTTGCTAGAATTGACTTAGACAGAGCTCCTAGAGGCCTGGAAAGAGCTACATGTCACGAATGTGCAGCGAATTTCTATCCGACGAGACGACAAGGAAATTCAGACAAAACACCCTACACTTGCCTTTCGTACAAGCACGCTGCACGATCAAAAGAGACAAATTCAAAATAAATGTCAGACCATACATTCCAAGCCAACGACGCTCCTTTAGACATTAAGGGTTCCATCACGACTCTCAGAACTGCCGAGGCCTTACCACCTGTGCAAAGTGCGCAACTGCAACGACCCACACCAAAGAGCAAACTGTGATGGTGAACACCGGACACATCCTCGCTGATGTCCTCCATGGAAGAAGGCAAAAGAAGTCATCATGCTCAAAGTAAATTAAAACATTTCCCTCAAAGAAGCGCAAAAACGTCCCTTATTTATGGGCGCTTTCTTTCTCCGAAAACGCTCCTCGGTGGCCGTGCGGACTACGCAAAGTGAACCAGCGCTGCGCCACTCGCCCCCACTAGGGATCAACTAGTGCTGTCTCGCCAACCAGCAAGAAGAGCGAGCAGTCCTTCCGGCCTGCAGCCTTGATGACTTCTAGAGTCTCTGTTTGCACAAAGAAGCCCGAAACACCCGTGGGCTTGCACCGTGAGCGGGCCTCCAGCGCTTCGGCGGAGGCAATGGATATGTCACTAAGTGTATCGGCATTCCAGACGCCGAAGAATCGGCGCAGCTCTCAGAAGCGCGCAAAAAGACAAATCACGAATCATGGCGCCCGAAATGGGCCCTGTATGCTAACATAGTTTTCACCTCTTAAACAAAGAGCACAAAATGCTAACTATGGATACATAAATACTATATTAGAATGTCAGTGGTCTTCACCGAAATCTCGATGACGTTAAAGAACTACTACATAAACATAATTCAAAGTTGCTGTGGGTTGAAGAAGCGTACAAACAAAGACACCAAGGACAGCAGATAAAACTGCTTGTACTTACTAACTGAATTGAAGAAATACAAATTATTCGAAATTAAAGTAGATGAAACGACTGGCTGCAGCAGGGATACAAACTCACATCTTCAAATTACGCGTGCGATGCTCTTAGTATTTGAGCTACCGCGGCGCCATTTTCCTATGCACTTTCTTTAGCTATTTATGTTTTACGACTAAAACTGACCCTGGGAGTGTTAGCGAGCGCCACCGTATTGCGAAGACGGGGGTTCGTATCCCACATGTGGCTAGTTGTTCTATTATCCACTTTCGTTTCGATTAATTTGCCACTTCTTTAATTCAATTATCAGTGCAAGTAATTTTCCTTCTAGTGTTTTCGGTCTCTTTGTGGGCTTCTTACAGCATTGTCATTGTTCAACGCGAACAAGAGACGTCGATACGTTGAGCAAGACGGCGGAACAGCCTGTTGCAAAAGTTCACGAGGGTTGCAATGTGGGCTTGTTGGTAATACATCTTAAAGGGGAGTATGGTAGCGCGATTCAAAGTATGGTAGCGCGATTCAATTGTCCCGTCTTTGAATCGCGCTACCATACTCCCCTTGAGGTTGCAAAAATGTCAGAATAAAGAGGTATTCTTTGTCTGTGCATTTTTCCCAGTCCCACTATACGGAGTCTGTCAAAGCACTATCCTCATCGTCTTCTAGATGTCTGCATATACCGCAACAGCTTCCCTCTTTTATTGGCAAATCTGCTAGTATTGTGAGACCTAACGCTTTTCTGTAAGTAAAGAACGGTCATTTCCGTAGAACGGACTACCATAAAAGAAAGCCCGTAACACAAAATGTGAGTGCTTTCGTACCTAAAAAAGGGAAGGGATGCTGAATCTCTACTATAACAGTTAAAGTACAGGTGTTTGCCGTATTCAGAAAAAGAAAAACACTGTATGCTGAATTGGTACAATATCCAATAAAGTACAGGTGCTTCCCGTATTTCGTCTTGCAGAGCATATCCGTTGTTCGAAGAATGTACCACAATATTACTCAGGACGCACGAGCGTCGACCGAATTTTAGTGGTGCGCTATCTTCTGGGATCAGCCGCACTAACATCTGAGTTCGGGATGTGCATACGTCACCCACTGTTTCCAGCGTCCTTTAACACAAAGACGCAATTTGGTCGACGCTCGCACTTCCAGGGTACTTTTGTCCACGATAGTACATACCCCTTTATGCAAATATCATGAAGGCAGCTCATAGACAAAGCAGCAGGTCACCATTGTGAAAATTGTCTTGACAACACACTGACATAGATCAAATGATAAAACATTTTGTGATATGAATGCATTACACAGCATATATACAAGGTCCAAAATTTCAGTTCTGAAGTTCTTTAGATCACAGAAGCAACTTTATTTTCTTCAATCCCTCGTCTTGCACTTTTGCCTGGTGAAAGTTGTTCTTGACCCCAAGCGCCTTGCAAGGATAAACTTGCTGCTGCAGGGAGAAACAAATATTATTCGTGAATTTCCATTCTACGGAGAGCGGCAAAAAAGAATAATTACGGAACACAACAAAGTAGTAACTTCTGTGTTAGAAAAACATGTACGTAGACCAACATTGCTGCAACAAGGAATGTTTCGATAGCCGCCATTTCAACAAAGGTGCTTGTCATCAGGGTAACAAATGTTTTACTTGGCATCGTTACTTTTTGTGCATAGCTCACTGGCCCCTACCCTCATTGGGGGAGGAGAAGCTGGTGCATATAGTAGGTCAAGAGAAGCCAAAGTTTTAAAATAAATGGAGGAAGGGTGTGCTTAGTAGTGGTGATCATGACGGAGCCGGTACTGGCACTGCTGTCAGTTCTGGCAAGGAGCAGGGCTGACCAAAACAGAAAACGACGTACACATGTAAGCAATCATTATTCCAGTAGACTTAGTCTTCCCAGAAGTCAAAATAGGAATTAAGATAAACTGTTTGCACATTTGTAAAAAAGTAACAAAGAATTAAGGAAAATACATGTTGTATCAATATGCATCGGGTGAAGATCGGTGTAAATGGTAAATGAAAGCACATTATGAATACACATTTTGTTGAAAGCCGATGAAGAAAAAATATATTGACCAAATATTAAAAAATAAGGACTTTAAAATTAAACTGGGTATGACCATACAACCGTAAAGAACAGCCTGTGAAAAAAAAAATAGGATGGGCAATATGATAACAATGTGCAAGATTGCGAAAGATTGAGCGCTGTTTATATACATGGCACTGTTGATGGCTTCAAGTTTCTGTCTTCCTGTGGAACATTTTCCTTACTTGAAGAAGGAAATGGGTCATTTTTTAAAAAGGTCTAGGTTCAAGTGCTGTTCAAAGTTTTAGCGTTACTATAATGGAATAAAATGTTATGGGCAGCCCTCCTGGGTGGGCATTCATACAGCAGTAATAGCCACAGGTGTAAGCTCAAAATTTAATTGTCTAAATAGACCTTAGCTCCCGGCAAAGAATGAGCGGGGGTTTTTGTCAACACAGATGCCTACACAATTTATATGTTCGCAGGAGCGCTAGCAAACTACATTATACCTGTTGCCGCCACCAAAGTGATTTTTGCTAACAATGAGTGAAAGAAACAAACAGCATTCCACAATACTGATTCAAGTCATCCGGAAAGGTTGCCAAAATTATTGTACCCCGCCCCCCATCATACACGCAATTATACACCACACTGACTCTGATGGTGTCGATTATGCTACTATAACACTAGGAATCAGTCCGGATAATTAAGGGATCAGAAGGCACAATTATTTTTGTTAGAACATCAAATGTGCTTTACATTAATGCTACATTCCAACTAACAAAGGAGCAGCCACTTTTTGAGATTGTGACCGATTGATACGAAAGCTCATGGCATTCTGTGTAGAAGAACGTTGCCGATGAGGTGTTAGGCGCACAAGCGCTTTTTCATGCTAAATGACGCCATGTAGTCAAACATTGTGCATTGTAAACCTAGATCGTAACATCCCAACTGACACAATATTTTTAGATTTCGAAAAAGCATTCGATAAGGTCCCTCACGGTCGTCTCTTAATAAAGTTATCGCGTCTTAACATTCATCCTTGTGTTCTAAGCTGGATTCGAGGGTTTTTAACTAACCGTGAGCAATTCGTATACGCTAACTCACAGTCTTCATCCTTAACACCCGTGCTTTCAGGCGTACCTCAAGGTACCGTTCTTGGTCCCCTCCTTTTCTTAATATACATCAATGACCTACCTTGTAATATTTCTTCTCATATCCGACTCTTCGCTGATGATTGTGTGATTTACCGAGCAGTTACTAACCCCAGCGACCATTTGGCGTTACAAAATGACCTATCGCTCATACAAAACTGGTGTACCACTTGGCTCATGTCATTAAATGTAGCTAAAACCGTGTTAATGTCTATTCATCGTCGTCGTAGTTACGATATCCCTAATTATAGCATCAATAACACACAGATTGCAACAACGGATTCATTCAAATATCTTGGTGTGTACATCTCGCGTGACTTAACTTGGACCTGTCATGTTAACCACATAATAAACTCTGCTAATCGTACTCTAGGTTATCTACGCCGTAACCTTTACCTCGCTCCTCCCTCTATTAAACAACTTGCTTTTCTAACCTTTGTGCGGCCCAAGCTTGAGTATGCCGAAGCTATTTTTGACCCCCACCACAATAACCTTATTAATGCCCTCGAGTCGGTTCAGAACCGCGCGACACGATTTATCCTGTCAACTTATTCATATAATTCAAGTATCTCGGCACTAAAAGCCCAAATAAACCTACCCTCTCTAGCCTCACGCCGTAGAATAGCCCGTCTTAAGCTTTTTCATAAATTCTTTCATTCCTTGCCTTTTGACAACCCGTACATAAAAAGAGCACATCGCATTGCCCGCACCAGTCACTCTAATACAGTATATCCCCCACAAGCCCATACCGTTACTTTTCAGCAATCATTTTTTCTGCGCACAACACGAGACTGGAATGGCCTGCCTGCCGAAGTTGCCACTATCATCGACCCACTTGCATTCAAGCGACTCATCGAAAATATCCCTTTGTAATTTGTACTATCTACCTTTGTCACTAACTCCCCACTCCCTCATGTAATGTCTCAACAGAGACCTTTGAGGAAATGAATAAATAAATAAATAAATAAATAAGACGTGCTAACCTTATAGGTTGGAAAACACCACAGTGGAAGGCAAATAGTGCTGAATTTGTTGAAAATTACTAAAATTTATTCGGTTATTCATCATGTTTATAGTTCGTTAAAGATTCACAGACAGTTTTATACGATTGCTGTAAACAGGCACCCTGTTCATACAGTCGTACGAACAATTATCTGTGGTGCAGACAAAGAGAAATGTTTATCAAGTTTATGCAAGAGTATGCCCTAGAAATTACTCCCTGCTTCAAATTCCAATCTGGTATAGGAGGAAGAAGAAAAACTTTATTTTCTGGTGGAGGATGCACACCCCAGACTGGAAGAAACTAGTGTACCCTAATCATTGCTGTTGTCAATGCCTGTATACTAGCAGCTGCATGTGGCACTGCAAGTTGCACTAGCAAGTTCTATGTTTGAAGCTGTCGGTTCTTTTTCCCTTTGGCATTTTTGACGCGTCTGGTGTGCTAAGTAGGTAGAAAAGCTACAAAGCAAAAGTGGTGGCGCCGAGTTAGGCTTGTGGCCCAGAGAACCTTTTTATAATCATCGGAGGAACTGCTTGTGGTCTTGGCTTCTGCAGTCAACTGCTGTGGCCTCGGCATCTTTCTTGTGGGCCATGGCCATGTCTAAGAAAACTTGTCTCCGCAGGCTGCAAGAAAGTATAATTTTTTAGCGAAGTTTTTTTTCCTAAAAGAACCCATTTAAGTTTTGCGTTCTTAGCGCAGGAAAAGGGACGAGAGACAGAAGTGCGACGCAGACACAGCGACAATTGTGTGTTATTCTACGAAGCACACACACACACACACACATACACACGCATATATATATATATATATATATATGGAACTGACAGCAGCGCACGCATGCGCATATGTACTGGTTTTGAACAAACAAGTATGGAACGAGACATGTGTAATGGAAAGTTCAGATGATACCGAAGACGAAAAAAGCGACCATGCATAGCCAAAAACAAAACTGTAACTGCCAGATTAAGATGCTATCTCCATCAAGCCATCCCCTGCGTCACGTTTAAAAAATCGAATTCTTCTTTTGAATGATCGATTGAAGGCGCACTAACGCAAATGTTCCCCAAACTAGCGATGTTCGCCGCTTCAATAATCTCACGTGTTGTTTGCGTTTGGTTTCTTCCTATCACAGTGCATTGATTATAAATGGGACTGCACCCATGCTTTCTGCAGTGAAAAGCCAGATGCCCCACTCCTCCAGTTCGCACATTATTTGCGTGTTCACGCAGCCTATTATTTACGCACCTTCCCGTTTGGCCGTTGTATTTTTTGCGACACGACAGGGGTAGTTCATACACGATATTGTTCTCACAAAGAACATAGCCTTCCTTGTGATTTGTGAGACAGCTGGGCTTCTCAGAACCACAGCAGCTGGCCTTGCACAATTTGGACAGCTTAATTGGCGCTGAAAAGGTGACGCTTACATTTGAGTTATTGCCAATGTTTTTCAGACTGTGTGAGATATCGTGCCTGTACGGTATAATTGCGCGTTTCTGCTTCACTCGCGCAATTTCGGGTGAAGGAAACTGCTCCTCCTGTCACCCCGTTTTGCCGTATTAAGGAGACCTTCGGCCACAGCTGTGGTGATATGCTGCGGATAACCGGCCTGTTTCAGGTGATCCACATGCGGCAGAAAACTGGAGAAACACTTGTGAGGAAATGAGCAGCAAAGCGCATGCATAAGGGTTGACTTTGCGATGCCCCTCTTAACCAACCTAGAGTGGCCCGAGGAAAGTGGCAGTAGCGGCTTGTTCGCCCTCGGTTCATACGCCCAGCACACCTGGTGTCCCTCAAAAAAACATTCTTATATCGAGGAATCGCAAAGTAGCATCCTGTGACGTTTCATGCGTAACAGTGAGCGGTTGCAAACACTCGTTAGTAAGATGTAGCCCTTGCATGACTTGAGAGCATTTTTTTGGCTATGCATGGTTCACAATTTTTTTTGGCTATGCATGGTCGCTTTATTCATCTTCGATATCATCTTAACTTTCCATTACACATGTCTCGTTGGTGTCTTATTTGTTCAAAACCAGTACATATGCGCATGCGTGCGCTGCTGTCTGTTCTCTATATATGTGTGTACCGCTTTGTAGAATAAAAAAGACAATTGTTGGAAGTTGGCGCTGTGTCCGCGTCATACTTCTGTCTCTCGTCCCTTTTTGTGCGCTAAAAACGTGGAAGCTATGGAATACCAACATGCCCAAACCTACACTCTTCCATTTAAGTTCTATTCGTAGCTTTGCGACGCGAAATTGCCATGTGACTGGCCCCTCAAAGCACATTGTGTGTATTCGGGGCTTTCTTTAAAAAAACACTTTTATGTAGCACACAATAAGCAACAGAAAGCTGTATCGGAAGGATTTTATGTATCTCTACAATTTTCTAATTGACACTGTTCGTAAACTTATATATTAGAAGTTTATAATTATTTAAGAGTAAATATACATATAGGCAGAATGCAAAAAATTATCTGAATATTTCCAAGCGACGATAAACAACATTACCTTGGGTCGGTCTAGTTACATGGCGTTTACATATTTGTGAATCTTGGTGCATGATGGTTGGGACGCGCTGTAGATCAAAAAACAATATTATGATTTTCATAATCATGTCATGCATGTTATTGGTGGCTATGGCTACTTCAAAGTGATTCTTTACGTAAGGTGAGGCAGTTTTGATGTTTAACTGTTTTGCAGCAAGGGGCATGCAATCTAAAAAATCAAACAGAAGGTCTGGTTGTGTTCACTATTGAGATGTTTAACCAAGAAGCTGTAGAAAAAGAAAGCAGTGCACGACACCTAATAAACAATGCAAAATTTGAAAATCTCAAATGAATAAGAAACCAGTTTTTGAAAATGCAGCAGAAAGCCGCCAGCTTACGTGGAGTACACCCTTGCTATGTACTCCAAGTGAAGTTGTTGTTACCGCAATGCTTGGACATCATATGAATGTAACAATCAACAACTTTCAGCAGAATATTAACGCCACTAAACGAATCGGGCTTTGAAGATTCTCAATCTGAAATCCTCAACAAATATTTCTCGCGTTTTTTGTGTTGACCTCATTCTGTATTCTCAAAAGCCTGGTTTCAGAAAGCAAGCTCGCAGCCACAATTTCTCTAAAGGCTACATCAGCTTAAGTCTCAAGACAGATAAAGTAGACAATGCATGGCAAACATGAGGAACACTCTTACATGTTAACCAGTGGGGTCACTCACGCAGCCATGAAATTATGTGATGCAGATACATGATATATTGAAGCTGGTTTCGCGAAGTGTTTCATGCTTCCAACGCTGCTTCTCCAGTTGTGAACGCTGTCTGCACTAAACAAATAAGCGATAAGAATAAAAAAAGAACGTTAACATGCTAACAATTGATTGGCCATTTGCAAGCAACCAGCAGTCTTTTTGGCTCCTAGCTTGCCTCGTGCAAATCTACTCTGACACAGTACTTGCTTTGCCCAGTACCAGCCACTTTAAAATGCAATGTGTTCAGAGCCCTTTCCCTCTGTTTTTCTACTTTGGAAACAGCTTACCATGTGTTCAGTAGGCGTCGAGTAAGGGGACAGAAAGCACTGTGCACCGCTGATTTCTAATATGTTTTGCTGGATGCCACTCGCCGCGCTGGATGCAGGTGAAGCCAGTGGAAAATCAGTGTCGTGCAGCGTCTTGTCCTGGAAGCAGGGCGTAAGGTGCACTAACTATGCGATCAGATAACATGGCTGCCGTAAAATTTTTTCTGCGTGGTTTTCCACATTTTGGGTGATATTGTCGTACAAGTCTGGTAAGCACTTTTATGGCCATCTTAACCCGTATACGATAGTGTTTTTACATAAAGTGTTTTCTGATTTATGAGTACATCCAGTGCGCGCCACTTATGTTAGCAACGCTGTGGACGCTGCAATATTAAAATTCTGAACATTTTCTCGAAACACTGCTCTAGCCTGCTTGAGTAGTTTATGGCATATCAGACAGGTATTTTAGAGGAAGGAATGCCACGCACCAGTGCGGACGAAGTGCTGCTGCAATGTCGTCAAGCGCCAACTTTAGGGACAAGGCTGGCTTCATTTGATGGCGCTCGATGTGCTATCCACCCCCGGAATAGAGATCAGTAATGTGGACCTTTTTATACTAGATTTTCTTTCTGGTAGGAGCCTTGGCAACCGCGGACACCTAACTTTTTTGAAACTGCAACATGTGCAGAGATAGCCACATCACTGTGCGTTGATTCTTTGGCTTTTTTTCTAAGCGAACGGCCTACACATTCTATCAAATTATTAACAAATAGTTGGCACATTTACTACTGTATAAAGACAGGCTAGTTGCTAGACGTGCGAAACATGTTACCAGCCCTCTCATGGAATCTAACAACAGAAGCATACACTGGAAAGCTACACTACAATTTAAATTTACGTGACATGGTGTGAGCATACAGTATAGATACTGTATGCTCACACCATCAGTAATAAAGGGGTACGCTGTGTATCTCTGCATGACCAATGCAATGTGCCTACTTGAGACTGCAGTGATGCTGCTGCTTGGTACTATTCGGCAGTTCGGCTTTGGTTTTCTGTTATACCGAATTGCTTAGGTACTAGTACCTTACTTTGCGAAAAAATGGAAGTTCGAGCACTGTTCATCTGCACATAAATAATGCGACTGCAAATATAACACAAGAGGAGAATTATGGGCAACTTAGACAAAAAAAAACGTATATATTACGATTACAAATTGATTTGATGCCACGATGAAACAGAAAGGAACGCATACAACTAGACGGCGCGTCTATGCCACCAAGGTTAATGAACAGGCAGTACTTCAGATGCGCCCGCCACACAGTCACACAAGGCAAAGCCGTGTTTCCTCCTGTTTGAACACAGCTCCATACGTAATAGCAATTCCAGTATTGCTGCCCAGTGGTTTAGCTCGCCGCAGTTTGAAGTGCCAGAAAATATAAAGAGAAACAACTGCATTATATTCTTGTCGCGAACAAGAATGTAGCGTGATCTGCACTCCAGGGCAAGGAACTACAGAAACAAAATCTTGCATTATATTCATGCAAAGGGGTAAGCTACATGATAAGTTTCACATCATAAATTTTCATGATGCACCAGTGCGCAGGGTTTCATACACAAAGTAAAATACATTTAGTGCAAATATCACACGATGATGGTACGAAATAATGGTAATCTCTATTAATATAAAGGGTGTTGCCTTAATGTTACAACAAGTGTTGACAATATTCTATCAGATGCCTGTAAATTTTAGCATGCATGGACACCACTGGGTAAATAATAGCGATGTAATGTCTATGTATACAAATATTACCCTTTCATTTCTGCCATTGCTCAAAAGAAATCAATTTTTCCATCTATCTGTGCGTCATACAAGACGAGAACTAAAACGTAAATTTTATACAGTCACCCTAACAACAAGAAACCTCATTTGCAGTTCAGAGTAAATAAGACCTCTGTCGATGCCAGCCAGCTACCATGCTGAACCTTGGTGCATGCTTTGCAGAGAAATTATAGTGGTACCACTTAACTCTAAAGCTATTCAGGACTGCAATATTGTAGAACACATCTACAAATGTCCCATTTCATTTGCAGATGTGTTCCACAATGCTGCAGTCCTGAATAGCTTTAGAGTTGAGTTGTACCCCTATAATTCCTCTGTAAAGCATGCACCATTTTATCGCAAAATAAGCTACTAGCACTTAAACAATTTGGTATAACGGAACACCAAACACATGTATAACAAAAACCAAACAGCCTAATTGATTTGCTTCCCCAACTTATCAAGCGCAAATTAAGATTACTTCTCCCTGTTGAGCATTTTTTCCTGCTAGACCACAATCAAATGACATCATTATTTTAACATATTACTCAGAGAACCTAATTTGGTTTATATAACTTCTTCACACACTGCCAGAGCTGCATTCTGTCAGATGCGTTGCAATAATGAAGGGGTGCTTGTCGACCAACACTTCACTGTCACTAACAGTGACCACCTACACAGTTAAGTAGATGGTCATGATTCAGGTAGCAAAAAGCAGAGAGAAAAAAAAACACTCATTTTGAGAGCAACGATACTACGATAACTTCAGAAATATGAACCCATTGCAGGCAGCAGACCTCTTCTCAGCTCAAGCAGGACAACAGCAACTAGTCTTCAAGGAAAAGAAAATGATTAATTAGTATTGATATGTTACCTAGTTCCTGCTAAGTATCAGTGCAATCTGATTTTCATGCATATCTACTCTCTGCTTTAGTAATACAACTGAAATATTCCTAAAATACTGTTTATATTAATTGCATTGGCTTCGCTTGTACGTCCACATTTTTTTCATCTGATACAACATTTACAGCTTGATTACCGACACGAATGCCTTGACTGCCCAGACATCATTCCAAGCAAGACGTCTTGCTGGAACGCAAGCAGTTGTACCACGGAAACACACAGCAGAGCAGCAGTGTGTTTCCTTGGTACAACTGCTTGCTTTCCAGCAAGATGTCTTGCAGTTGTACCAAGGAAATACACAGCAGAGCAAGAGGAAGAAGAAGGCGATGAGTGATAGGCTCACTTCCGATCGCCCGTCTGTTATTTCAAGTCTTTTTTAGCAAGTGTAGAGTTCATTTTTACTCTTTGTGCCTCACTCTCACCGAACGCCGGTCTGCGGGTCACCGTCCTGCGAGAGAAGCACAGCAAGCGGCTCCCGAAGCACACCGGACGGAAGCAGCGCGGCGAGCCTCCGCCGTCGGCCGCCCTTCGTGATGTTCTGATGGCATCCGTCGCAAGCAATCAGCAATCAGGTCAGCGTGTTGCTTCTGTAGACCACAGAGAAGATGAGCAAGCAAGGAAAAGGCTACGTGAAGATGAGATGACGTGAAGATGACATAAGGGAATCTACAGGAGACAACGAAGAGATGGACCAGACAGCTTTCACTGTTGTCTATTAAAAAAAGAAAAGAGCCGCAAGTGTTCCTGTTATATTCAAGCCAACTCACCTGACAGCAGCTTATGGAAAGTAAACCCAAATATTCTGGCTTCTGCGATCGTGACAACAGTCCAAGAAAAGATGCTCAGCCACCGTCTAAACAAGAATGGAAGCCTCATGGTGACAGTGTCTGCACTTCCTGCAGCCAATCGACGCCTTACAGTGACAGATCTGTCGGGTATTCCTGTAGAAGCTCGAGTTCCATACTCCTACTCTTCCACGTACGGGAGGATACAGGACGTTCCTGTTGAGTACCCGGATGACGACCTTAAGGAATACTTGAGCGAACAAGGAGTCGTTTCTGCTAAAAGGCATGTTTTGTACGTCCCTAACCAAGATGGCGTAGTAACGGAAACTTCAAGACGCTCGGTCATCCTAGAATTCTCAAAGGACGCCCCTTTACCAAACCGAGTGTCGCTTGGATTCTGCAGTTATCCCGTGACGGAATACATGGGGTCTACCACTCAATGTTTCAGATTTCAAAGACATGATCATATAGCGAAATATTGTAAAGGCCCCATCCGCTGCAAGATATGCGCTGGCCCACATACGCCTAAGGAGCGCACGTCACGTTTCCAGCCTCGGTGTGCACACTGTGGAGCCGAGCATGCTGCGTCATACGGAGGGTGTCCTAAAAAGACATTAGCCACTCTTGCACGGACAATGGAGCAAATCCAAGAAAAAGTGCGGAAACGACAAGAATCACCACCGAATCCGGATGTAATATATACATCTCCAAACCAAAAGCAACACGGCACGTGCAGCGCAGCGACACGGCTTTGAAAACGTCCTTCGCCTCAGTCGTGAGAGAAAACCAGCAAAGGCCTTCAACTGCAAAGAGTCAATCAAAGCCCTCAAGTGATATAACCTCAAGCCCACAACAGCAACATGTGTATTCAAGGTCGCAGCAGAAGAACGGGAAGAACCAAGAAAAGCTGTTAGATGGTAGCACTACAAATGAGATCTGAAGGATGGTGATTCCCATGATGTTCGCCGCAATCAAGGCTCCGTGCCAGCCCATCGTTTAAAAGCAACCCTGAGGCCGTCCTGACTTTGGAACCGCAGGTGTCGTCTTTTTCCACGGCATGACGCCGTGACTCTTCGCAGTAGCAACGATGGCTTCGCCAATAATCGTCTCACAAGCGGTGTCCACCAACAAACACTTCCCCACATGTACTATATTCCAGTGGAACGCTCGCGGCTTGCGCACGAAGTTAGCAGACTTTAAGCATGTTGCGCGGGTGTACCGATTCCCTTTTATGGTCACTTCCGAGTCTCGCGTCGATAAGCAGTTAAGGATAAACGGTTATTATTTTCATCATTCAAGGCGACAAAATGGAATTAGCCGACTGCTCGTTGGATTTCGCAACGACAAGCCTGCCTCTGCGATTGACGTAGCACTCTGTGACAAGAATGAGTATATTTGCGCAACCACAGTGATTGCATCCAAAGTGTTTACCCTGATCTGCGTCTACTTGGAACAGGATCACCTTTCGACGTGACAAAATTGGAAAACTTGTTGACAAACACTCAATCTCCACATATTATTTCTGGCGATTTTAAAGCACTCAACGAGATCTGGGGCAGTTCACATACATGTTCTCGCGGTTCTAAACTGGCGAAGCTTCTTGCAAAATACAATATAGAGCCCTTGAACGATGGCAGCACAACATACCTGAAAAATCCGAAGACTGTTAGCTGCATTGACGTCACATTCGTATCAAGTCAAGTGGCCCCTATGTTTGGATGGTGTACAAATTTCGAGACTCAAGGTAGTGATCACTACCCGATCCTGATCTCTGCCCTTCATTTTCGGACGTCGTCCACAAAAGTGAAACTGAAGTCGGTAGACTGGGGAGCTTACACAGGAGCCGTAGACGGAGGGATCACAGCCTCGACTAAGAATGCAGAATAATACCGACAATAGCTCATTGCCTCAAACAAAGTACCCGCTCTGCCACTAAGCATTGTAATGTACCAACTAACGACGAGGAATTTGAATGGTTATGTGCCATTCGAAGGCGTGCCGAAAGGAAGGCTCTACGTACTAAGAATATCGAAGACCTCAGAACTTGTCGACGGGCACAAAGATATATACCACGTTGCCTGACCAAACTGAAACGAGAAAGGTGGAGGGACTTTGTGGGACACTGGACATACGACAACCGCTGAGAAAAATCTGGCGAGTCGTCAGAGGCATTCGCAAGGAGCCGCAACAGCTTTATCCTTTTAACGCCCTCACATTACATGAGCCCGCATCCCTGAAAGAGGTGGCAGAGCAGTACTGCAGGCTCTTTTCCGACGGGGCACAACCTTTTTGTGCAAATTGCAAGTCATCAACCTAGTCCACCTCGAGCTACTCTTCCTGACTTAGAATTACCGTTCACCATCGAAGAGCTCACGGCAGCCATCGGCGGCATAAACAAGCGATCATCACCTGGCCACGACGGTGTGAGTTATAAAGCGCTCACAAATCTATGCCACACATCTCGCATACGCCTTCTGGAGTACTACAACGCCTCATGGATAACTGGGGAGGTTCATACGGAATGGAACTTGTGAAAGTTGTTCCTATATTGAAGCCTGGGAAGCAGTCAACAAATTACGCCTCCATCTCTGCTTAGCTGCGAAGGGAAGCTATTCGAAAAAATTATCTACAACCGACTGAATTGGTTCCTGGAAACTACAAAAGTTTACCCGGAGGAAATGAATGGCTTCCGGCAAAATAGGTCCGCAATTGATAATGTCATTGCCTTGGTGTCACCAAATGAAGAGAAATTGGTCTCTGGAAACATACCTACTCCATTATTTTTGGACTTTAAGGCAGCATATGATTCGGTCTATCATAAAGCAATAATTGACGCTTTGGAAACCCTTGGTCTGGGACGACGTCATTACGCATGGATTGAAGACTAGCTTCAAGGACGCCAGCTTTTCATGTGTACCCCAGATGGCCCCACGACGCTTTATGCCATCGAGAAGGGAGTGCCACAAGGAGCTGTGTTAAGCCCGGTAGTATTTAATTTAGTCCTCATCCATCTGAGAAGAAACCTGCCTCGTGGCGTCAAAATCACACTGTATGCGGACGACATCTAAATTTGGAGCGCGGCGCGATCCCGCTGTACCACCCAACAACGTCTACAGAGAACGCTAGCAAATACATCGGCCTACCTAAATCCAAGGGGTCTGAAATTGTCCCCCGACAAAAGCGTTGCCATGGCTTTCACGCGGAGGTGTATGGAAAAATACCCACTAGTGTTGGTTGGTCCTACCTTCCCATACGTCAAGACGCAAATGTTTCTTGGAGTGACGATGGATAGGAACCTCACATGGTTGACTCAAGTGAAAAAACTGAGTGAGATTTCTTCGGCGTCGCGAGTATTCCGATCTTTAGCCGGATTACATTGGGGCAGCAACTGTCGATCAATCGTACTCCTCCACAAGGCGTACGTCGACGGAACACTACGATATTACCTCCCGATCCTGCACAAAATATCTCCCACAAGGAAGAGAAAACTTGAGGCAGCACGAAACAACTGCGTTCGCGTATGTCTTGGCCTTCCGAAGGGGTCGTCCCGCTCAGGAACTGTAGCAGAAGCTGGATGCCTGTCTCTTGAAGTGCTATCTTCGCAGGGGACACTTCGGATTCACCTTCGCCACGTCATTCATACGAAGACTCACTTTTTAAAGGATATTTCTAGAACCCGTGCTCCATCTAGCTTTGGGCAGGCCCTCGGAAGCATATCTATTTCGATTCGTGTTGAGGCGTCACAAATTATGCCACGAAACATTTCACGATGGACACTGTCCCCACTGGAAATCGTGCCATATATACCTGGAATCACTGCGAAAAACAATATGGCTCAAGCAGCGACTTATCAGATAGCTTTGGAATATATGCACAAAGAACACGCAGCCGCAACGCACATTTTCACAGATGGCTCTACAACTCCACATTGCTCATCGTGCGGAATTTTTGTTCCCCCTACAGGGCAACGATTCTCGTTTCGTCTTGAACGAGCGACATCATCGACATCAGCCGCCAAAGACATGGGTGATTTTCACGCATTTAAAAGCAGCCCTACAAAGTATGTGGAACAGGCCCAAGCGTTGCAATAATCAACCTGCAGCATTTGACATTGCTTGTCTTCACCACAGGGCTGAGATTTCTGGGCATTGCGTAAAGTTCCAGTGAATACCTGGTCCTGCCAGCATTTCGGGAAATGAAAGAGCGGATGAAGCTGCCTGACGTGAACTCCAATACCGCAAGTTCAAAAGAACATTTTTTACGAAAGCTGACGCTTCAAACATGGCAAAAAATTATGCCTATCAAGAAAAAGACGGCATATGGAATCTGCCGCTTCACCAAGATAACTTCCAGCGTTACATTGACCCAGGAATGCGATCGAAAATTCCACGACCACTTCCTCGACACTTAGAGAGATCCTACCATCGTCTTCGACTGAACCTGCCATACATGAACAATTATCTGTACCGCATAGGGCCTACCATTAACCCAAACTGGCATAACTGTCGCAACTTATAGGCAATGGAACACATATTAATAGTATGTCCCGCGTACCGCGACGAGAGAAAATTTTTTGAGCAACAAATGGATTTGATTTGCTACGAACCGCTAACGCTACCGAGCATCTTAGGTCCAATGCCCGGCCCTTCAACAAAGCGACGGGTTTTAAATTTATTGATCAAATACCTGTCACAAATTGGTCTAATAGGAAAGCTTTAAAGATTGCACACTTCATATACCAAAACCTAAATTTACCCGCCATGTCACCTGTTAATATTAGCATCAGCTCCACTCGGACATTTCATATTTGTTTTCATCCTCTTTTTCTCCTACTCTCCTTTGAAATATTTTAATCCCATTCCCCATCCCTACACAGAGTAGCATGCCAGCGGTTATATAGGCATCGGCAAAATTCTCTGTTTTTCTAATAAAGAGCCATCTCTCTCTCTCTCTCTCACACACACACACACACACACACACAGCAGAGCAGCCAGAATGAAGAACTTCTTTTTGTAACTACAATAAAAACGTGCATGCAAGCAAGAAAGCAACAGTCACACGTAGTGAGCAACTGCCACTACCCCGAACATTCAGTTCTACATTCTAACAGAAGTTCTTAGCATATCGGATACAGTATGCTCTCAAGTCGGTGCAAGCGTCAATACAACTGCGCAGTTGATTGCAGTGTTATTCTACGCTTCTAACGCAATTGAGAAATATGTGTCACTCGGAAAATTGCGATCGCCATTGAACCGATCGCACTACCACTGAATTTGATCTGAAACGATAGGTTTTCCTTTACCCCATTCGTGCGTCATTTTCGCCCTAAGACGCTGCTTGCTGGCCTTTTGAAATAATAATTCTGTTCGCGACGCCGGCTTACTACACATCATTTTAACATCTACGTTATGCCAACCATATAAAGTTAGGATGGGCTTACCTAGTGAGCAAGTAACGAGCACGCTTGGACTGTTCAACACACGTTGTGAGCAGGCCATCACATGTCCAAGCGCATACGTGCACCCGAAAACAGGACAACTTCTTCAATGCCGCAGCGTGCAGATTTTTGTAGACGAAGTGAAACACATTCAGCGCAAACATCCCGGCGCTATAACGGCATATGACGAGCACACAAGCGTACACCACAGCGAAAAACCTGGAACTTTGCCAATTCGAACATGCCGAGACTCAAGCAGCGTAACCAACCATCGCTTCTGTTCTCAACACCCGACGCGTCAATCTCTCTTCCTTGGGGCCTTGCTCCACTCTTGAGTAAAAATCAGACATATTTACGGTAAGCTAGCCATTTTAAAAGCATGAAACGATAAAGACCGGCTGACTACAAATGCGCAGCTTTGTCTACCGCCCCTTAGATCGGAAGCGCAGCGCGTGCTGCTCCCTGGTGCCGCACTCTATGAGCACGAAGAACAAAACCGAATCGGTTTCATTTTCGCATTTGTGCTCTATTTGCTGAAACAGCAAAATAATTGCTTCGGAAATAATTGAATTCTCAAAGAGGAGAACGCTTTCTCTCCCACAAGGTAGTGCGTTTTATACAAATAGATAGAGAATGCAAGAAGAAGAAAGGCAACGAGGTCAACCAGAGGGTTTGCTACTCGGGATAACAAACTCCAGTGTTGCAATGCAGTGCAAAGCAGTGCGCTACGATGTGTCAATAAGCTCTAGTATAGTGCTATTTTGGGCTGGTTGTCGCATGTAATGAACGGGTAAATAATGAGTTGTGTCATAACATTTACCCAGGGATAAAGCCCATGGAACAAATGGTGTTGCATGCTTGGTCAAAAAGAAATAAAGCTTGAATCGCTACGCCAACTCGGCACTGAGCGTTCCTTCTTTGATTTTTCTTTCTTTTTCTCTTTTTGACACTACACACAGTACTAGCACGGTCCTACATCCTTCATCTTCACTCATATTCCCGTAGTTTGCACACACGTTGGTGCGTGCGTGTTCGCGATCTTTATTCTGCCGTACAAGAGTGCACCAGCTCACCGATCTTGTTTCAAGATGAAACGCCAAATGTTTGCCATGCTAAGAGATTTATTAGCAACAGGGGCAGGCGAATGGGTAGCAGACAGAAGCGTTCGGGCAGGACAGCAACCACGAGCTCATACCAGTAGCGATGATGCTGTGGCGCAGGCAGGCTACTCTTGTTCGTTACAATCACCCTCCGCATAAAAAGGCGCCATCCTGGTGGCTTAAGGCGAAGAGACTACTATTGGGTCGTAGCACGGCCTAATGCGAGAGACGTGGACAAGTTCACGGCCGCGATGGCGTAGGTCCGTCGATGGCGTGAGGGGCCCTACGACGTAATTGACGGAGGACGTTTGCTCCAGGACGCGGTAGTGTCCTAGATATTTTGCGACAAGTTTTGCGGAAAGGCTGGGTGTGGTAGCGGGTACCCGAAGTCATACGAGAGAACGAGGAGAAAAAATTGGTGCGGAATGGTCGGCAGGTTGACGGGATTGCTGCTGCCACTGGTCCTCGGTGGAAAAAGAGCGGGCAAGCTGGCGGCATTCCTCGGCATGACGAGCAGCTTCAGATAGCGGAGTACTTTCGGACAAGTCAGGTGTATATGAAAGAATGGTATCGAGCGTAGTAAAAGGTTCTCGTCCGTATAGGATAAAGTAAGGGGAAAATCCAATAGTTGTTTGGGCCGCAGTATCGTACACATACGTCACGAAAGGGAAAAGTTGGTCCCAGTTTGAATGATCCGAGGCGACGTACATCGAGAGCACATCGCCAAGAGTACGGTTGAAGCGCTCGGTCATGCCGTTAGTTTGCGGATGGTACGCTGTACTGGTGCGGTGGACAACTCGGCATTCGTTGAGTAGTGCTTTCAAAGCATCGGAAAGAAAGGCGCGGCCTCTATCGCTCAGAAGTTCGCGAGGCGCACCGTGGCGAAGAATGAGATGTCGTAACAGAAACGATGCAACGTCGCGGGCGGTGGCAGTCGGCAGAGCGGCTGTTTCAGCATAGCGGGTCAAGTGATCTACTGCAACAATAATCCAGCGGTTGTCTGTTGGAGTGGAGGGTAGCGGTCCGTATATGCCTATACCAACACGATCAAAGGGCCTAGTAGGGCAGGGAAGGGGATGTGACGGGTAGACTTGTCCGGGAGGTAATTTTCGGCGTTGGCACTGAGCACATAGCGAATGAACTTTCAAACGTAGCTATACATGCCGCGCCAATAAAATTGTATGCGTAGTCGAGCATAGGTCTTGAAGAGGCCGGCATGCGCGCAATGAGGGTCTGCGTGGAAAGCGTCGCAGATAAGGTCACGGAGATGGCGGAGTGTCACAAGAAGCCACTTCCGACCGTCAGAAAGGTAATTACGACGATAAAGAAGGTCGTCGCGAATGCAGAAGGGGGTAGCCTGGCGGCGAAGAGCGTGAGATGGTGAAGAGGGGGATGGATCAGAAAGGATGCTGATGAGAGAACAGATCCAGGGATCCTTGCGCTGCTCCGACGGCATGTTGTGCAGTGCATCAGATGGAACTCTCGGTTCAAGTGCGGATAGACAAGCGCAGTCAGCGGAGACCGGTGAGCGAGAAAGGGCGTCAGCGTCCGTGTGTTTGCGGCCAGAACGGTAGAGAAACGGAACGGAACTCCTGTAGCTTAAGGGCCCGGCGAGTAAGGTGGCCAGATGGGTCCTTAAGGGTAGACAGCCAACAAAGGCAAAGGGCGTGATGGTCAGTGAGGACATCGAAAGGGTGACCATACAAATAAGGACGAAATTTTCCAAGGGCCCAAATAATGGCTAAACATTCTTTCTCTGTAACAGAGTAATTAGCCTCGGCCTTTGTTAGAGTACGGCTCGCATAGGCAACGACATGTTCATCGAACCCCGCTTTTGGTTGCGCGAGTACAGCGCTGAGTCCAACGCCGCTGGCATCGGTGTGGATCTCTGTGGGGGCTGCAGGATCGAAGTGGCGGAGGATAGGTGGCGAGGTTAGCAGGTGGCGTAATTTCGTGAAGGCGTCATCACAGGCGGGCGACCAAGCGGAAAATTCTTTGTCGCCACTCAGAAGGGCTGTCAGGGGTGCACTTATGAAAGCGAAATTTCGAATGAAACGTCGGAAATAGGAGCATAAACCAAGAAAACTTTGAAGCTCCTTTAACTTCTTTAGTTGTGGAAAGTCGGTGACAGCGCGGAGCTTGGCTGGATCTGGAAGGGCACCGTCTCGTGATACATGGCCAAGAATAGTGAGCTTTCGACCGCCGAAACATCTTCTTTTTAAGTTGAGTTGAATTCCCGCGTTAGTAAGGCATTTCAGAACGTGCTCGAGACGGCTGAGATGTGTTCAGAAATCAGCGGAAAAGACAACTACGTCATCCACGTACCGTAGACATTTGTTTCATTTGAGGCCACGTAAAATATTATACATCATTCTCTCAAAAGTGGCTGGAGCGTTACACAGGCCGAAAGGCATTACGATGAATTCGTATAATCCGTCAGGCGTTGCAAATGCTGTTTTAGGTCGATCAGATGGTGCCAAAGGGAGTTGCCAGTATCCGGAACGTAAATCCAGCGAAGAAAAGAACTCCGCTCCCGGCAAACAGTCGACGGCGTCGTCGATGCGCGGTAACGGGTAAACGTCCTTGCGCGTTATCTTGTTCAGACGTCGGTAGTCGACGCAGAATCGAATAGAGCCATCCTTTTTCTTAATTAGAACGACCGGTGATGCCCAGGGACTGTTGGAAGGCTGCACAACGCCACGCTTGAGCATGTCAGCAACCTGGTGGTGAATGACAGGGCGCTCAGAGGCGGATACTCGGTAAGGGCGCTGCCGTATAGGTGCTTGACTGCCGATATCTATCTGGTGAAAAAGAGTCAATGTGCGGCCCAAGCCGGAAGCATGGCTGTCGAAAGAAGCGCTGAACTTCTGCAGCAGAGCGATAAGCTGGCTTCGTTCAGTAGATGACGTTCCATCGTAGATGGAGCCGTGAAAAGCGTCGAGGATCGTCTGATCAACCGCAGGGTCTCAAGTAAGAACGCCAAGGTCCGCAGAAGTAGAAACGGCAGGAGCGCCAAAGATGCAAAAGGTGTCGACTGGTTGAACGAGGCCCAGGCATTCACCATGAAATAAAGGTAAAGGGCAGGCCGTGGGATTGTCGACGACCATTTTCGTGACGCCACTGCGAAGAGTGAGAAGAGCAAAGGGCAGCGGAGAACATCGGCGGCAAATAAACACCTCAGAGGGCTTAAAGAGAACTGTGCCATCAGAAATAGCGGCGCACGACACAGGCACAAGCAGGAAAGAGCTAGGAGGGACGGCATTGTCCTCGGATACAAACAGTTTAGCACAAGAAGGGCCGTTTCCGATAGCCTCAAGGTCGGGAAGTGCAGAAAGTTCGGCGTGATAACAGTCAATAACAGCGTTATTATTTGCAAGGAAGTCCCAGCCTAATATAATGTCATGCTAACACGAGGACAGCACGACTAATTCGACAGTATACAGTTGACCTTGAATGAAGACGCGAGCAGTACAGGCAGTGAGAGCCGTTATATTTTGAGCGTTCGCGGTTCGAAGAGAGAAGTCGGGGAGAGGCGTCCAAACCTTTCGTAGTGTGCGGCAGAGTGCGGCGGAAATTACGGATACGGCGGCTCCTGTATCTACAAGTGCCAGGACGGCGATTCCTTCGACAGACACTTCAATTACGTTGGCTGGAGAGGGACGAGGACTTGGGCATTGCGACGTGGACGCAGTTCGTGCCTCGGGGACTGCGGCCATCAGTTTTCCTGCTCGGTGGACACGGGACGGCGCCGCATCGGAGAAATCGAGCGAGGACGGGGAGATGGTGATCGGCGAGTAGAGGCGGTTGGGCGGTCTGGGAAAAAGGAAGAGGTAGGAAGACTGGAAGGCAAAGAGGAAAACGAAGCTGGGAAAGGTGGCGCTCGCCGGATGTTTCGGAGAGGAAGCATGGAACGACGGCAATGGCGCGCCACGTGACCAGCACCACCACAAGCAAAACATATTGGGTGGTCGTCGAAAGTGCGCCACTGGTGGGCGTAAGGTCCGAGTCGTGGTTGAGGAGTCGGAAAATGCTGTTGGTCGGGTAGCGGCATTGGAGGAAAATGCTGTCGGTCATGAAGCGGCATAGATGGCGGCAAAAATGTCAGCGATCGAGGCATAGAGGGCGGCATGAGCGTTTGTGGACGAGATCGGGAAACTGCTTCAGCGTAAGTGAGAGGTGCAGTGACTGGTGTCTGCTCAGTGGCTGGAGAAACGGCTTGAGATAGTTGCTCTTGAATGAAGTCGCGGATCGTAGGAGGCAAAGCAGGTGGTGGTTCCGGGAAAGAAGATATCACAGATAGCTGGCGGGCGACCTCTGCGCGAACGAATTCCTGAATTTCTATGAACAGATCAGCATGGTTATCATCGACTCCAAGGCTTGACAGAGAGTCGGTGGGCGGAGTAGGACGTCGGGTGTGAAGCCGTTGCCGGCGCAACTCGTCGTAACTGTGGCGCAATTCTATCACTTCAGCGAAGGTGTGAGGACTCTTCGATAATAACATTTGGAACGCGTCATCCTGAATACCCTTCATTATATGTTTGATCTTTTCCTCCTCTGACATCGACGCGTTCACCCGTTTGCAAAGGTCAACAACGTCCTTAATGTAGCTCGTGAAGTTCTCTCCGGCCTCTTGGGATCATGTGCGCAAACGTTGTTCTGCACGAAGCTTTCCTACTGCTGGCCGACCGAAAACTTGGGTAAAGCTGGCCTTGAAGACCAACCACGAAGGGAGGTCGGCTTCATGGTTTAGAAACCATAGTTTCGCAACGTCCGTAAGGTAGAAGGCGACGTTTCTCAACTTGGTAACATCGTCCCACTGGTTATAGGCACTTACTCGTTCATAAGAGGAGATCCAATCTTCAACGTCTTTGTCATCTGTGCCGGAGAAGATAGGGGGATCTAGCTGACGCAAGGCACCGGCACAAACCAAGGTGGCCGGCGCCGTTGGAGGAGTGCATGCGTCGTCGGGCATGATGGGGGGTAGAGTGCGACTCCGAAGTTCCAGGGTGGTGGAAACCCAGCACGTCCACCACTTGCTAAGAGATTTATTAGCAACGGTGGCAGGCGAATGGGTAGCAGTCAGAAGCGTTCGGCAAGGGCAGCAACCACGAGCTCATACCAGTAGCGATGGTGCTGTGGCGCAGGCAGGCTACTCTTCTTCGTTACAGCCAATACATCTTAACGCAAGAATTTACAGAGCATGAACAGTGAAGATTATGCGTAATTGTTGTGTGTCACTTAATAAACGGTTTAGAATAAAAAACAGAAACAGCGTGACACAGGACGCGCGAGTAAAGAGCACAAGACAGAGCGCTGGCTAGCAACCAAATGCCTTATTTGCAGAAGCAGCATGAAAAGGCATCATTGAAGGCGACTTAAAGAGCATAAATGTGCTGCTTCCTCAAATAAAGCATTTGGTTGCTAGTCTAGCGCTCTGTCATGTGCTCTTTACACGCTCGTCCTTTGTCGCGCTGTTTCTGTTTTTTATTCTTATGAAGCAACCAGCCCCTTTCTAACCCACAGCTAACGAATACACTGTTATTGACAGACACGATATATTTTGGAAATATTATGTGAATGAGTTAATCCAGCTGCATTATACTTCAGCAAAGCCCACTCACTAGTGGGTTAATTGCTTCCCGCATTCGGAAGTTTCATTCGGTCGTTGCACATGGATCTATAGGCCGCCAGTTCCCTTCGAGACCATTTGTTTCTAAATGTAAACGAAGTTACGGTCATTGTACCATTCCTTGCATTTCAGTACTGACTTATAGTGCGCACAATTTTTCGGCGTAGAGCACCAACGTCATTGCCAGTGCACCAGCACCTCAGTGCCGCAAGTTTGTTTGCAATGGCACGTATGCCCACGGCTCTTTGTTCACTTAAACATATATGCGGCATTGTTAACTGCAAAGCGCTCAATTTGAGAACATTGCAAATAGACGCGTATATTTGCGCATAGAACAGTGTTATACAAGATGCGTACGCACGGCGAACTACGACCGGAATAGAGTATGCGTAGTTTATGCGATCTGTTATTGCAGCTTCTGGTAGAAGGCTATAGCTCTCACATATTGTACGTATCTTCATAATGCGCACAGTTTGCGTGTTTAGTACAAAATTCTTAGACGAAACATTATAGTTCAAGCGCTCATTCAGACGTGTGTAGTTTTCCTTGCAAAAATACAGATATTCTCAAAGCAAAAATATGCAATCCTGTATGTTTCGTGCAAGACAGTGTAGCCGCTCTATTAATACAATAAAAATGTCTGTAAAAATTAAAACGGGGAGCGTTTTCGTACATTAACGGAAGCTTTTGCCGTATTTTTGAGATACGACATACTTTCCATATTTTTCCCTGCAATTACTCTGTATAGTGACGGAAATCCTGTGCATATTGACGGAAATTTTTTAGAGTGTACGCTTTCTTCTTCTTCATGGTGCGTCTTCGTGTGGTTGTGAGCAAGAAAATATGGAGTATTCAGGATTCTCTTATCGTTGTCACTCTTCGTAAAAAAGAGAGTTTGAAATTGCAATAATATTCGGAAATGGTTGTGTGGATGTTCAAACTGCGTTCCCTAATTTATTTTTGTTAGGACGCCAAAGATGCCAGGGTTAGAGACATAATCATTGCAACGACGCCAAAATATTGGCATGTTGGCATAGGCGTGACAGCAGTCATATGGTGAAGAATAAAGTTTCAGAGATTGAAGAGAATCTTATAACGACGTCCCTCCATTGCAAAGTTGTGATCATCCAACCACGTGCATATTCGCTTTTACTTTTGAGGCGACACTAAAGGCTCGTCATCTTCGCTTAACAACTTCATGGCGCTTCACATGCCAAATATACGATTGTATTATATGGGATGATGGAGCACAATGCACAGTGTGTGAACTCGATTGCATTCCGCCCTTATTGAAATGCGGGATTCGAACCCACAACAACAAGATCGACACTACGATGCCATAGCCAGTTGGCTACTTCGCCGTGTTCCGCCTTACATCGACGACATCAACGTGATGTATTAACAAAAGAAACACTCAAAGTGTACCTAAAATAATGTTATTTGTAATATTTGGATGCGAAAACATAAAATGGCCTATTGAGCAAAAACAAAGCGGCCTCTGCCGTCTGGACAAGCGAAAAACGGCACCTGAATTCGCACTGAGTGCGACGCCCCGTCAGGAGCGTGCCTCGACAGTGCAGATCGGGCGAAAGGGAACACTATGCGCCAGGTGTTGCGTGAGGGGAGAGGGCTTCACCGCGACGCCACGTCGCCTTCGATCTCGCTCTCGAAAGCCTGGGTTATCCGCACGTTCCTTGCCCGCGCAAGCTCCCGTCAGCGTTATAACTGCGCCTCTTTGGCCAAGCATCTCAGTACGCTCGCTTGCCTGTGAGGAGTTCATAACTTGAAGGACCACCCCACTACGCCCAATTGGACTTTAATGAATTTTATGTTTTTCTAAAAGAGCATCACCCCGATGCTAAACAATAAAGGAAAGTTGTCGTACAGTCAGTCGCTGACGTAGGGCTTCATGCGCACTACGTGCACCAGTTCAGAACGTGCTGGCGGCGCCATCTGCAGTAGGGGCTATATGGAGCGATCTCGTATGTGACGTCACTTAGCTGTCGCAGCATTTTATAGCGTCCCAAATATTGTCTGAGGAGATTCTCGGATAGTCCCCGTTTTCGTATAGGCGTCCAGACCCATACTCAGTCACCGGGTTCATAAGTTACAGGTCTATGATGCCCAAAATTAAGAAAGGGGCTGACAGGTGGAATAGCACACTGAGGTACAAAGGTTATAAACACCGATAAGATGCTTCAGAAAAGCTGTCCAACTTTTCGATAGGAGGGCCTATCTAAGTCAAAGGCGGCCTCGTCATCCTCGGCAAGTTATTTTAAAGTGTTAGTTTGAAAGGGTGACGTCACGTGCGGTTCTTGTCGGTGTCGGCTGGTTGTAAAGGCAGATACTTCAAAGAGAACAGCGCTGTCGTCGGAAATCTGTAAGCGTGCTTCCTTAGACGAGGGGACAAGAGAGGAAGAGTGGGAAGGCGGTGTGAAAAAAAAAAGCTGGAAAAAAAAAAAGAAGACCAAGAGGGAAAAGAAGAACAAGAAAAAGAAGGGCATGGGAGGGTGTTTGGGAAGCGAGAGGCTAGGGAGCATTCAGGTGGAATGTTTATTTGGCTTTACAAGAGCCGGTGAGGCGGTCAGTGCGCGAGTAACAAAAAAATACCCAAAAAGACATCAGTTGAAAGAATGACTTGAGTAACGTAGCAGCGATGCGTCCGGTAACCTTGAAGTCGTTAAGATGGTGACTAGAAGCGTGGGTAGCAACGCATGGGGTAAGTGGAAAGCAACGGCATGAACTTTCAACGGACGCTAGCACCAGTAGCTCAAAGTAGGCGTCGTCACGGCGGTATACAGCAGTGGCGATGCTCTGTGTGTCTGAGGTTCCGAAGAAGGTATGCTGGTATTTGGGATATTGGAATGCATTGGTGACGATGTTTCAAGAAACTAAGATGAAGAACAGACAAAAAAAAACAAAAAAAGGGGGGGGGGGACCGAAACCGGTATACCAAATAGGCGGGTGACACGAGTAAAACCGGGCGGGGGCAGGTGTATATGGGAAAAGGGTCCTTCAGTTGACACAAACGTAAAAACATGAAAGAGTACATTCAATTGTGTAGTAGGCAGAGAAAAATTGGAAATGGAGGAATAGGTGAGGTTAAGAATTAAGGTTAGCTGGTGGCGCAATGTGTTTTGTAGCTTGGTTTATGATAGCAGAATTTTAGATTTAAGTTACAGCTTTTACGGATGCTAAGTTGCCACGTCCGAAATGAATTCCCGTCGGGTGTAGGCACCTAAACATGCATGTGTATCAATTATGATTCCGTATACTTCGTCTCGCGAGGTGAACGGAAATTTGTTTGTTGTATATAGAGCTTTGTTTTTCTAATATATGACCATGTTCATCGAAGTGGCTGGCTAGTGCTTTAGGTAAATTGTGTTTTGTGTCTGCACGGTCACCGTTGAGTCTTGTATTAATTTGTTGTCCTGTCTCACCTACGTATTCTTTGCTACACGCGGCACATTCTATACATTAGACTAAGTTGCTTGATGTGCAGGAGAAACTCAAAATTACCTTGTGTGTGTAATATTTCGATGCTCTACTTGTTGGTGTAGTAGTAGAAGGAACATGTTTGCATGTGCACATGCAATCAAATTAATATGAATAAATTGGAGACGGGTTGGATGCACGGCTCCCAGGAGGAGTCCGGAGCATCAGGCAGTGTTAAGAATGGCGAGCTGCAAGGAAAAATTGCCACCCAATTACGACTGGGGGAGAAGGCGCGCATCCCCCACTCTCCGTCGCTGCAGCTAGACTGCGTTCGAAGAAGCGGGCTTTGTGCTGAAAACCGCCCCCATCCACCAGCCCCATCGCCGTTGTGACGAAACGGGTTCGACGGACGAACTATTGTACCCGAGGTCCCCGGCGAGAACCTGATTTCGCTACGCATGAGCAAGCCGCGGCGGGACAACGAGCTACCCAGAATGTCTCCGAGCTTCCCGGAACGACTCCCCTCTGTCGGCTGCTCCAGTCCTTCGCACCTGTGTGTTTGCGTGTGTGTGTGCGTCACCTTGTCGCGGGAGGCGGCTAGTTTTGCGATGACGAAACGAACATTCGCTGCCTTGTATCGCCGAAGGACCGAACGTTTAAAAACGGCTGTTGGGCGGAGGCTCGACACACTTCTCTCGTGCAGTCAGGTTGGACTGACACACTTTCTCTTAAGCAGTCATGTTGGACTGACACTCTTTTTCTTAAGCAGTCATGTTGGACTGATTTAATTTCTGTAAATAAACCCATTTTCCTCGTTCTCGATGAGAAGCAGTTCTTCCCTTCATCAACGTCCTCAGCGTGTTTAAGTTGGACGACGGCATGGGCCAGCTACCTTCGAATTCATGCCGGACTCCAATCTTGGCAACGGATTTCGAGCGATGGGATTGAGCCCCCAATCCTGACAACTGGCTGACAGCGGTGAGATGGACTTTGCGACATGGTGCTGTATCTGCGGTGAGTGCTTGATTCTTGCTTTGACTCTCTAGGCTTCATTTTGTGGTTGTTCTGTTTAGAACTGTAGGGAAGCTAGATTGTTGTGTGTTAGCTAGGTTGTGTTTTCCTAGCTAGATTTAGAGAGCAGAATCAAGGCAGTAAAGCAGCAGTCATGGGGTTAAGGACACTGCTGAGAGACGAGTTGTTGATTGTTGGTGAGGAACTGGGCCTAGATGTACGCGAGGAAATGCTAAGATCAGAATTATTGCATATCATTTCCGAACAGGCGAGTGAGGAAGATATTCAAATGGGATTGGAACTTCTCAAAAAGAGAGAGAAACGGGAAAGAGAAAGAGCAGAACGGGAAAGAGAAAGAGAAGAACGGGAAAGAGAAGAACGCGATAAAGATCGCGAGTTAAGAAAAATGCAACTTGAACTTGAAAGCAAACGTTTGGAGTTGTCTCAAGGAAGTGAAGGCGCTCTGGGACGATCAAGTGAGGCAGAATCGTACCGCATGGAAAGGCTATTAAAGCCATTTGAGGTCGGGACCGACATAGGCTTGTTCCTAAGCAATTTTGAAAGGACTTGCGAAAAGATGAACTTCGGCCCGAATACATGGCCACAGCGGTTGCTGTCTATGTTGCCGTGTGAGGCGGCGGAAGTAATCGCCAGACTGAGTGCACAGGATGCATATGATTATGCAAAAGTTAAGGCTAGTCTCCTGAAGAAATATCGCCTTTCAGCCGAAGCTTTTCGGCAAAGGTTTAGGAGCACAGGCAATAAAGATAGCGAGGGATATCCGGAGTTTGCATATAGCTTAAAGGCCAACCTAGTCGAGTGGCTTAAAAGCGCGGAAGCGTACGACAGCAGAGACATGATCATTGAATGCATGTGTCTAGAACAGTTTTACAAAACCATCCCCCAAGCTGTGAAACTGTGGGTGCAAGACAGAGGTAATGTAAACACTGTGGAAAGGGCGGCTGAATTAGCCGAAGAGTACGCAACCCGTAGAAAGTTGAACGCCGAGGAGGGAAACTGGGACGGTCGAAATGGACCGCGGAAACCATTTCCGTTCAAAAAGGGTACGCAGACTAGACGATCGGAGCCCGTAGACATGGCGGAAAAGCCCGCAGAAAAGAGCGAGGAGAAACTTAACGGAGAAACCGCACAAAAAGAACAGAAAAGAAAATTCGAATCTTTTAGACCAATGCGCTGTTACAAATGCCACAAACTGGGACATATAGCTGTAAACTGCGAGAAGTCTAGCGTAGTTTTCTCCTACGTGGAGGAAAAGGATGAGAATATGGAACTTTTAAGTCCATATCTTCACGACCTGCAAGTTAATGGAAAACCATGCCGAGTGCTAAGAGACAGTGCCGCCACGATGGACATTGTCCATCCGTCTTACGTGACGGTAGATGACTTGACCGGAGAAGTAGCATGGATAAAACAGGTTGTAGAAGAACACAGCGTGTGTCTGCATGCCCATGGCCAAAGTCAAAATCAATGGGCCATTCGGGGAGCTAGAGACTGAGGCTGCAGTTTCCAAATCTTTGTCACTGCAGTATCCTTACATCTTTTCGAATCGTTCGAATCAGTTACTGTGTGACAAAGGGCTCAAACTGGGAGAGGGCATAGTACAAGCATTGACCCGAGGCCAAGCTCGTAAGATCGCGGCGCTTTCGGTGGAAAATGCACACGCTCCTCCAGCGGAAGCAGAAAAGGGGATAACTTCAATACCAGAATCCGAGCTAGGCCCGAGGGACAAAAGAACAGTTGAGGAGTACCTGCCAGCTGACCAGCTCAATGAGAGCGTAGCACTTGAGTGTCAAAGTTCTAGCCTGCAGGAAGCGCAAGCTGACGCACTCACAAGCGAGACAGGGTCGTTATTATCACCGGCCTCAAAGAACTTTGATCAGCTCTTACGTGTGGATAAAGAGTCACTGGCAGCTGAGCAAAAGAATGATGAGAGCTTAGCTAAATTACATGAGACAGCTAAAGAAGGCATTGCTAGGCGCAATGTGACGATACATGAGAGAGGAGGTTTGTTGTATCGGCACTACAGAGATCGAAAGGGTAGGATTTTAGATCAGTTAGTCGTACCTACTAAGTATAGGGAGGACCTTTTGAGTCTCTGTCATGGAAATGGGTGGTCCGGCCACCTAGGCATAAACAAATCAAAGGAAAGATTGCTTATGGAATACTACTGGCCTGGCTGTTTCAAAGACGTAGAAAACTTTGTAAGATCATGCGACGCCTGCCAGCGTTCGGGTAAACCAGGAGAGACATGGAAAGCTCCACTGAAGGTAGTGGCCTTAATAACAGAGCCTTTCAGACGACTTGTAATAGACACGGTAGGGCCTCTTCCAAAAAACAAAATCGGGCTACAGGTACTTGTTTACCATGCTGTGTCCGGCTACCAAGTTTCCAGAAGCAATCCCTTTGAAAGAGCTCAGTTCCACCGAAGTAGTAGACGCGCTTTTAACAGTGTTTGCACGAGTTGGGTTTCCAGCCGAAATTCAGGCAGAGCAAGGGTCAGTATTCACGAGCGCACTGACTTCCACATTCTTGCAAAAGTGCGGGGTAAAGTTAATACACAGTTCTGTCTATCACCCTCAGTCAAACAGTGTAGAGAGGTGGCATTCGGTGCTTAATCGAGTTTTGCGTGCGCTCTGTTACGAGCATAAGGAGGACTGGGAGAACTGTCTGCCGGCAACTTTGTTTGCTTTGCGAACGGTTCCACATGAAGCGACAGGGTTCTCACCAGCAGAACTAGTGTATGGGAGGACACTCCGTTCTCCACTGAGAATGTTAAGAGAGATGTGGGAGGAAAGAGGTGAGAGTCCAACAGTGGTTGAATACGTGCTAAATTTACTGGAACGGCTAAGCGCAACCCAAGAACTAGTCGGAAAGAACATGGGAGTAGCTCAAAAGAACGCCAAATTCTATTACGACAAGAATGCGAGGCTTCGTACGTTTAACGCCGGAGACCAGGTAATGATCCTCAAACCTTCAAGAAAGAACAAGCTTGAAGTTCACTGGGATGGGCCCGTTAAAGTGTTGCACAAACTTTCAGACACTAACTATGCTTTGAGAATGCCCGGTCGCAGGAAGGAAGTGAAGATATATCACTGTAATTTGATGAAGCCGTATGTAGAGCGGAGCGGAGTCGTTAACTATACCATCAAAGAGCCGGATGGCATTAGTACCAAGTTTAAGGAGTATAGGGTGGCCTCCAACTCTGAAATCGGTCTAGAAGAAGTAGTCGAGCACTCGGTAAGCTCGCACGCTCTAAGACCCGAGCAGCTGGATGAGCTAAAAGAGGTGTTAGGGGAATATCTCGACAGATTCAGCGATCGGCCGGGTAGAACCGAACTGATAACGCATGAAATTGAGCTGACATCAACCGAGCCAGTAAGATCAAAGCCTTACAGGGTGTTTCCAAGACAGAGAGAGATTATGGAGGCAGAGATACAGCGCATGCTAGAGTTGGGAGTTATTGAGCCCGCTGAGAGTGACTACACGTCACCGCTAATACTGGTAGAAACCCCTAACAAGGACCCTCGTCCGTGTGTTGACTTCAGGAAGTTAAATGCCATCACTAGGGATCAGCTGTACCCGATACCCAACATTGAGGAACGAATTGAAACAGTTAGCGCTGCTAAATACATTTCAACTATAGATCTCGTGCGGGGGTACTGGCAAGTTCCCCTTTCAGAAAGTGCCAGCCGCTATGCAGCATTCATCTCGCCTGCAGGCACTTTTCGCCCTCTCGCACTCAGCTTCGGGCTGAAGAACGCGCCGTTTAGCTTCTCTAAGTTAATGGATATTGTCCTAAAAGACTTGCAGGAGTTCGCCTTGCCCTATCTTGATGATGTGGCAATTTTTTCGGACAGCTGGGAACAACACGTATCGCACCTCAAACAGGTGTTCTCATGGTTGAGGGAAGCGAGCTTGACGATGAAAGCGGAAAAGTGTAGGTTTGGTTGTTCGCAGGTTACTTATCTGGGCCATGTTGTCGGTCAGGGCATGAGACGGCCGGCGGAGCTGAAAATAGCTACGATTGGAGGATTTTCTCAGCCGCGCACGAAAACGGCCCTTCGTTCATTTTTGGGACTTGTGGGGTACTATCAACGGTACATTCCGAATTACTCGCAAATGGCAAGTCCATTAACAGACGCCCTCCGAAAGGGAGCACGGAGTAACGTACACTGGGATAAGGACAAAGAGAACGCTTTCCAAAGTTTGAAAACGCTATTGGTTTCTCGCCCTGTGCTTCGCGCGCCAGACTACACAAAGGAATTCATAGTTCAATGCGACGAAAGCGACAGAGGTATGGGCGTGGTACTTTGTCAGGTCGGCGACGATAACGAGGAGCATCCTATCCTCTATGCCAGCCGTAAACTAAATGTAAGAGAGGAAGCCTACAGCGCTTCAGAGAAGGAATGTGCTTGTTTAGTTTGGGCCGCACAGAAGTTGTCGTGTTACTTGTACGGAGCGAAGTTCATCTTCGAGACCGACCACTGTCCTCTGACGTGGCTCAATCAAATGTCACACAAAAATGGCCGCTTGCTCCGATGGAGCCTCACTCTCCAAGAGTACAACTTCTCCGTTAGATATAAGAAGGGAAAGTTGCATAGCAATGCGGATGGTTTGAGCAGGCTAATTTGAATTCTGCGTTTGAGGGTCCCGCCTAAATTTTAGGGTTACTAGTGCTAATTTTATTAAGCGAAGAAGATCCCCTCTCATTCAGCAGGATTCCCTCCATGATTGCTGAATTCGTCAGCAGGAATTTGCTTCAGAAATTGGCATAGCGAAATGCAGCATTTTTTGTTTTTGCACTTCTGTTTTTTTTTTTTTGAAGCCTAGCGAGTCTAAAGTGAGAGCCAAAGCACGTCATCTCGGCGCAGAGCCGTGTTGTGGGGTTCATTTTGCAGTTGCCTGTCCTTGTTGGATGTTTTGGGGCGGTGACATCAATACACAAGTGGTCGCTGCGAGCCAAGACATCAATCCCCCCCTGACCACCTGCCGTTCTCTTCCTGCCTAGCGGTTGTCAGCGCTAGACAGTCGAGATTTTTCGGGCCATGGAGGCGCTGTTAAGAATGGCGAGCTGCAAGGAAAAATTGCCATCCAATTACGACTGGGGGACAAGGCGCGCATCCCCCACTCTCCGTCGCTGCAGCTAGACTGCGTTCGAAGAAGCGGGCTTTGTGCTGAAAACCGCCCCCATCCACCAGCCCCATCGCCGTTGTGACGAAACGGGTTCGACGGACGAACTATTGTACCCGAGGTCCCCGGCGCGAACCTGATTTCGCTACGCATGAGCAAGCCGCGGCGGGACAACGAGCTACCCAGAATGTCTCCGAGCTTCCCGGAACGACTCCCCTCTGTCGGCGGCTCCAGTCCTTCGCACCTGTGTGTTTGCGTGTGTGTGTGCGTCACCTTGTCGCGGGAGGCGGCTAGTTTTGCGATGACGAAACGAACATTCGCTGCCTTGTATCGCCGAAGGACCGAACGTTTAAAAACGGCTGTTGGGCGGAGGCTCGACACACTTCTCTCGTGCAGTCAGGTTGGACTGACACACTTTCTCTTAAGCAGTCATGTTGGACTGACACTCTTTTTCTTAAGCAGTCATGTTAGACTGATTTAATTTCTGTAAATAAACCCATTTTCCTCGTTCTCGATGAGGAGCAGTTCTTCCCTTCATCAACGTCCTCAGCGTGTTTAAGTTGGACGACGGCATGGGCCAGCTACCTTCGAATTCATGCCGGACTCCAATCTTGGCAACGGATCTCGAGCGATGGGATTGAGCCCCCAATCCTGACAGCAGGAAGAGTGTAGGTTAGGGCGTGTTGGTATTTCATAACTGAGGTTTTTTAGCGTACGAAAAGGGACGAAAGACAGTTGCAAGACGCGGACACAGCGCTAACTTCCAACAATTGTTTTCTTCCACAAAGCGGTACACATATATATAGGTAACACACACCACCATACGCATGAGCGTATGTACTGATTTCTAGTCAAATGAGACGGCAACGAGACATGTGTAATGGAAAGTTAAGATGATATCAAAGATGAAAGAACGACCATGAATAGCCAAACAAGTTTTTTTTTTGTAATTACAAGAGTAAAATGTAATCTCCATCAGGCCACCCTCTGTGTCACGTTTAAAAAATCGAATTCTTTTCTTAAATGATCTATTGGCTACGCATGGTCGTTCTTTCATCTTTGATATCATCTTAACTTTCCATTACACATGTCTCGTTTGTCTCATTTGACTAGAAATCAGTACATATGCGCATGCGTATGGTGGTGTGTGTTACCTATATTTACGGACTCCAGACAGGGTTAAGGGGGTGCTTTAATGATCACCAAGGCACAAAATTGTGGAAATCGTAGAAGCAACGTCCTCTTTTTTCCTCTACTCTCGCTTCTCGCGTGTTTCACTTGCAGTGACCCTTTGCAACTATATGATTAATAAAAATTGGGCCCTTCGGTTCCCTTCGTTCTCCTTGAATACATTACGAGCGTCACAAATCCCGCAACATCCATGCTTTGGGAAGCACGTGTGGGTTTATTGACGAGCTGCTGCCACCGAAATAGTTCGCATACTCGTGATGCCTGCAGCAGAAATAATGTTCCACATCTGCCGCACAAGTTTGTGAGTGGTGATGCTGGCTAACATTCCCAGGGTGAGTTCTGGTAAAGAACAGAAAAAAAAAACCCTGCAAAGTGGATGGGAAAACGGCGCCACGGTAGCTCAACCGGCCACGGCATCGTACGTGTAATGCGAAGACATGGATTCGTATACCACCTGCGGCGGGTTGTTCTTTCATCAAGTTTCATTTTTTTTATTTTTTATTATTTATTTACAATACTGCTACTCTCATTTGAGAGCGTGGCAGTTCGGCGATACAGTAGACATGTATATGAATACGCATTTAGGCAGAACAGTTAATTGAAAAAAGGAAGAAAAAAGAAAATTGCCCAAGGATGGTAATATAAGAAAGAAGCTGAGTTTAGAAACAAAAATGCAAGTTTTCACATGACAGTTGCTTAACATGATACTGGCAGTTAAGAACACGTAATTAACTAGTTTATACATAAAATAGGAGCGAACTGAAAGATAACACTTAACGCGTGAAGAAATTTTAAAGTTGAGTGAAGGGATACGCTTTAAAACACACACTTTGAGAGCGAGAAGACACGAATGGAAAAAAAGAACAATCTAGGCAAGCAATCAGCAGGAAATGGCAGTTACAACAATTATCTTAGGACTAGCAGTAGTACAGTAATGAAAATTTATTTTGGGAACACAGTGTACCATATGTCCACTTAACGACAATCAAGCAAAAATAGAAAAAGAAAAGTGGGAAGTCGAAAGCAACACAATGCAAAATTTGCGATGATGACACGTGCGATGATAAATTGTTTTATTTACGCACTGCAGCTTCCACTTGTGAAGTAAATTCGGACATCGATTCGATGGCGGTTATAGCAGGATCAAGTCGGTTCCATTCAGCAATTGTAAGGGGGAAGAATGAATACTTAAACGTGTCATTGTTACATGTGTATTCTGTTAAAGTGTGCGCATGTTTGTTACGTGTTTTTCGAGCCTCAGAAAATGAAATGTACCTGGACACATCTATCTTATAGTTATTCTTTAGAAGCTGAAACAAGAACTTCAGGCGAGCGTGTTTTGCCCTGGTAGATAGCATTTGCAATCCAGACTGCGTTAGAAGATTAGTCGGTGAGTCAGTGCGTTTATATTTGTTGTGAATGAACCTTATAGCCTTCCTTTGTACTTCCTCTAATTTTGTTATGTTAGTTGTTGTATGAGGAAGCCAGACTGCATTTGCATATTCGAGAACCGGCCTAACGAACGTTGTGTAGGCCAGTAGCTTTGTTGATGTTGTAGAGAGCGCAAGGCTTCTTTTGAGGAAGAATAGTTCGCGTAATGCTCCTGCCGTGATATTCGAAATGTGTTTATCCCACCTGAGGTCTGAGGCTAATGTAACTCCCCGGTATTTATGTTATTCAACTTTAGTTAGTGGTATGCCTATAATCTCATATATAAAGTTAGATGGTCTTGTTTTCCTTGTTACGGTCATGACCACAGACTTTTTTACGTTAATTGGCATCTGCCAATTAGAGCACCAAATAGCTAGAGTGTTGAGGGATGTATTAAGTGCGACGTTATCGTTATAATTAGTGATTTCCCTATATATAACGCAGTCGTTGGCGAACAGTTTTATATCACAACCAATGTTAGCTGTGATGTCATTATTATAGATTAAGAAGAGTAATGGCCCAAGAACTGAGCCTTGGGGAACTCCGGAAGTAACGGTCATAGTGTTAGATGGCATTTTTTCGTAGGTTACAAATTGTGAACGATTGGCTAGAGATTCTTTTATCCAGGCTGAAATGAGCCCTTTCCTAACAACACTTTCAACTTTAGCGATTAATTTGTTATGGCATACACAATCAAATGCCTTAGATAGATCAAGTAAAATCATGTCAGTCTGGCCGCGGTGACTGATAGCATATGCAAGATCGTGGACTAGTTCTGTTAGTTGAGCTTCTGTTGATAAACCACTGCGAAAACCATGTTGGTAGGAAGACAAGAAGCCAATGCTCTCTAGAAAAACCGTTATGTGTTTTAAGATTATGTGCTCTAGAAACTTACAGGATGTACTAGTTAATGAAATGGGTCTAAAATTTGAAATTTCTGCTGTGTCGCCTGATTTATAGATAGGTATTATCTTTGCAATTTTCCAGTCGTTCGGTAGTTGTGAAGTCGTGAGTGATTTACGAAAAATTATGCCGAGGTATCTACTGCACCATTCCGCATACGTTTTCAGAAAGTCGTTAGGTACGTTGTCAGGACCGCTGCCTTCTTTAGGGTCAAGATTAAGCAGAAGATTAAGTATGCGAGCGTCCGTAATGTGTAATTCGCCAATGCTTACGCCCTGTCTCGTTAGAATGGGGGGAATAATGTTATCGTCTGTAGTAAATACTGATTGAAAAAAAATTTTATATGCGTTGGCTTTCGCAGTTTCTTCCTCTGGGCTTAAGTGGGACGCTTCTCTATCATTGGTGCGAAAGTGCCTCCAGAACCTTCCGGGATTATTAGTAAGAAAGCTCGGTAACTTTACATTAAAATGATAGTCTTTTGCTCGTTTGGCTGCAAGCTTGAATTCCGCGATGGCATTAGGAAGTTTCGTCACCCTGGATTCGTCTCCTCCTTTAATTTTTATTGTTCTACGCAGTCTTTTCAGACGGCGCTTTGCCTGAATTACTTCTCGGGTTATTCAGGGATTATTTTTTGGTGGCCGCTTGGTTTTAGTGGGCACGTAGTTCGTGACGCAGTAGAGGACGATAGATTTGAACATAAGCCAAAGGGAATGTACGTCAACAGAGTCATTGGAACCCATTTGGGAGAAAGGCTGGAACTCGTGGTGAAGGTATGTTAGTATGCTATTGTCATCAGCGTTTTGGAAGTCGGTTACTATGGACACAGGAAAGTGGGTAGTAATACCAACGAGTGGTAACGCGCATACTGGTACGTCATGATCTGATATGCCACGAATTACGTCAGTTCGTACATGGTTAATATCGAAATGATGGCTGGTAAATATTAGGTCAAGAATGTTTTGAGTAGTTCCCACTGAACGCGTTGGACGGGAAACAACCTGATGAATATTGAAGGTTAACATGAGATCAAATAGTGCATCCGAGGCTGCTAACGAGTAGTGCATGTCATTCCAGTTAATGTCAGAAAGATTAAAATCACCCATAAGGGTGACGCGTGAACCATGGGCGTGATGTTGCATGTAGTCGTGAATGGCACTGATACACTCGTCACCCGAGTTCGGGCTCCGATAAACACACCCTAAAACAACGTTTCTACCTTCACAAAGCAATTTACAAAATACCGCCTCAGCGTCTTTTACCTCAGGCAGAACGGAAAAAGCAAAACAATTTTTTATTAATAACGCCACTCCACCACCACGTGCGGGACGGTCTTTTCGTATAACGGAATAATTTGGCGGCGTGAACTCTTTATCAAGAATGTCGGACGTGAGCCACGTTTCTGTTATAGCTGCTACATCAGGCTCATAATCAATTAACAAGTTTTCAAGTGCCTGAGGTTTGTTGACGACGCTTCTAGCATTTACAGTGAAAAGTGTTAGTTCGCTGTTTTTGCGCCTCGGCGAGTTACAACACCGCTTTTGTCTTTTCCGGTGATGTTCGTTGTTTTGCCGGCACGGCGATTTTCTGACCCTCTTTCTGAATCGTTTTTTTTCAAGCGGCACTTTGTCATCCTGCTCGTTGCTCCAAACATACGGGCGATTGTTAATGTATAGTTTGTCGAAAACAAGCGAAACCTTTTCATTCTTTTGCCGGTTTACCTTCGCGCTGTTCCAAAGTTTTCTTCCGATATCCCGCACGCGTTTCGAAAAGTTTTCTGCAATAGAGAGTTGAGTGTCCTTAAGTTTGTACCCCCTTTTCAGTATTGTATGCCTATCTCTAGAATCTAGAAATTTGAAGATTACAGGCCGAATCTTGTTAGGTTCTGCTCTCCCCATCCTATGTACGCGTTCGATGGCTACTGCTTTTAATTCCAGAGGGCCTTCAATAACGTCTTTATTCACTGTGCGTTCCAGTGTCAAGGGTGTCTCTCCAGTGGCTTCTGGTAGTCCGTATATTATCAAATTAGAGCGTCTGCTACGATTCTCTAGATCATCGATTTTATTTTGCAGTGATATTATTACCATATTCATGCTTGCTATTTGCTCTTGACAAGAATCAATTTCTTGTTCTAGGCTTGTCAACATGTTCAATTTCTTGTCGATTTCAGCTAGATGATTTTCCTTAATGTCTTTAATATCTGTGGCTATTTCCTTTAATTGTTGACTTATTTCGGTGCCGGGATTAGTTTCGACATCTCCGCCAAGTAATAGAAGCTTTAGCATAAGCACAACATGTTCAAACACGATACTACACAGCCTTGGGCACGGCAGCACTAACAAGAATGGGTCACTAGAGCGGATACATTTTCTGTATTGCTTTCTCACCTGAAGAATGAAGACAAACGGATTATTAGGTGGCTGCATTCCTTGAGTGCTGTCGTGCCCAATGAGCCCGGCTTCCGTGTGAACGGCTTTTATAGGCGGGCTGTGGGGTGGCGCTGAGCACTGATTGTGCGCCCAGCTATCTGCGCAGGTTGCCGACGAACGGTGCAGCACAGAATCCCATGACTGTTTGACCATGACCATTGAATCCCATGACCAAGAATAGTTTATCGTTCCTTGAGTTCAATTAGTAGGTGCAAGCGATTTCCCCTATGTTGACCTAGATTTTCTTGTTTGTTGGTTTCTTATGAGAGGATTAATAAGAATCTCGCCCCGCGTTTCGTTTTCTTCCTGTTCAATGCGTGTTCCAGAGACACATATGAAGCGCACACAAGAAAAATTTCTTCGTCAGTACGCCATCTTCCAAAAAAATCGTAATGAGGCTAACACGTCTTGAGGTGGTGTGCCAATTGTTGCAGCGAAGTCTGTAGCTTGTCATCATGCAGCCTTGAGTAGTGTCAACCCTTGAGCTAGTGTCACTTCGATGAGTTCTTTGTGATAAGTTGGTTACTGTTTCTTCCGTTACTATTTGTGTCCCATAGTAGGAACGGTGAAGAACACATTAGCAAGACTGTGACGTACGAAGCGAAGCTTTATTGAGCTAATCTGTGCCCACAAAAACAGGCTACACTCAAAGCAAAACAATAGCGTCGAAAACAGTCGGCGATAGTTGAAATCTGATCTGCGGGTAAAATGCGTTGGCTTGTGTACATGAGTCACTGTAGCTCCAGTGTAACTGCTGGTGCCCGCGTATTCACCGAAAGTACTACACAATTTGCATCCTGTATAAAATCAAATTACACGAGGTCCGGTGACAACAAACAACGGATAGAACCATCAATAAATTTCCAGTAAGTTTCAATCATGCGGGCGCATCTTGCGGTGTCATAATTTCAAGTTGTTGGTGGAATGCAATCCCCGAGAAAAAGATGAATAAGTACACCCGTCAATATACATACCTCCGAGCAATCACCTCATAAAAACAGATTTCTGAAGTCTCATAGATGAGTTTCCGGAGCCTTACCGACTCTAGGGTGATTTTAACCCACACAACACGCTGTTGAAAGACTGCCGTTGTGGCTAGAGAGGTCGCCTGATAGAACAATTTCTTCTGGCATCTGACGCATGCCTATTTAATAAGGAGCAGACTTATTACACTGTACAACACAACTAGTCTTCATCGATAAACTTGGCAAGTGACACTGCTTCTCTTCTGCCTGGCCTGAACTGGAATGTCGTCAAGAGAGAGAGAGAAATTTATTTACAGAAAGGCAGAGAGGTCGGCCTGAGTTATAACTTGCTCTGGCCTGCTACTCTACACTGGGGAAAAGGGACGGGGAGGGAAAGCGCTGATGAATGATGATGGTAAAAGGAAGAGATGCGTATATATAAATTCACACAGTCGTAGCATCTCTAAAGCCGTGCGTCCAGCCCAGTGGCTAGGAGAAAAGCTATAGCGGCTCTTGTTACGAGGGCTGCGCTGTTTGCCTCCCGGCCAAGGACCTAAAAGAAACTCGTCTGATAGCGGTCTCTCATGGATCTTTGCAATGGAAGAGAGTAGTTGCGGCCGTTCTTGCGCGTACGCGGGACACACACAAAATATATGTTCAAATGTTTCTGGCGCCTCACAGCATTCACAGTTTGGGCTAGTATCACTAGCACTTATCATATGTCTAAACGGTTGGCGAATGCGACACCAAGGCAACACCAAGGCGAATCAGGTGCACCATGCTCGTGTGGCTTTTTTTGAGCTTGTGAGGCATACGAAATTTAATTTCTTGGTCCCATTTGTGTAATCGCTTGTGTCGTCGACCTGGTTAGGTCCAGGGTTCTAACGTAGAGTTGCGGTTTACGCGACGAAGTAGGGCGTTTGTGTCTGTTCGTGAGAACGGAATGCGTACTTCACAGGCATTATCTAAAGCAGTTTTCGCTTCAGCGTCTGCCTGTTCGTTCCCGATCAGGCCACAGATCAAGAATTCTTTTGGAAACGACCACTTCCTAGTTACTCTAAACTCAGCACCTCAATATGATTTTCCACAGCATATCTCTCGCTGGAAACCAGTCCAGCCGACTCGAAACCTTTTAAAAATGCAATTCTTTATCACGAAAGCTTTAGGCGATCTTTAAATAGATGATGCGGTATGATATCTTACTAATTTTATCATTCACACAGCCAACTAACGCATACCACAAACAAATGGTCTTTCATTTAAAGGACTTGTCCCCTATTGGAACGAAGATTGCAGGGATCCGTAAAAAAGGCAGAACAAAGCATGGGGCGTCCTTCATCGACCACCAAACGCCGAGAACCTGATTGAATATAAACTTCTAAAATCCCAGGGGAAACGAACACTACGACAACTAGAAAGAGAAAGCTGGGTAAGGTGTGTCTAGGGGTATCACTTCTTACATACAATTGAAAAAGTATGCGATGGTGTAAGAAGGCTAAAGGAACAGCAAGTCCCGCCATTACCGTTGGTGGATAGTAAAGAACACAGCCTGGCAAACCAAGCCAATGATCTCAGGGAGTATTTTGAACCTGTGTCCCGCGCCATCCATTATTCAAAGTCCTTCCTCAAACTCAAGATAATAGCAGAATATAAGGCACACAATAGGAAAGGTACACAGAACGAGCCATGTAATCGCTGTTCTAAGATTGCTGAGTCCAGAGCTTCTTTGAATCCACGTAAAGGTTCTGCACCGAAAGCAGACCGAATAATGTACGACATGCGCAAGAAGCTCCACACAGACACTCATATGATATAGCACGCACTTTTTAATACAAAATGGGCGGCCACGTACTTCCCCACTGCTTGGAAACACGCTATTGTTTTTATCTCAAATTTCAGGCAAGATCAGAACCCATCGTTGCTGACGAGTTACCACCCAATAGCGCTGGCAAGGTTCCTATCTAAGTTGTCCTGGGGAAAGTCAAATCGTCTGTTAAGCTTTATTGAATCTAGCAATTTCATGAACCCTTTCGAATGTGGTTTTAGAGAAGGCCGCTCAACAAGCGACCTTCTCGTGCGCATTGTGGCTTATAGACCTGATGCATTCGCACACAAGAAGTACTTCTGTCAGGTTTCCTTGATATGGAAAAGGAGCACCATACCACGTGGCGTTACAGTGTCTTAAGAGACCTGCCTGGACTCGGTATCCGGGGAAGCATGGTAAAAGGTATATAAACCTACTTGTCTAATTGCACTTCTCGCGTGAAAAATGGCAACATATTGTCACGTTCGTTTAAGCAGGAATCCGGTGTGCCCTAGGGAGGCGTGATTAGATGTATTCTATTCATTGTAAAGGTGAACTCGCGTTGGGCATCACTACCAACTTCAATTTTCTATTTTGTCTATGTAGATGACGTACAGATAGGTTTAAAATCTTGTACCCTTGCAGTTTGCGAGTGAAATCTTCAGTTTCGCATCAATAAAATGTTTCAATAGGCAGACCAAAATGGTTTCCTGCTTAATCCCCAGAAAAGCTCGTGTCTTTTTTACAGCAAAGTGAGGGCTTGTGCCAAATCTCACTATTCACTTGCTTGGGCAGTGCCCACTGTCGAGAACGAAGGAGAAGTTTTTTGTGCATCGTGCTCGATCAAAAACAAACATTTATACCACACCTAAAATATCTCAAGGCCAAATGCTTAAAGACACAGAACCTAATGAAAATACTGTCGTACACGACATTGGGCAGTGATAGGAAATAACTTATAAATCTCTACAAAAGCCTTGTGCGTATAGACTTAGAATAGTCTTAGAATACCATTCTGCTGCTCCAAGCCCATGGAAGATGCTGAACCCAGTTCACAATCTAGGTATACGCCTGGCAACTGGCGCCTTCCAGACAAGTCATGCAGCGAGAATGAACGTTGAAGCTGCTGAACGGTCACTGCATCTTGGAGGATCGTAGAGTTTCACATATTTTCTGGCCGTTAATGCGAACTGTGAACATCCTTCCTACCGTAAATGAGCTGATATATATTACGCTGCTTATCAGTCAACGGGCAGTGAGGGAACCCTTCTCACTGCGTGTAAGAAAACTTAACGAGGAAATGGGTGTTTCACTCCTTGAAGGTGGCCTCGTGACCACAGCAACGCCATTGCCGCCATGGCAGTGGCACTCATAGATTGTGACACATCATTTGCAGCAGTGATAAAAAACGCTCCATAGGCGCACATTAGAATGCACTTCCTAGAACTCCAGCCCAAGTGCTCGAGCACGAAGTTTTACACTGACGCTTCTAAGTCACATGCCGGGGTGTCATGGAGCTGTCGGCCCTTCCTTCTTGGAGTTCGGTATACTGCACCCAGAAACACGTATCTTTACGGCTGAGGCTTATGCACTATCATCGGCTGTGCAGCGTATAAGGAAATATAAACTTCAAACAAAACTTATATTGACAGACTCCATAATCGTCGTAGAAACCATGATGTCACTCTGTAAACACAAAAGTACTGTAATAATTGAGTTCTATTCCGTTGTGCGTAGAGCGCATGTATCTAACAAGCACGTCATTATACGCGGGGTTCCCTGCCATTTAGGATATCCAGGGTGATGTGCCAGCACACCAAATGGCCACATTTATTTATTTACTTTTCACATACCTGCATCGCCTTGCAGACATTACAGCAGGGGGGATTACGTCATGAAGGAATAAACAAATAATCACATACATAAAGGCCGATAAAACGCATTATTGTTTTCAATATTAACAATGTCAGGCGAAGAACCATTCGAATCTCTTATAGATAAAAAAAAATACCTAAAGACGTTGCCTATGAAAGGTACGTCGCCGACTTTCAGTGCATGGTCGCGTCTAATTGGCGTATAAGTATGCGACTTAATATGAAGTTCAGTGTTTGACGGAAGCCCGTCTGGTCGGGATGAAACATGGTTAAAAGGTAAAAAACCCCGGGCACTTCGCCGACCAAATAAAGACTTAAAAGAAAACAAGACGTTTCGGCTCCCACACGGGAGCCTTGTTCACAGGTAAAATAAACGAAAGTGCTCGAGCAGCTCGCTTAAATAGTCTAGAACACGTGACGCAGGCAGCGCGCATACACTGACGGCAGATTGCCATCGCTCCTGTTCAGAGTGTGTGGCGTAGTCTGGATCATGAGGGACTCAAGATAAAGGCGTCGAGATAGCCCTTTTTCCCTGGCAAGGACACGTGCCTTCCCCCAGTCGATTGCGTGGCCGCTTGAAGTGGCATGCTCAGCCAAGGCACTGGATTTCACGTTTTCTTTTTTGACGTCATAATTGTGCTGCTTAAGACGCCTTTCAAAGTCACCAGTTTCGCCAATGTACACGTAGTCGCAATCCGCGCATGGGACAACGTACACAACACCTGGGAATTTCTCTTTTGGTAATTTGTCCTTAACATTGACGAGTGATTGCCGTAGTTTCTGGTTAGGAATGTGTGCCACTTGAACATTGTATGAACGCAGAATACGGCTTAGAGCTTCACTCGTGGACGGAATATAGGGTATTCCGGCGCGCTTTTGACTAGAGGCAGCATGGGGTAACTGCGGACGTGCCATTTGTCGTTCGACAGCATTCAAGAAAGAGCACGGGTAACCACAGGCTGATAGTTCCCGCCGTACCACGCTTACGTCGGCTGCGTAGTCTTCTTGCCTCGTGCAGATTTTCCCCGCGCGTCGTAGGAGCGTGGAAACCACTGCCCTTTTGTGAGAAGCAGGTTGCAAGGAGGCGAAGTGCAAGTAGCGTCCTGTGTGAGTTGGCTTTCTGTAAACTGCGAACGACAAAGTAGGCCCCTTTCTTTCAATCAGCATATCAAGGAACGGAAGCTTGCCGTCGACTTCCTCTTCTACCGTGAACTGGATCGCTGCTTCCATGCTGTTCAGGTGTGAAGTGAACGACTGAACTGCTTCTTTATGAATGATGCAGAAACAGTCGTCCACATAGCGAAAGAATGCCTTCGGAGCAGGGCTGAACGAAGCGAGTGCTCGACTTTCAAGTGCTTCCATTGTCAAGTTAGCGGCGGTTACCGATATGGAAGCTCCCATAGCCGTTCCGTGGACCTGTTTGTAGAAACACTCTTGGAACGTAAAGTACGTATTTGACAAACAGAACTGTAACAGCCGAGCCAGGTCCGGTGCATCAATGGGCGATCTCTCGGGTAGAGTGGCATCCGACTCCAGAGCGGTACTGCATACATCCACGGCCAGTTCCGTTGGCACACTAGTAAAAAGCGATTTCACGTCAAAAGAGACCAGGATGTCGTTTTTGTCCAGTACGACGTCACGGACTTTGTCCATCAAGTCGTAGGAATTGCGTATGTGAGTGGCACGTTGTCCGACGAGGGGCGAAATGACACGATGTAAAAATCCTGATAGCTTGTGCAGGGGTGAACGCGTGAAATCTACAATTGGACGCATGGGAACGCCTGGCTTGTGAACCTTGGGGAGGCCATAAAGAGCAGGGGCCGAACCATTATGACAAAGTAATGTAAAATACAGTGACTTGCGTTCAGGGGGGACCACACGAAAGACATCGGCCAAAAGCTTCTGGTAGTCTCTTTGCACCTTGGGTGTTGGATCCCGGTCAAGTTGAACATACGTATTCGTGTCTTCTAACAGCGTCAACATCTTCTGGGAGTAGTCGACTTTGTCCAACAGAACAGTCGCGTTCCCTTTGTCTGCGGGAAGGATCACGACCTTGCAGTTGCCGCGAAGCCTCTTCACCGCTTGACGCTCTTCTGAAGACAGGGCCGAAGAAGGGGGGCCCCGCAGTCTGGAGAGAACAGACACAACACGAGTGCGGGCCTCATCACGGTGCGCGGGATCAACTTGGCTAACGGCGTTCTCCACGGAACATACAAACTTCTTTTTATCCCTTGCAGCTCCGGCATTGAAGTTGAGGCCAAGGCTGAGGACCGAAAGCTTCCCAGGTGTTGTGTACGTTGTCCCATGCGCGGATTGCGACTACGTGTACATTGGCGAAACTGGTGACTTTGAAAGGCGTCTTAAGCAGCACAATTATGACGTCAAAAAAGAAAACGTGAAATCCAGTGCCTTGGCTGAGCATGCCACTTCAAGCGGCCACGCAATCGACTGGGGGAAGGCACGTGTCCTTGCCAGGGAAAAAGGGCTATCTCGACGCCTTTATCTTGAGTCCCTCATGATCCAGACTACGCCACACACTCTGAACAGGAGCGATGGCAATCTGCCGTCAGTGTATGCGCGCTGCCTGCGTCACGTGTTCTAGACTATTTAAGCGAGCTGCTCGAGCACTTTCGTTTATTTTACCTGTGAACAAGGCTCCCGTGTGGGAGCCGAAACGTCTTGTTTTCTTTTAAGTCTTTATTTGGTCGGCGAAGTGCCCCGGGTTTTTTACCTTTTAACCGACTTAATATATCTTACTTTCTCAATAGCTGCTTTTGAATAATAAACAGCGTGAATAAATTTCAACCTGATATTTTTTTCGTCAGTCTTTTAATGCTTGCCAAGATAATTTGTTTTACTTTCTGTCATGCTTACTTTTCTGCTATAGTTAACAACAAACCTAGCTGCCCTATTCTGCAATCTTTCAAGCTATTCCGTGAGATCAGCCTTCTACGCATCCCAACAGATACAACAGTAATCAGGTAAACTACGAAAATAAGTGAAATACAATTGCTGTTTTCATTTATCCGGTAAGTGACTGAAATTACCGCGCAGATATCCCAATGAACCTATTGCCTTATTCCTAATATGTGTAATGTGCCTGTTTTATTTAAGTCAGACGTCATTGAAATTCCCAAATGCTTGTACTCGTCAACCTTTTTTAAAGCCATATTTCTCAAGGTATAAGTACCTGACTGAAATGCGCGCTTCCTTGTAAAGGTGACGCGAACACATTTTTGAGCATTTAGTTACATTTCCCACGTATTCCACCATGTTCCTATAATGTATAAATCACTTTGCAATGATGAAACGTCACTTTGACTCTATAAATCACAGTCATCCGCAAACATTCTAAATGAAGACGTCAGGTCACTTTCAATATCATCAAAGGTACACTAAAGGCAAATACTAACTCAAGCTAAAGTGATAGATTAGTGCTCGAGAATGTCTAAGGCGTCAATATTATTGCGAACAGAGCCTTAATAATAGAAAAATTAAGAGGCAAATGCAGGACATGGTTAGAGACTCCTCCGGGACATTCAAGCACTTGCCCGATGACGAAAGCACTCCTCAGTTAAATTCTCTCACTAGTGCTCAACTACTCGTTGCAAGAAACATCCTTTTATTGTATTATAAGATGAAATAAAATGCTATTTCTCCATTTCTGTTTCATTTTTAGAAAAAAAGAGCTCATTGAAATCGCCGTTGACAATGACGCGCGCAGGCGAAAGGTTTCGTTTGCGCTCGCATCTGCGCCACCCATGCTTTCGCGTTTCAGCACTTTCCTGATCGCGTAGTGCTTCACTGGTTTTGCTGGCTCGCGAAACTCACACAAACTGCAAGTAGCAGAGAATTCAACTTCCATGTGATGTCACGGTATGCTCGAATGGTCCACGCCACTTGACCAAAATGCAGCTGCAGTGGCGAATCCACCGCTCTGTCTTGACTCTGTACCGCCATCTGTCAGGCGCCGTTTTGCTCACCGACGGCTGTGAGCAAAGGGTGGTGATGGCGTATGCAACGTCACCACTCCACGGGAGACTTGAACTTCGAAAAAGGCATTCGCACCCTTTAGATGCAATTCTATCATAAACTAAGTATTTTCTTGGCCCGAAACAAGCGTTGCGAGGTTTCTGAGATGGTATTTAAACAGTCCACGTCGACTTTGTGTTAGCCTTTAGTGTCCCTTTATTAAAGAAAAAAAAGCTGACCCGCAACTGATCCCTGAGGAACACCTGAGGCTACTGGAACATATACAGAGGAAAAACGGTTCAGCACCACAGACTGCTGTCTTACGCGAAGATATTCGGCAGTCCAAGCTGTGACACTGTCGTCCAATTTGTAGGACCTAAGTTTTGAGATTAGAAGATCGTGTGCAACCACATCGAAAGCTGTTATGAAATCTAGAAATATGCAATGTATTATTTTGGTGTTGTCTATTGCCGAGGCCAGATCATGAAAGAATTCTACTGCGTAGAACATGAAAAACGTTGTCGAAAACCATGCTGACTAGAGCTTATAATATTGTGCTTAACTAAATGCAACATATAGTTCAGCACAATGCGCTGGCGGGCTAGTTGGTGCCAATCCATGATTACTTTGTTTAGCGCAAAACAAAGCAATCGTTCCGTGTGCGTTGTTTAGCGTTAAACAAACTAATTATGGATTCGCACCAACTAGCCCGCCAACGCATTGGGCTGAACTATCTTTCTTCTATTGTGGGCCCAGATGTTTGTGTGTCCGTGTCATCTCTAGAACCTGTTCTGGTAGCGCCTTGTCCTGTCGTCTTTCTTGTGTTCGTTGTTTTGCGCTAAATAAAATAATTATAAACGCCACATGATTAAAGTTCAGATTACGTGTTCCATTACCTTGCATATGATACTTGTTAAACACACCGGTCTGTAGTTCTGAAAGGCAGTTCTCGATCCGCCTTTGTGAATGGGTACAACCGGCGCCAGCTTCCAATCACGCGGTAAACCACACTCAGATAAACACTTTGTACATAACCGAGATGAGCAAAAGCGCAATATCCCAGAACAGTTTTTAAGAATCGCTGCGGGAATATCATCAGGGCCACAAGCGGTCCTCGGCTTCACATCCTGCAGGAATTTACGCAAACCGTCTGCACTAAATATAACCTCAGGCATTTGAATTGTCCATTTAGAAGATCGCAATAACAGTGCGAGAAGGCTTTGGTCTAAACAATGATCAGAAAAAATAGCAAAAAAGTTTCACTTTGTCTTGATCATCATCAATTATGGATTCAAATCTCTTTAAGGGAGGGATGGAATTGTTTGCTTTACCGTTACTGCAACGATGGTGTTCGCCTAGCAACACTAGTTATAGGTTGTAGCGCTAGGCCTAAACAGGTCGTCGCTATATCGTAACGGGAAGCAAGCACACCTCGTCGTCTTCTTCTCTTGCACCAGCACCCCAGCACCATGCCCACTGCCCAGTGCCTTCAGTACAATCACTCTCCACCGAAAGAGTAGCCATCCTGGCGACCTAAGGACAGGAGAACACAGGGGGGTCATGGCACTGCTTGAGCCTGGAGACGTGGACAATTTCCTGGCCCCGACGACGCTGGTCGGAAGGCGTTTCGATTGGCTCGATGAGGTAGTTGACCGCGGATGTTTGTTTCAGTACCCGATAAGGACCGTGGTACTTGGAGAGCAGCTTGGAGGAAAGGCCTGGAGGAGAAGAGGGCACCCACCACCAGACCAGCGAGACAGGCGCAAAGCACGTAGCCGTAGTGGATGAATCGTGGCGAAGCTTTTGGCGACACTGGTCCTGGGATGTGAACGAACGAGCGAGCTGGCGACATTATTCGGCGTAAGCAGCCGCTCTAGAAACAGTCGTCCACTCCGAAGGATCTGGCCGGTAAGGTAGAATCGTGTCGATAGAGGATGAAGGTTCGTGCCCGTAAAGGAGAAAGAAAGGGGAGAACCCAGTGGTGCTTTGCGTGGCGGTGTTGTAAGCGTAGGTGAGGAAAAGTAGAATGCGATCCCAATTCGAGCGGTCAGATGAAGCATACATGGCCAACATGTCACCAAGGGTGCGGTTGAAACGTTCTGTCATCCCATTAGTTTGAGGATGATATGCTGTGGTAGTGCGGTGAATGACTCGACACTCCTTTAGCAATGCTGAAAGGACGTCAGAGAGGAAAGCGCGACCGCGGTCGCTCAGTAATTCTCGAGGTGCTCCGTGGCGTAAAATCAGGTTTTGTAGGATAAAACTGGCGACGTCTTTTGCTGTTGCAGATGCTAGGGCTTAAGTTTCAGCGTACCGCGTGAGGTGGTCAATAGCAACAGTAACCCAGGGGTTGCCGCTTGGAGTGTTGGGAAGCGGACCGTATAGGTCAATGCCGACGCGGTCGAAAGCGCGCGCGGGGCATGGTAAAGGTTGCAAGGGTCCGGTGGAATGTTGAGGTGGCGTCTTGCGCCGTTGGCATATGTGGCATGACCGGACATACTGGCGAACGAAACGGTACATACCGCGCCAGTAGTACCGAAGCTGGAGGCGAGAGTATGTCTTTAATACACAAGCGTGGCCGCATTGTGGGTCATCGTGGAACGTGGCGGAGATGTCGGAGCGGAGGTGTCGGGGTATAACAAGCAGCCACTTGCGGCCGCTCGAATTGTAGTTGCGGCGGTACAGCAAGTCATCCCGAATGATGAAGTGCGCGGCTTGGCGGCGAAGCGTCCGAGAGATCGGTGCTGGCGACTGGCTAGACAGGACGTCAATAAGCGAAGAGATCCATGGGTCTTTGCGCTGCTCTGATGGCATGTCGGAAATGTTGAGGGAGAAGGCGCCGCAGGTGGAAATAGACGAGTGGACAGGACCAGAGGGCAGGGGTGACCGGGATAGAGCGTCTGCGTCTGAATGCTTTCGGCCTGAGCGATAAACAACGCAGATACTCAAAAGCAATACAAGAAATTAGACGAGCGATGGAGGAACAGGGGAAAGGCATGGAAAGAAAGGAGGGTTAGAAAATGTGTTCTTGTGTTGTGCCTTGTTGAAGGCAAATACACAGTGGTCCGCATAAAAGCATCAGTGCTTTCGCGGACTACAGGTTACACTTTGTGGCGCATACAAGAAATTTATTTTTGCTATTGTACATTTTTTTCTCGGTTCCTATTGTTTTCTCTGTTCTTAGAGCACAAGACTGTGTGATTTGGGCCAGAGCACTGCCCAGTCCCGCTCAAAAGCATCGTTGCTTTGGCGGGCTGAGAAAATATTTGACTGTATGTTTTATGTCCTAATAAAGAAAAAAAGAAAAGATGTCGTACTCTTGTAGGCGCAATGCCCAACGGACAAGCCGACCAGTTGGATCTTTTAGTGAAGATAACCAGCATAGGGCATGATGGTCGGTCACGATGTCAAATGGACGCCCATACACAGAAGGACGAAATTTGCCGATAGCCCAAATGATGGCCAGACATTCTTTCTCAGTAACCGAGTAGTTCGCCTCGACTTTGGTAAGGGTGCGGCTGGCATACGCGACGACGTGCTCTTCGAAGCCATCCTTGCGTTGTGCAAGAACAGCGCCGAGCCCGACACCACTAGCGTCCGTATCAATCTCAGTTGGAGCAGAGGAATCGAAGTGTCGCAGTTCTTGGAATGCGTCGTCGCACGCCGGGGACCAGGCTGAGAGGTCAGAACTGCCGGTGAGAAGCTGCTTCAAGGGGGCGATGATAGAGGGAAAGTTATGGACGAAGCGTCGGAAATATGAGCACAAGCCGATGAAGCTGCGAAGCTCTTTCATGGTGCTTGGTTTAGGGAACTCGGATACGGCGCTAAGTTTTGTGCGGTCCGGGAGGATACAGTCTTTTGAAACTACATGGCCGAGAATAGTAAGCGTGCGAGAGCCGAAGTGGCATTTCTGCAAATTTAGTTGCAGTCCTGCAGTGGAGAGGCACGCAAGTACTTGCTCGAGGCGGTTGAGGTGCGACGCAAAGTCGGTGGAAAAAACCACAACGTCATCTAAATAATAGAGGCATGTTTTCCACCTCAGCCCTCGAAGAACGGTGTCCATCATTCGCTCGAAAGTGGCAAGCGCGTTGCAGAGGCCGAACGGCATGACGGTAAATTCATATAGCCCATCAGGTGTTACAAAGGCTTTCTTTTGGCGATCGGCCTCTGCCATCGGCACTTGCCAGTACCCGGACGCAGATCCAGCGAGGAAAAGAATTCCGCTCCCTGCAGACTGTCCAAGGCATCGTCGTTGCGCGGCAGAGGATAGACATCTTTGCGCGTTATTCGGTTAAGGCAGCGATAGTCGACGCAGAACCGAATTGAGCCATTTTTTTTTTTTAACGAGGACAACCGGAGATGCCCAGGGACTGGTAGAGCGCTGGATGATGCCTCGCTCCAGCATGTCGTCAACGTGCTGGTCGATAATACGGCGTTCAGCAGCCGACACACGATACGGACGCTGGCGCAATGGTGTTTGTTGACCGGTGTCGATACGATGGACGACTGCGGACGCTCGGCCGAAGGATGGTTGATTAAAAAATTAAATTAAATTAAATTATGGGGTTTAACGTGCCAAAACCACTTTCTGACTTGAGGCACGCCGTACACTCTTAGGCAAAGTTACACCCTTTGGCTTGCCCCTTCTGCCACACAACAATAATCGTTATCTGCCTTGATGCGTTTCCTTTCTTTAACGCTGCGAGCCCGGTACTTTCCAGTAACGAACGGCACGCGTGTTATCAGCATAGAACAGTTTATACCGTTTGGAGTGCCCCTTCTGATAACGCGCGTGCCGTTCGTTACTGGAAAGTTCCGGGCTCGCAGCGTTAAAGAAAGGAAACGCATCAAGGCAGATAACGATTATTGTTGTGTGGCAGAAGGGGCAAGCCAAAGGGTGTAACTTTGGCTAAGAGTGTAGGGGAGGACTCCGGAAATTTCGACCACCTGGGGTTCTTTAACGTGCACCTAAATCTAAGTACACGGGTGTTTTCGCATTTAGCCCCCATCGAAATGCGGCCGCCGTGGCCGGGATTCGATCCCGCGACCTCGTGCTCAGCAGCCCAACACCATAACCACTGAGCAACCATGGCGGGTCAAGGATGGTTGGTCGATATCAAATGAGGCACGAAAACATTGGAGGAGCTTGATTATTTCTGTGTACTGCGCAGGTGTGAGTTCTGCGTCGACGGCACGAGCGAAGACGTCTACAGGGGCATCAGTCGCGGCGGGATGAGTGACGGAACAAATCGGAAGTGATGTCGTATCACCAAACATGGTGGCCAGGAGAACGCTATGGAAAGCTTCAGCGGTACCCAGGCACTCGCCGCGGAGTAGGGATGATGGGCAGGCGGACGGATTGCACACGTAAAGGGCAGCAGAACCGTCGCAAAAAGTGAGGACAGCAAACGGAAGCAGAAAGTTCCGACGGCGCGCACAAGCGGCCGACGGTGTAAACAGAAGAGATGAGTTCGCAGCAGAGTTACATGGCACAGGAACGAGATCGGCGGAGAAAGGTCCGATATCGATGTCAGAGGCGGCAACAACTTTAGGAGAAAAATGGTCGTTAGGGTCGAAGCACGGCACTGATAACGTAAGTTCGGCACGAGCGCAGTCGATAAGAGCTTGATTGACAGATAGGAAATTCCATCCAAGAATAACGTGGTGTGAGGAACGAGATAGAACGACAAATTCTATAACATACATAACGCTTTGAATGACAACCCGGGCTGTGCACGACGCTGAAGGCTGAATGCGATGCTAGGTTGCCGTACGCAGAGAAAGAGAGATACGGGGAATGGTCACTTTGTTCAAATTGCAGCAATATTTCTCACTAATAATAGAAACGGCGGTTCCGGTGTCGATAAGTGCGTATACGGTGACGCCGGCTACGGACAGTTCAATTTCGTTCGCCGGGTTAGAATGAAGCCTTGAAATGTTCGACGTAAACGCAGTTCTTGCCTCTGGAACTGCGACTGTTAGTTTTCCTCTCGGGCTGGGCTGGGTCGGCGAACCATCGGGGAAATGAATCGGCGACGTGGGGAAGGTGACCGGCGTGCATCGAAAGGAAGGCGACTGTAAGATGAGCCCGGAGGAAGGTTAGATGGGTCCTGACGCGGAGGTCGAGTAGGCCTGTAGCTTGAGGCGCCCCCATTGTCAGGTAAACGGGGGCTGCGACGGCGGCAGAATCGTGCTACGTGGCCCGGAAAATGGCAGAAATAGCATATTGGTCGGTTGTCAGGTGTACGCCACGGGTTGGCGACAGCGGCTCCAGCGGCCGAGTAAGGGACGACAATTTGGTGTGAAGGTGGCGGCGGCACATGGAAGGCGCCAGTGGCCCGGTAGGCATCAGGAGCCGGAGAAGCGTAAGGCCGGGCGACGTCAGCGTACGTTAGCCGTCCAGCTGCAGGCTGTGGAGGAGGGGCAGATGGCAGCGCCGCGGCAACTTGCGTCTGAATGACGTAGGGAAGCGAAGGAGCCAAGGCTATCGACGGCTCGGGTGAGCTGTTCGCCAGAGAGAGTTGGCGTGCTACTTCCTGACGGATGAACTGCTTTATCCCCGGCATTAAAGCAGAGCTGTCGGCAGCGTCGCGGCCGAAATCCAACCGGAGATAGATCCGCGGTGTCCTGCTTAGCAGCGCGCGTTGATGCACGCTGCTTGCGCAGCTCGTCGTACTGCTGACAAAGCTGTACGACCTCGGCAATCGTCCGCGGACTCTTCGCGACGAGCATCTGGAAGGCATGGTCATCGATGCCTTTCATGACGGGCATGATCTTGTCAGCTTCGTCCATAGATGAGTTGACCCGGTTGCATAGCGAGAGCACGTCTTCAATTAACTGGTGAAGGTATCCTCCTGGCGTTGAGCTCGACCACGCAAGCGTTGCTCAGCGCGAAGCCGGCGAACGGCGGCACGGCCGAAGACCTCTGCCAAAGTTGTCGTGAAAGCCGACCAGGTGATAAAATCGGCTTCATGATTGCGGAACCATAGGTTTCCCACGTCGGTCAAGTAAAAGATGACATTTGTGAGCTTGGCCCGGGCGTCCCACTTGTTATAGGCGCGTACGCAGTCATATTCGGCGAGCCAGTCTTCCACGCCGTGGTCGTCTGTGCCGCTAAATATAGCCGGGTCGCGGTGCCGGATGATGCCAGAACAGACGATGGCGGGGGGCACGGAAGCAGCAGCCTGGGACGGTCCCGGTTCATCCGTTGCAACAGCTGGTGGTAGCGTTCGACTGCGCAGTTCCAGGATGTCGAAAAGATACCCCGCACCTTCACCAAATGCAATGGGGGTGTTCGTCTAGCAGCACTACTTATAGGTTGTTGCGCGAGGCCTAAACAGGTCGTCGCTATATCGTAACGGGAAGCAAGCACACGTCGTCGTCTTCTTCTCTTGCACCAGCGCACCAGCACCATGCCCACTGCCCAGTGCCTTCAGTACACACCTAACAAATCTCCAAAACTCTTTGAAATCATTGAGGAAATCTACGCCAAGGTTTTGAAAATAAATATGCTTGGCCTTCTCCGTGAGATCCTGAAAGCTTCTTTTCAAGCATTTATGCTCTAAGTATCCTGTGACTTCGCTCTCTCAAACTTGCGATAAACCCTCCTAATTTTTCATGTTAGTGTGCGCAGCTGATGATTAAACAAAGGCCTACTTTACACGATGGTGACCAAAGCAACACGAGGGCACCGGGCACAATATGGACAACACGGTGACGGAGGTCGTAGCGTTGTTTCTGCTTGTCTTGAGACACTTGTAGACGAGCGCGCGCAAATTGGCGAGCATGGTCAGCATGGGCGATTGCATCACGGGCATAATCGCTAGTTGAAGTTGTGGCGGACGGAAGCAGTGTCCAGTGGTAGCGTTGGTTCGCGGCCATACAAGAGGTAAAATGGGAAAAAGCCAGCAGTTTCGAGACGGGAAGAGTTGTATGCAAAGGTAATGTAAGGTAGAGCCAGGTCCCAGTCACGGTAGTCGTCTGAAACGTATTTGGATAGCATGTCTGTAAGGGTGGGGTTCAAACGCTCCGTGAGGCCGTTCGTTTGGGGGTGGTAGGAGGTGGTAAATTTGTGCTGTGTGTCGACATCCTGTCCCTCCAGGCCAGAGAACACACCTGGGTCACGATGTGGGGCAACCGTGACGATTAGAGCAGTCGGACAAGCCGCAGCCGTTGCAGAGGTGGGCTCGTCACCGGGAGGCATGCTGACAAGCTCGGTGTGCCGACCACTTCGGAGTTCCGTGGTGATGACGGGGATCGCTGACCTCCACCAGAGATGTTACGTGTGGAAAGACACAGACGAAAGATGCTATTCACACGCTATTTACACTGGAGCTAGGCAGCCAGGCTGGCACTCGCTCGTGCGAAGGGCACCGACCAACTTCTTCGTCGTTCTCGCGGTGGCTTGTCTCTTGAGCATCGCTCGATGATATCGTAATAATATGACTCAAACGCCGAAATTATAGCACTAAAATCAGCCGTCTTATACGCGTAAATCGTTGGGGCTTCCCTTTCCGGCACGGACACATATTGAACGTTTATATCGGCAATAAAAACGTGATGGGCACTTAAGCCGGGATGCACATTCACATTCGTTATAAAGCTCGGAACATTACATAAGAGCACATCAAGTACATGACCTATGCCGTCGTTCTGTGACGCATCGCGAATGTACTCTTGAAACATAAAATCACAGACAAGGCCCAAAAATGCAGAAGACACGCGGCCAGTGATCAATGGTACAGGGTCATCACACGACTAGTCTACATCCGGAAGATAGACATCTCCCCCTCGTAATATGATAACGTTTTCAAGCGCATCAAGGAATGTAGATAGGTGAACCAACTGGTAATATGATGATCCGGGAGGACGGCAATTTGATCCAATGACTAAACCTTTTCCATCAGATAGTGTCACTTTGCAATGAACAGACGCAAAATCAGTTGCAAAACATTCCAGTGGCACACACGATAAGCTTGAGCTAACAAGAATAAATATTCCTCCCCCTCGATCACGTCTGCAACGATAATAGTCATCTGGAAAAACTTCAGAATTTAAGACGCTCGAGTGCAACCACGACTCTGTGCCAATAGCTATTGACAGCTAAACTGATCTAATAAACATATGGAAAGAGTCGACTTTATTACTTATGCTCCTGCAGTTTATCACAAAAACACTGAGAATTTCCTTTATCTCTGTAGCTGGTGATGGTCACATCTGCTTCACTTTGTTGGTCACGTTATCAATCTGATAGCGTTTGTTGTCCATGTACACGGTTACAAACTTCAGTACTGCTTTTATACATTCTTGCCTATTCCATTTCGCAAAAATCCATAAACAGCTCCTTTTATACCTCAGGATGCGTAAAAAATCTTCCCAAATGCTATAGTTTGTGCCCTTTACCATGCGTGCATTAGCTAACACTTCATGGCGTTCTATTGAAGAGGAAAACTTCAGTAGAATTGGGCGAGCTTCATCTGCATGATAGGTTCCTATCCTGTGAGCGCGCTCATTTCCAACAGCACTAAGTTCCAGTTTCATGCGGCACAGGTTAGAGACAAGTTCTCTTGATTTAGTTGCATTTTCGCCAGTATCGCTATCTTCAAGAACAAAAATGTAGATTATCTCGCCTTGGGCGATACTCAATATTGTCAATTCTTGAACCAAAAGCCGACAATGTCCCCTGAGCCGGCCGCTTCTGTGCCTCAACGTTAGCCAGTGTAGAACGAAATGAGTTACGTTGTATGAGCTACGAGCGAATAAATTACATTGCAAGCTAATAATTCTACTGCCGCTAACCCTGCCTCAGATATGAAACATTTTTTGCGAGAGAAAACAGAGAGAGAAACCTTTTTTGCGAGAGAAACACCAGCGGACATAGAAGGCACCACCGCGGGCAACCAACATATATTTCTCGACCGCGTAATTGGCTAGGCAAGACGAATTGCTCAACTGCACGAAGGAAAAGCCAGAGTAATCCACACAAACTACAGCCAGGCGTAGAAATATTTCTACAAGGGCACTACGATTACTTACATCGAGCAAATTGTACGAACCAGCAATGTGTTTGTGCCCTCGCATTCTGTTACATCTACTTCGACGGCTAAATAACACGTGTAGTAGGTCTTTATTACCAAGAGACTGGATTTGTTTGTGATCATTTGGGCAAGGTATTTCCCCGTAATATATGATTGCGTAATATAGTCTTTGATGTATAAAATAATGTATGACGCAACGCAGGCTGCTCCTCGTACTAAGTATAAAGGAAGTAATAATATTGGCTCGAAGTTTCCTCGAGCGTCATAATACACATACGAAGGCAAATGCTCAAAAGCATAACTAACTTGTATTACGCTGGCAGGTTTGACGGGGCAGTTGCGCAGGCTGGGACAACTTATCGCAGTTCGCACAACGAGATGATGCAGAATGAGAGAAAGTTTGTATTTCGCCGAACATCATATGGATTTTAGCGGCAAACTTAAGGTCGTAAGAAAACTTCCTATGTGCAATAAATACAAGACACTTGCCTATAGCGGAATTGAAGCCGGTCGCAGCTTGATGTGTGTACACTTTCTTGGAGCTTTGGCAAATAATTACGATATATTCGTTCCGAAAGGTTATTTATAATGTTACTTAACTTCTCCTCAGATTCATTTAACTTATATTTGCTGTATAGAGGCTTTCAAGAAACTGTACACCAGATTAACAATAGATTGCTTTGCGCTATTACGGAGGCATACTTTCAAACAGGCTCTATGTTTCATTAATTTTAACTAAATGCACATTAGTTCCTTTCACACTTGATTCAATTCGCTAAGGGCACCATTCTACCTGAAGCGAAAAAATCAAAGACTAGAACAAAGATTATTATTTGTATTATCCGAACACATACTGTACGCAACCAATAGTAATTTCTAAAGATTGAACAATTTATCTACGCCGCACTCCTGAAACTTGTGGGAAATGTTCTTCTTTCAAACCATCTATCTCAAAGTAATAAATTAGACTAGGTCTTACAGGCAGGGTTTATAGTGATTTTTGCGGTGAGTGCTGAAAAATGTGCCAGTAATTTACGTTGTGCTTGACGATGGTATGCACAAAGTACATAATCAAGCTGCGCAATAACCTCTAGGACAACCTTGAATGATGAAAACAGGCGTATAATGGTGCTTTACGGTCACATACATCGAGTACAGCTAGATATAATGCTTTGCCCTAACCCACATCCACAGCTGCAGCTTTAAACAATGGGTACCTAAGCTGTGCATTACAAGGACAGACCTTCACCCATTTTGCAGGTGAAATACGGGCGCTACAAGTGTGTACTTTTGTTGCGGTAATTTGCTTCCCTCTTTTTTTTTTTTTTTGAGGCCTATTTTTGCAGGCTGCCACGTGGTCGCAGGTGTACATGCAAGGTACTCTTAGCGGTCGAGCATTACGCATGCCTGGAAATCCATGTAATACTAACTGTAACGGCTCCGCAGTAGAAACTTATTCCTACTTTGCCAAGATTACCGGACAGATGCTAAGAGTCATATTTTATTAGCGCAATGTAACTCTTTCGACAACAGCATTATTGCCTTCACTACTAAATAATAAATAACGTCAGACGACATGATACTTGCGCAGATCTAAAAGGAAGTTGGTGTTTATCGAGTCCTTTTTCTGCATTTCCACTTGCTAATACAATCAAGTATAGAAGGATGGTGAATCGGGTGAACGACAAAGCAAAGCGCGGAAATGAAATGGACTGGTTCCGTCCACGCTTTTTATATGTGCTCATTTTGCCGTTCGCTGCTACCACGAAGTACGCATGACATAGAATATATCATTTCTCTTGAAGTTGCTTTTTGTAATTCTATAGCTGTGTTTTCCACTGGGTTCGCTTAGTAGGCGGACACTTTACAACTCAGTAGAGAAGCCGACGCCACCGCAAAAAGAACTTACCGGGTTGAGGTACCAGATTTGCTAACTGTTTCCACAGTGCTTTTCGAAATTGAGGTGCTTAATCGCAATGGAGAGTAAGCGCATTTGAATTTTGTGTCTTTCCAGAAAAAGACGACCACAGGGACATTTCAGTCTTTCACAAACCGTTCGCAGCTGACGCGCCCATACGTACAGGAGGTCTTAAATGGTTTGGTCACTTCTAAAGGAAAGAATGTGCGTTAAACATTATCCTATTTTGCTAGACGTTCGACCATTAGTACCTACAAAATTGTGGAAACGTTTTGAGAAATACAAACGCTCCGTAATTCACAAGATTTTAGGCAAACTTCTAGTGCTGGCTTGTAATGTTGTTTATGTACCTATATATTATTTATTGATTTACACATATATTTAGTTATTTATCGATTGATAAACTGATTTATTATTTTTTGCACGTCCTCAAGACCAATAAACATTAGAGAGCAGAGTCGTGAGTACATGCCTACTGGGTGACAGTCATCTGGAAATAAATGGTGTCAGATTGCAGCAATGGAGGTGGGAAAGTGCTTACAGTTATCGGTAGTCCGTGGTATGAATGGAGTGAAAGAAATGGTTTGAGATACATGGTGGTGCCCGACCTTCATTTGATTATCAAGGCGAAGTAAAATTTTGAATTGACGAAGCGATAATGCATCCTTAAGGATAGTATTAGCCTAGCATATCCTATGAAATAAGCATATAAGCTCAAAGAATAATCACATCAGGCAAGGTCTCACAATACAAGGGTCAGTTTCAATGATAACAGCGCTTGCATGACGCGCATAATTTGACAAAATGAAACGAGCGACCTTGTTATCATTGGATTTTAGAACACTTGTTTTGCTTGACCAGGATCCGAAATGAAGCAATCCCAGTACCATTAAGATACGGACTTAGGCGGGATTGCAATGTGGCGTGATTATATATGTTAGTGATGACATGCTAAGCTGCTCAGTCATTGGCGGAAACTTTTATGGAAAGATGACGCAGTTGGGGGAGGAAACAACAGTGGACCCAAGAGAGACACCACCTGCCACCCTGTAACCAAAATTCTACAGAAGTGATGGAACATCCAGTCTGTTAGTACATACGTATTAGAAGTAATTGAAGAAGATCCTTTCGGTCACACCCAACACATTTGTGAGAATTCACCATCCATATGACGGCGTTTAGAACGCAGACGTGGGCATGACACGCCTTCATGCGAAAATTGCTCAGAGTAGTGCAAACAAATTCAAAGAACACTTGTTTGAGTTCATGCGAAATCTAAGTATTCATATGCAGTGTGACACAATACTTTATTTGCAGTTCATGACTGGCGACGAAAGCTGGAACTATGATGTTATCCTAAAACTAAAAACTAGGACAAAACTAAATAGCACGATAACCATTGGGGGTAATACGATTAGCATTCGAGAATTGTAGCGACACGACGAATCTCTTAAATCACGTTTATTTGAGCTCTGTAGTGGTCATTCTGAGACTACAAGGTTTGGCCACATGTTCTTTATTGTATTAATTGCCAAAATAATTATTGCATCTTGTACTCTACTTTGCGTTTTCTTATATTTTGTAAATTCAGTATTTTTATATTTTGTTTATCTTACCCACATGCTTGCGGCTACGCAAGCCCTACAGAAATTAAAAATAATATAAGCATGCGACGTACTCCAGCATCGTTGTACTTTGCTATGGAACCCGCTTGCTGAGCTAAACCACGGAGACGGTGTCATGACGACTGCTGTGTAACGCCGACATATGTACGAAGAAGTAATGACGAACAATGGATGAAGTTGATGGAAGGTAAAAATTGACCGACGATTACGGTACTCTCTAATGCGAAACTTGAGCGCACCTTTGTACATGTTTTCATTTCGCGATATATTGGCTAGCGTGGCAATCTGTCTCGTGCGTTAAGTTGTAAGTGGAGCGAAGTGCGGCGCGACTGCCTCGCTAATCTGGAGGTCGCGAGAGCCAGCGCGGTGAGGCATGGAAGCCATTCATAGCAGCTGCCATCGACAGACATCCCAGACGACTCGCGCTACTCTGACGTCATCTCGTAGCCATCGTCCTGCACTACGCTTTTCTTTTCACGTTTTCGCCATGCCCTCCTCTGCGTCCCGCCTCATGGTTCCACCCTGAACCCACCTCCCCGCATTCTTTCTCATATATTTCATTAAAATTAGATTATGGCGTCTTATGTGCCAAAACCACTTTCTGATTTTGAGGCACGCAGTAGTGGAAACTCCGGAAATTTCGACCGCCTGGGGTTCTTTAACGTGCACCTAAACTAAACCTAAGTACTTGTTTGTTTTTGCATTTCTCCCCCATCGAAATGCGGCTGCCGTGGCCGGGATTTGATCCTGCGAACTCCTGCTCAGCAGCCCAACACCATAGCCACTGAGCAACCACGGCGGTTAGAGGCACGCTGTAGTGGAGGACTCCGGAAATTTCAACTACCTGGGGTTCTTCTACCTGCAATTGAATGTTTGGACACGGGTGTTTTCGCATTTCGCTCCCGTGGAAATACAAGTGCCATGACCGGGATTCGCTTCCGCGATCTCGTGCTCAAGCTCAACACCATAGTCACTGAGCAACCACGGCGGTTTCGTATATTTCCTCCCCCAAAGTGCTTTGCATCCGCCTTGACATTTCGCTGTCCTCGTTCGCTCGGGTACGACGCCGCCGACGCTGACGCCGATTCTCTGTGCAAGAACGGGCGCCGAAGAGCTGCTCTCTAAAAGGCATATCATGAGAAGCCAACATTTACACCAAGGACAACATAGGGGAAATACTTTTGCTTGATAAATGAAATAAAGAAACAATAAATCAATGGAAATGATAGTGGACGAAAAAACAACTTGCCGCAGGTGGGCAAAGATCTCACAACCTTCGCATTATGCGTGCGATGCTCTACCAACTGAGCTACCGTGGCAACGTTTCCCAATACACTTTTTTGGGTATGTTTTCTACTAGAACTCTCGGAGCGTTAGTCAGCGCCACCACTCACAAACCTTAACGGCTGATGTGGAACATCCTGTCTGCCGCAGGCGTCACGAGAACGTGATCTTTATAGCTAAACGCAACCTGTCAGTAAACCCACACATGCTACCTGAAGGCATCTATGTCGCCGGATTCGAGAACCTCGTTATGTAACAATATGAGAAGACAACAAACACTAACACCAAACACAACATAAGCGGTCTTATGCCTCCGTCTATGTTCAAAATTCAATCACATACATAATCCATCCTCATGTCACTGCAAATATATTTTTCTAATTTATGTCACGATACAATAGTGTTGATATGAATCGGAGGGAGCCTTTCGAATTACTTATAATAGGTAAATACTCTGGGCTCAAGGCTATGGCATCTGATCCAGTGGCCAGCTGATACTCTCAGAGACGCCACAGGGTACAAGAGCCATTGAAGATACATCCTTTACTGCCCGAAGCCCCAGGCCAACTGGCCTGCTTCCTCGTATCCGCTCCTCGCACTCCGGTCCCAGGCTTGCTGTGCGTGCCACACGGGCATGAGCTAGGCCCCAATGATAATGATGGCGGCACAGTGGTGAAGCCATACAGCCGACGTTCCCAGACTGCCCCCTTCCCCTGCGGGTCACGTATCCTTGTATCACGTATCACTGCTTCCGCACCCTGTGAATGCTCCTGGTCAACAGCAAAGGCGTCCTCTCGAAGAAGGTGATTGCAACAGCCGTAGGAGAGCAACAGCGGTCTTCACAGTGCCTGAAACCGGTGGCTGAAGGCTAGTATTGGAAAGCGCAGCGGCGGCGAGCCCGGCCCGATGGAAAGATCTCGCTTGATGGACGCGCTGACATATTTCCTGAACGTGCATAAGGGGTACAGTATGTTGGCTTAGTTCGGCGTGTAGATTGGAGGCTGCTAGGAGGGTAATCTCTCTGTGAGGAGAAGGCCCCGGAACGGCTTGGGAGCAGCTATGACAACTCCCCGATGAGCGGCCGTGGATGCAGCTCCCAAGGAAGCCACTAGACCCCACCAAAGGAGCTGTTCATGCGATCGAGGGCCGTCGTTGTCACGACGGTGCAGCGGCCACCTGGCAGTGAAGGGCCAGATGGATGGGGGTAGTATATGGCCCAGCGGTTCTGGATCCGTGGACACTGGCGGTTGTGGATTTGAGAGTGGGACATCTGGAATATGCGTAGCAGTGTTCATGAAAGCGCTGGCATGACAATGCTATTAGGAACCTTCAAAAGTCGAGCTTGACATCTTTAAGCCTAGTATTAAATGCGCCAGCAAAAGGGGCACGAGAATACCATGAGGCTTAAGATGATAGGTCGGCAGTGCGGGAGGATACTCACACTCACTCACCATAGTTTTTCCAGGCCCTGCACTCACTCACCTTCACGCTCACTTGTACTCACTCGCACTCGCACTCACCTCCACTCACGCTCACTGGCACTCACTCGCACCCGCTCTCACCTCTGCTCACACTCACTCGCACTTACTCGCACTCACGTCTTTTAAATGAGTGCGAGTGAATGTGAGGGAGTGTATTTCGTGTATATTCAGACCGAAGCTTCCAGTTTAGATGGGAGACGCCAGGTGGCGCCGAGGAGTACAGACGTGTTCGCGTCGGCTCCGTCAGTAATCTTGCCTAGTAGCGGTCAAAATAATGTCACCACCACGGAATTCGCAGGATTTGTGTAGGAAGACACCAGGAACACGCTGATACCCCCTTTTTTGACAGGTGGACCCGGCTTCTTCCAAGAAGATGAGGCCATCGCCCGAGCATGCCGGCCCGCCACGCTAAGCCTAACGGCGTAGCGGAGCGCGGACCCCCGGCAGTCAGCTCCCGGCCAAAGCGTACCGCCGCCACGGCCCAACTTCCAACGGACAACGACCCGGAACTAGCCCAGGACACCATGGACACGGATGACCAAGCCATCGAACACCAAGCGGGATCTGCGGCCGACGCTGAAGAGGACTTCCTCTCACCTGACGAGGTGATACAGGGGGAATCAACCAGCGACGCCAACGAGAACGAGGAGAAAGACTCAGCAGGGGAAGACGACGAAGCCAAGAACGGTCAGTGGCAACTTGCACTATCTTTGCGAGCACGAAAAGGTTTAAGAAAACAAGTGCGAGCAGCCTCTGATGACAGTGGAGCTCGAGGCGGCGGTGAGGGCAACAGCAGCTGCAACGCCAAGGCGCCTGCGGGAGAGCGAGCTAAACGCGGCGTAGCGTCTATAAGAGCCCGACTTCGAACGCGTGCGGCGCCGCTGCCCAGAAATGACATGAAAATTATCATGCGTCCCAAGCCAGGGCTAGTTGTAAAAAAACTTAAAATCTACGATGTTGCGCGAGCGATAGAACGTGCAAGCGGCGACCCGGAGGCCTGCAGGAGCGATAAATTTCTGCTTCGCCTGCGCAACGGGTCAAACATAATCATTGTAAGTACCCCATACGAACAAGTGGCGGAGAAGATCGTGAAGATCAAAACGCTGGAGCTCAATGGCACTAAACATCCGATGAACACCTACATAACCACCCCTGAAGGGTACCTTAAAGGAGTGGTACACGGACTGGAACGCGAAACCCCAGAAGATGAACTTTTAAGTCATCTCCGAGTGCGCACTCAAGGAGTGACAATCGTCCAAGCCCGGATGCTGCTCGGCAAGTCTGAAACCGCAATGATAACGTTCGATGGACCGATAGTGCCACGCTTCGTCTACTATTACGGTGGCGAAATGCCATGTGTGCCTTATCAGCCCACGAGACAATACTGCAAACTGTGCAAAAGCAAGGGACATTGAACGGACGTTTGTCCAACGCCCCCGGCAAAGGCGTGCAGCAATTGTTGGCTAAGGGACCCTCCTGAGGACCACACCTGTGAGCCAGAGTGTGCCCTGTGCGGGGGGGCTCATCCCACGGCGGCATAGGAGTGCACCAAGAAACTCAAACGGGTCCCCCAAAGGGGCAGGCCACCACTGTCGCAACGTCTACGCCGACCACAAGCCAACGGAATCCTCAAGAGACGCTGGTTCAGCACGGACCGTGAGGGCTCTGCATCACCAGACGGGGCCCGTTCCAGGTCCCGATCCAGTTCCCGATCCAGGTCCAGCTCCCGAGACCACTCCAACTCCAGGGACAGTGGCCTAGAGAGGGGCAAAACAACAAAACAACAGCAGAAGAGCAAAAAGACGCTGAACAAGGAAGGCAAAAACAAGGTGAGCTGGGCAGCAATCGCCTCCCAACCCCCACACCAAACAACACAACTCACACGCCTAGAACGCGAACTAGAGCTAATGCGAGCGCGAATAGGAGACCTAGAAAGAAAAATAGGCAATTGAAAAAGCAACAAATGCAGCAACCACAACAAGAACCTAAACCAGTCCAGACACGACAGAAAGGACAAAACTACCCAATTTAGAAGGCGACACCGTAATTGCCTTGTCGATATTGAAAGAAACCATAAAAGAAGTTATACCCACAATCATAGAGCAGGTGATGATTCAGGTAGATCGAAAACTAGAAGCTCTGGACAAGAAAATCCAGGCACAACAAATAGAATTTACGAAATCATTGAGAAAACATGCCACAGGCAGCAGCATAAGAGAAAAAGCAGAGAAAGTGTACAACAGGCCAGGCCTGTCGGCCATGACCCAGGTGACACACAATGCCTAAACATCAAAAGCACGCTCCCGAAGAGTGCGAAATATGGCAGTGGAACTGCCGCGGGTTCCGGCGTAAAATGGGACAACTGTCGCAGCTGTTGATGACACAAAAAAGGTCACGAGCTATTATTGCATTGCAAGAAGCCGGAACAAACCCAAAATTACAGGGATACGAAACCTTCAATACCGAAGGTGAAAACTGGAAGGTCGCCACATTGGTGGACAAGAAAGTCACATCAATATGTCACAAATCCATAGAAGGAACGGACATTCCGCATATAATAACAGAAATCACATATAAAGGCACCAGAGTAAAGAGTGCCTTCATAATTAATGTCTACAGCCCGCCGAGTCAGAAAAGAGCAACGTTCGACAAACTATTTCAAGAGACAGCAAAAATGGCGAAGGGGAGACCTCTAGTGATAGTTGGGGATTTTAATGCCAGGCACTCAAGCTGGGGGTATCCAACCCAGAACAATAAAGGAAAAATATTATGGGACAAATAGAAGCACTCGGAATGACACTTCTAACAGACCCTGCAATGCCAACAAGAACAGGGAATAGTATCTCCGCAGACACAAGTCCGGACCTAACAATAACCAAAAATTGTCCAAACACGGAGTGGTGCAACACCCTCGAAAATCTAGGAAGTGACCATTGCATTATAAGCACCACAATCCGCACAGCTCAAATCCGCAAACAAATAGGTACGGCTAAAATAACAGACAGGCGGGCGTACAGAGAATCGCTTAAAGAACAAACCACGGACATAAATGATTTAGATAATTGGTGCGAACGCATACGAAATATAAAGCAGAAACATACCAAAACGATCACCAGGACGGACAAAACACCTGAAGTGGACCCTCACCTATTGCATCTGTGGGATGCAAGACGAAGCCTGACCAAAAGATGGAAGCGACAGAAATGCAACCGCAAACTCAAAATGAAAATCAAAGAAATAACCCAGAAGGCCGAGGAATACGCTAATCAACTTACAACGGCCAACTGGGAACGCTTCTGCGGATCACTTAATGGAACCCTAGGAACAGCAAAAACGTGGAACATCCTCAGAGGAATGATTGACCCGCTCAAAACCAGACGCGAAGGACAAAAGAACTTGGAGAGATTGCTACACTCGTACCCAGGCACAACAGAAGAACTCCTTCAGGCAGTCCATAGAAAATGCTTCGGTAACAAAGCCCCGATACCCCCATACCAAGCTGATTACACCGGACACCCAAACCCAGAAATGAATGAACTCTTCACGGTGGCAGAAGTTAGAGCAGCGATCGCCAGTACAAAACGGAACACAGCGGCAGGGGCGGACCAAATATCAAATACCATGATTAGAAACATGAATGATGAAGCCATAACAGCCCTCACGAACTTTATAAATGACCATTGGGTCAAAGGAACGATACCACAGCAATGGAAACACGCTGTGATAATCATGATTCCGAAACCAGGGAAGAAATTTACTTTAGACAACCTTAGGCCCATCTCTCTTACATCATATGTAGGAAAGGTGTTCGAAAGATTATTAAACACTAGACTCCAACGTCATCTTGAAGAAAACAACTTAATGCCTGACACCATGTTTGGCTTCAGACCACATCTGTCAACACAGGACATACTCCTGCTTTTAAAAGAGGAGGTATTGACGAACGTCCCCAAGGCAGGAGAACACATCGTCATGGCTGTCGACATAAAAGGGGCCTTCGACAACGTAAGTCACAAAGGGATACTGGATGGACTTGCAGAGACCAGCTGCGGTCAAAGGACGTACCAGTACATCCGAAGCTTCCTCAACCAGAGAACAGCAGTTATCAAAGTAGGAAACGATGAATCTGAAGTCATCCATCCTCCTAACAAAGGAACGCCACAGGGTGTGGTGATTTCGCCTACACTCTTCAACATAGCCATGATTGGACTAGTTAAAAAACTCCAAGAAATCCCCGACGTCCGTCATTCCCTGTACGCGGATGATATAACGATATGGATAACCAAGGGCAACTTGGGAGAGAAGGAGGAAAAGCTCCAACGGGCAGCCAGTATAATAGAAAACTATACGCAACAAAGAGGATTGCAGTGCTCTGCGGAGAAGTCAGAACTCATTCGCCTCACAAAAACCAAAAAACAAAGAACTGACCCGAGACTCAAACTCGAGATCAGGCTGGAAGGGAAAATTGTTCCTGAGAGGTCAATAGTGAGAGTGTTGGGGATGTGGCTGCAGTCTAATGTCAGATATTTACACACTTTAAACACGATCAGAAAAACAACGCAACAAATTAACCGGATAATAGCCCGTGTGGCTCATAATCGGACAGGAATGGGGAAACAAGACACCCTCAGACTTGTGAAAAGCCTGGTCATTAGCAGACTAATGTACTCCCTACCTTACCATACCATGAACAGGGAGGAAGAAGAAAAGGCTGATAAAATAATAAGGATGGCATATAAGACAGCCCTGAGGTTGCCACGCAACACTTCAGATGAGAAACTTCTAGCCCTCGGCCTCCACAATACATTTGATGAGCTGGCTGAAGCCCAACTCATAGCGCAGAGGAGTCGATTGGCGCAAACGACAGTCGGCAGAGCTCTTCTTCAAAGAATCGGCCTTGGAGAATGCATACAAATATATCAAAACGCCAAAGGTCTACCCTGCCAGATTAGAGCTTTATATGGGGTATCACCAATACCACAAAACATGGATCCGACATTACACGCAGGAAGGAGAAAAGCTAGAGCAGAATACATAGACAAAACTACAAAATACTTGGACACTGCACGATTCACGGATGCTTCACCCTATCAGGCCAACGCAAAGAACATGGTGGCAGTTGTCGTAAACCGTAAAGGGAAAATCACGGCCTGTGCTTCGGTTTCCCGAGCAACCATTTTAGAAGCCGAAGACGTAGCCATCGCCTTAGCTATAAGAGAAGGCATAGAGCGCAATGCTCCCCTAACAATAGTCACAGATTCTCAGGCCGCATGTAGGAACTATCAGAGGGGACAAATCGGCGCGAAGGCACGCCGGATACTTACCGAAATCAACAGAGACCTTGACATCTGGTATACCCAAACGATAACATGGGCCCCAGGACACGAGGGTGTTACTGGGAACCTTCATGCAGATGAGGCGGCTCGAGGTTTCACTAATTGCCGAGCTGCCCATGACAACATGGTGAAGGACCCGACACCCATCGATCCAAATTATAAAGCGATCTTGCAACACTACAGGGAATTCAGAAGGCTCTACCCAGCCCCGCATAGGAACCTTTCAGCCGTGGACTCAGCGACGTTACGCAGGCTCCAAACGGACACAAACATAAACCTACATAAATTGCACATATACTACCCAACAGCATACAAGGACATCTGCCCGTGGTGTGGGAGCACACCAACGCTCTACCACATCACACAGAAGAACAAGAAGATAATAACACGAGAGCGAGGTGGGAGGCATTGCTATCCAGCTCCGCCCTCGGGGATCAGCTCAGGCTCGTCCGGAGGTCAGAAAGGATGGCGAGGGCCAGCGGTGCCTTGGAATAGGGGCACGACCACACGGCGTTACCCCGTTTTAGGGGCAACGAAGTTCTTTCTACTAATAAAGTTTTGTTCTTCTTCTTCTTCCAGTTTAGATCATATTACATCTAGAGTGCGAGAAGGCAGCGTTATGGACCCAGTTCTATTTTTAATATGCATGGACGATTTGTCTTCCTGATTACATGGTAACATCCGTCTTTTCGCTGACGATTGTTTTTCGTACAGTTAAATTAATTGCAATGATGATCACCATGTAAGAAATTCTACCTTTTCTTGGTGTCAGAAGTGGCAGATGTCTCCAACCTTCCAAAGTAACGCTAACAGTAAATAGAAAAAAACAGATATCCGATTTTACCTACATTATTATTTACACACCTCTCACATGTGTATTTCATGGTAAATGTTTAGGTGTCACTGTAACAAGCTCTCTGCGATGGGAAACCCATGTTGACAACATAACCCCAAGTGGAAATCAATGTATATGCTGAGCACCAAAGTGACTCATCTTTCTGAGAAAACGCCTTCGTCTTGCGCGCGCAGATACAAATCCGCTGGCCCAGGGGCGTAGCCAGGGGGGTAGGTGGCTTATGGGGCTTCAGCCCCACCCTACGGAAATTTTTTCGTGCTGTTATGCACCGGCGACCAGAACAATCTCCGACGCCGGAAATCATTCTGGATTTTATGTTTTTCACGCTCAAAAATACATTTCGTCGCGAACATTGCGAACGCGGGCTGGATTTCATGGCAACGCCCATGCACCTGTCACTTAACGCAGAGCCCCAACCGAGCACGAAGATTCGGGGACGTTTTGATGGCGAGTGGGCTCGTCGCAGCATCTCGCGGAGGCTGCAGAATCTAGGGAGCGCATAGATTTCAATTCCGAATCTTTATGGGTATGAAGTTCTCATAAACTTCTGACGCGAAAAGTGCATTGACAATTCCAAAATCTTGCTTTACATTTTCGATTCCGGAACTTTGTGCATTCGTTTTTCTCGTGTTGCCCCGACCACCGCGCGGCGCACTTCGGAGAGCTTTCGTTTTTCTCTGGCAGAGTGGATTTTGGCCTGGCAAAGTTTCGGACGCTTTCTGACCAGCAGACGAGAAAAACAAACAATTGTCGCTCGCCGCCATCACTGTGGGGACTCGGCGGATAGCATCGCGTTAGCTAGAGCGCAACCTCTCCGGACAGTCTTGTCTCGCGGGTGTAGGATGCCGAGCAGTATGCGTATGATACTCTGTGGACCAAGTGTCTCAAGTATTCTTCGATATTCCTTCGGCAGCCACATTAGGTGCCGAAATGGAACCAAAAATAACAGCGCATGAATTAGCTACATTGAATAGAAGCATGGCAGCAAATCCGGAAGTGAAACAGCGTGAAAGGTCTTTACTTGAGTGCGCCGATTGTCCTAGAAAAAGTGCTGCGAATCATAAAATGCGTTCAATTCAGCGTATTGGAACCTGCTTCAAGCAGAAAGACCTGCGCCTACTGCAAGCAGAGAAAGATGGCGACTTTGTTGTTTTGCCTAAACGTACTTCTAAAGAAAAAGCGGTGATTGCCATTAACAAGAATATTGCCCCCCAAAAGTTTGGACATTCCGCGTGAAGAAAGGTTTTCTTCGTTCCAGCGAAGACAACATCCTAAAGAACCTGCATAAAAGCATAACAAAAAGCAAAAATGACTCGCTCGCTGTGTTTTTTAGCGGAAAAACGCACAAGCCGGCTACCCCTTCAAGGACCATTGTTAGTGAACGTGGCACTTGGCAACTCGAGGTTAGCCGATTTTCGTTGAATCGCCTCTGGTAACTCAAAGTCGATGATCCTTTTGTAGTTACTAACTCCGGCGATATCATCAGATTTTTTTTTTTGTCAACCGTAACATTCATTTTGGCTTTTCTGTGGATATAGAAGAATTCTGTGACCTGTGAATCTGTGATTTCAGAACATGCTTATTTGCCCTGCATGACGCATTATATAGAGTGACTTTTTCTTAGATACGTAGATTTATTGGATACTTTACGTATATTTAAATATCTTGTTGCGAGGCTTTGTGTATACATGCAGTAAACTATGTTTCAAATGACACTTCTTTGCCTTTGTCGAGCTCGATCTTCGCATTTGTATATTCCATTGCATTTTCGCATTGCTAATGTAGTCGTATATTTTGCAGAACTCCTGATTTTATATGTTCTTTCTAGCGGCTACAATTTCGGTGCAATTACAATAGACGACCGGTGACAGCTGCTCCTGCGCAATACATCGGAACAAAAGACAGCATCATTGTGATTTTTCCTTGGCCGTTGCATATCTACAGAAAAAATGAAACTTAGAGCGACAGAAAGCTGAGCTAGTTGTTAAGGATTCATTATGCAAGAAAGGTGAGGCGTGAAGATAGGACACAAGAGAAGTGGACAACACGAACGCCAACTAGCAACTCCCTTCAGTTGATAGTCGGCGTTCGTGTTGTCCACTTCTCTTCTCTTGTGTCCTGTCTGCACGCCTCACCTTTTTTGCATGACAAAGTGAACAAGGTTTTTGAATGGCGAAGTTTCGTAAAAATATTTTTCCTCAGTTTGTTCATTCATGGCCTTTACTTTTTCATATCATCGGCATATGCTGCCTTGCTGGTGTCGAACTGTTACAGTTCTTATGTTCCTATGATATTTTCTTTACTTATTAACTAGACAAAAAACAAGGAAGTGTTGGTGTCAGTTATATCGGGAAAATTTTTGGGACATACGAGTACGACATACGAGTGGCGGCATGACAAATGCCCGTTTCAAGCACGTCTGTTTCATCTTGCAGCTTGCCGCTACCACCAGTAGTCCCGATTTTCTTCTACCAGATCCTGCAAGCGACACACCACACAGGCTCCTACCACGATTGAGCAGCGCCGAAACCGACAATGGTGTTCCATGTGCGCCTTCGCAGGGACGCGCTGCTGTTTGGGAGATGGATTTTCCGCTCATTGGAGCGCCTTTGAACAATCATCTGTACCGCCCACGTCATGGTATAACGGAGGCGCTGTCAGCATGGATGACCAAGGCTATAAGAGCAGCACCGTGGGATCCCTACTGCAGTGGGTCCGGTGGCGGCTTGGCAGGTAACATACAATTATTAGTGTTACACAAGCGATAACCGTTCTTTGCTGCTGCTACCGAACCCTCTGAATTGTACTGCCGTTTTTATACAATTGGTGCATTGCCTAAGAATGTCATTGTTGTTGCTTCGCGGTGACTTTGAGGCCAATCCTGGTCCAAACGTGGACGAAATGCTGTCGCAACTGCTGGCTAGGCAGACCCGCATCAGCCAAGATATAGCTAGCCTATCTGAAACAGTTGGATCCTTTGATAGTCGTCTAAAGAATGTTGAGGAAATGGCGGCGTCTATGTCAAACATTGCACCACGTGTCAGAGAACTAGAGCACACCGTCGGTGCGCTTCAAAAACTACTGGGCAAGCTAGATTGTCAGTACGACGAGTTAGAAAATAGACTCTGTAAAAACAATTTCGTTATTCATGGCGTGAACAGCCTTCCAAGTCGGTTGATGATCTGCTTAAATCTGTATTGGAACTCGTATCAGGTAAACTCGGTGTAAAATGCGACGACATAGAGCGTTTCCACAGGCTTGGAGCTGAAAGAAAGGATAAACCTTGGCCGGTAATCATTATATTACTGAATTTCAGAACAAAGGTTGCTATATTGCTGGGATTGCTGGTAAATTTATACCTAAACACGACACACTCCCTATTGACGGTGTTCGTTACAAGTGGAACACTGATAAGAATGTCATTGTTACGGTTTCCGCGCGTTCGCTTTCAACGGTGTCAGCCTCTGTGCCCTCTGCTCCCGTAAAATCGGCTTCTGCACAAGCGTCTGGCAAGAATGCAGCTTCGGCTCATACTGCTTCAGCTTGTGTTGACTGACGCTGCGATCAGAATATTGTTACGTGTGGAAAGACACAGACGAAAGATACTATTTACACGCTATATACACTGGAGCCAGGTAGCCAGGCTGACACTCGCTCGTGCCAAGGGCACCGACCAACTTCTTCGTCGTTCTCGCGTCGGCTCTTCTCTTGAGCATCGCTCAATGATATCGTAATATTACCCCCCGGCGGCAAAAGCACCGTCACGGTGCTGTTAAATATCCAACGTGCATGGAGAGTTGTAGGGCTTGAGTCGGACAACGTGGACAATGTCACTGGTTGTCAACGCGGAGGACGTAGTGGGCGTGCCTAGAACGATGTCATAGGTGACATCGATCACTTTGCGTATCACGCGATATGGACCTGTGTAATAGGAAAGCAGTTTTTCGCAAAGGCCGACTTTACGCGATGGTGACCAAAGCAACACGAGGGCGCCAGGCACAAATTGGACATCACGGTGACGGAGGTCATAGCGTTGTTTTTGCTTGTCTTGAGACATTTGTAGACGAGCGCGCGCAAGTTGGCGAGCATTGTCAGCATGGGCCATCGCGTAACGGGCATAATCGCTAGTTGAAGCTTTGGCGGATGGAAGCACAGTGTCCAATGGTAGCGTTGATTCGCGGCCATACAAGAGGAAAAATAGGGAAAAGCCAGCAGTTTCGAGACGGGAAGAGTTGTATGCAAAGGTAATGTAAGGTAGAGCCAGGTCCCAGTCACGGTGGTCGTCTGAAACGTATTTGGATAGCATGTCTGTAAGGGTGCGGTTCAAACGCTCAGTGAGGCCGTACGTTTGGGGGTGGTAGGAGGTGGTAAATTTATGCTGTATTGAGCAGGCACGCATGATGTCGTCAATGACTTTGGCCAAAAAGATGCGGCCGCGGTCTGTAAGCAATTGACGCGGAACACCATGCATCAAAATGATATCATGTAGGAGGAAGTCCGCAACATCAGTTGCGCAAATGGTCGGAAGGGCACGGGTTACGACGTAGCGGGTCGCGTAGTCCGCCGCGACTGCAACCCACTTGTTTCCTGATGTGGATTCCGGAAATGGGCCGAGAAGGTCCAAGCCGACACGATGGAAGGGCTCGGCAGGGATGTCGAGCGGCTGCAGGTAACCAGCGGGGAGCTGGGAAGGCTTCTTGCGTCGTGGGCAAAGTTCTCAAGCGGCGACGTAACGTCGTACGGAACGGGCAAAGCCCGGCCAGAAAAAACGGCGACGTACTCGGTCATAGGTTCGAGATACACCGAGGTGTCCTGCCGTTGGTGCGTCGTGAAGCTCTTCTAGAACGGTGGAGCAGAGGTGTTTAGGTATTACAAGCAGGAACTCAGAGCCGTCCGGATGAAGGTTACGACGGTACAGAGTACCGTCGCGGAGGACGAGGAGGAGTAGAGTGGCGTCGGCCGGAGAGTGTTCAAAACGGTCGATGAGTCTTCTGATGTTGGCGTCACGAGGTTGCTCGTCGGCGAAATGAAGCAGCTGGGATACAGAGAATACACAAGGAGCAGTGGCAATATTGGAGGAGTCAGGGTCGTCAACAGGGTAACGCGACAGGCTGTCGGCGTCTTGGTGCAGACGGCCAGACTTGTAGACCACAGAATACGAAAATTCTTGTAGTCACAAAGCCCATCGACCAAGCCGGCCTGTAGGATCTTTTAGCGAAGACAGCCAGCAGAGAGCATGATGGTCAGTGACTACGGAAAAAGGGCGACCGTAAAGGTAAGGACGGATCTTCGCAACCGCCCAGACTACAGGAAGGCATTCTCGTTCCGTAATGCAATAGTTGCGCTCCGATGGTGTGTGGAGGCGGCTCGCATAAGCAATAACACAATCCTGGCCACGCTGACGCTGGGCTAAGAGGGCACCTACGCCATGACCGCTGTCATCTGTACGTAATCCTGTAGGGACCTCAGGGTCGAAGTGGGCGAGAATGGGTGGTGAGGTTAGAACAGTGACGAGACAAGAGAAGGCGGCAGCTTCTGCAGTACCCCACGAAAATTGTACGCCTTTCTTCAAAAGATTAGTTACGGGCCTAGCAATTGTCGCAAAATCTGGAGCAAAACAACGAAAGTACGCGCACAGCCCTACAAAACTTGGAACGTCTGCGGCTGTATTCGGAACCGGAAACACTCGGACAGCGCGAGTTTTGTCGGGATCAGGCTGTACTCCGGAAGCATCAACGAGATGGCCCAGAAGAGTAATTTGTCGGTGGCAAAAACGACATTTGGAAGAGTTAAGTTGCAGCTTCGCCTTTCTAAATACATCAAGTATAATTGTGAGACGCTCATGGTGAGTGTCGAACGTTGGCGAGAAGACTATGACATCGTCGAGGTAGCAGAGGCATGTGGACCATGTGAAACCTTGGAGCAAGGAGTCCACCATACGCTCAAAGGTGGCAGGGGCATTGTATAATCCAAACGGCAAAACTCTAAATTGGTATAGGCTATCAGGTGCGATGAACGCGGTTTTTTCTCTGTCCATATCTTCAACAGCAATCTGCCAATATACAGAACGACGATCAATAGACGAGAAATGGCTGGAACCGTGCAGGCAGTCAAGGGCATTGTCTATACGTGGGAGCGGGTAGACATCCTTTTTTTAATGCTGTTCAGATGACGGTAGCCTACACAGAAGCGCCACGTGCCGTCCTTCTTGACCAGCACCACAGGTGACGCCCAGGGACTCGATGAAGGCTCAATGATGTTTTTATCGAGCATTTTGTTCCCTTCATATTGAATTACTCGGCGTTCGGACGCAGAAACTCGATGCGGTCGTCGGTGAATAGGCGCAGCATGGCCAGTAAGAATCCGATGCCTTACCGCGAGCGTCTGGCCTAAAAGGGCGATCGTCGAAGTCGAAAATATCGCGGTAGGACGATAATACTTCGCAAAGGTCTTCAGCTTGCGTAGAAGACAGGTCCGTCGCAACCATTTTCTTTATGTTGGGATCGCCGCCCGAGGCTGGCACGATGGGCCTGCTATGCTCGCAAGAAGCATCGGTCGATAAAGTTACCACGTGATGGTCGCCGAGACAATCAACGTTGGCAAGCCAAATACCTTGCCGTAGAATTTGCTTTGCCAATCCAAAGTTAAAGATAGGCAGGAAAGTGCGGTTCGCAGTAATAGTAAGTATACTGTGAGGCACGGTAACGTCATACTGTAGAGGAATGTCGGGCAGAGGAGTGACGAGGTACTCGCCATCAGGAACTGGTGGGAAAGACAACAGTTCAATGTAGGCTATGGACTTTGGCGGCAGGCGAAGAAAGTCGGTGGAGCGTAAGCGGCAGTGAGGTGCGTCAGAAGGTTCTGCGAGTATCGGCAACTCAAGGCGTATGGTACTGGAAGAGCAGTCAATAAGAGCAGAATGGGCGGAGAGAACATCGAGGCCGAGAATGAGGTCGGGGGGGCAGTGAGCAATTAGGGTGAAGAAGACAGGAGCGTGGCGGCCGGCGATGCTGACACGTGCCGTACACATGCCGATGATAGGCACAGTACCGCCATCCGCAACGCGGACGACGCGTGCCGACACTGGGGTGAGGAGCTTGTTCAGTCGTCGTCGGAAGGCAGCGCTCATAATAGAAAGGTGTGCTCCTGTATCAATGAGTGCCGTGACAGGATAGCCGTCAACGTCAACGTGAACAAGGTTTCGGCTAGTAGGTAACGTGAGTAGAGGATTTGAGGGCAGGGTCGACAACGCAGCTTCACCTCCAGAAGCAGCAGTGCCTAGTTTTCCGGCTGGGTCCGGGAGGCGATAGGCGGCGTAGAGTAGCGGCGGGGTTGGGGCGAACGAGACTGGTGGCGTCGAGGTGAGGGCGAGCGTCTGTAGCGAAGGTTCGGAGCAGGGGCATCAGCGGTAGTGGGTTAATGGTGGGTGGCATAGGATACAGAAGGTCCAAAGGTGCGGGAATAAGTGGCGGCGTAAGTCCGAGGAGGTGGTGGCCATCGGTTGCGGCAGTGACAGGTGACGTGGCTGATGCGACAGCAGTAGAAGCAGATCGGCCTGTCATCAGAGGTACGCCATTCGGACGGGTTACGGCGAGATGTGGCAGAAAAGGACTGCCGGGGACGAGGAGGGCCGCTAGAGAGCTGGGGAACGCTGGGTCGAGACGTGGAACACACGGTATTCAGACCCATGTTTCCAAATTCCTGTGTGACGGCGGCCTGAATCATCGCAATGGTGGTTGCTGGCGGATCGGCAGGCGTCGTGGAGAAGGCTGGCGAACAGGCGGCCTCGAGGTCGCGGCGAACAATACGGGTGACGTCGTCACAGATGGTGGTCTGACGTGGTCGACCCTCACACGTCGACGTAGCAGCAGCGTTGGATAGCCGCGCAATGTGGTGTGAGATACGGCGGCTCTTAGCCTGTTCAAGGCGACGGCATTCTTTTATAATGGCGTCCATAGTTGAGACGTTGCCGAAAACAAGCAAATTGAAAGCGTCGTCGGCGATGCCTTTTAGCACATGTGCCACTTTATCTGCTTCGGACATATTGTCGTCAGTTTTACGGCATAGAGCCAAGACGTTGAGGATGTAGGAAACGTATGGCTCTGTAGATTAGTGAACACGAGACACAAAAGCCTTTCTCGCGGCAGCCTTGCGCCCAATGGGGTCGCCGAACAGTTCCCTTAGCTTTTCTTTAAAACTGTCCCAACTGGTTATTTCGTCATCATGCGTTTGGTGCCACATGCGTGGGGTGCCGCCGAGAGAAAAGATGACATTGGCGAGCATAACCGTTGGGTCCCACCTGTTATTAGCACTGGCGTGTTCATAGAGTTTGATCCAGTCGTCAACATCCTGGCCCTCCTGGCCAGACAACACACCTGGGTCACGATGTGGGGCAACCGTGATGATTGGAGCAGTCGGAGAAGCCGAAGACGTTGCAGAGGCGGGCTCGTCACCGGGAAGCATGGGGACAAGCTCGGTGTGCCGACCACTTCGGAGTTCCGTGGTCATGACGCGGATCGCTGACCTCCACCAGAGATGTTACGTGTGCAAAGACACAAAAGAAATATGCTATTTACACGCTATTTACACTGTAGCCAGGCTGCCAGGCTGACACTAGCTCGTGCCAAGGGCACCGACCAACTTCTTCGTCGTTTTCGCGGTGGCTCGTCTCTTGAGCATCGCTCAATGATATCGTAATAGTATAATTGTTCTTAATGTAAATGCAAGGTGTGTACTAAACGAAGTTGAAGCTCTCAACTGTTTGGTGGAATGCCACAACCAACAAAGTGTCTGTATTACTTAGAGTTGGTTAAGTGAATCTGTTATTGAGAGCGAAATTTGACCTCCTGGTTATGCACTTCTTCGGAAGGACAGGCATGTTGGCCGTGGTGGTGGTATGGCAGTTCACATTAAAACAAGTCTTAAAATTTCTTTATTACCGGAACTTGCTGGCATTGAGGCTATTTGGTTCAAAACATTGTTACGTAGGAAGACGTAGGCGAACAGCTATATACAAATATATTTACAAGCAAATACGCCGCATGTGGCCAAGAGGCAACAGCCCGCGCTTGCCTCTGATCGTCATCGTCGTCTTCACCTTGCTCGCCTCTTCGTCATCGCAAATACTCTTCCGTAGCACTACCCCCGGCGGCAAAAGCGCCATCCCGGAGCGACTAAACGCCGGACTCGGAAGCAGTGTAGTAGGCCTTGAGCATACTGACGTGCACAACATCACTAGATGCCACAGTAGAGGACGAGGTTGAGTGCGCAGGAGCAATTTCGTACAACACAGGCGTCACCTGGCGCAGCACACGGTAAGGCCCTGTGTATCGCGAAAGCAATTTCTCTGAATGTCCGACGTGACGAGAGGGCGACGACAGGAGCACGTGAGCACTAGGCGAAATCTGTACGTCACGGTGGCGGGCGTTGTACTGACTCTGCTGAGTGGTTTGCGAGGCCTTCATTCGAGTACGGGGAAGCTGGCGTGCATGGTCGGCGAGGGCGATGGCATCGCGCGCATACTCGCTTGTTGAGGTCGCAGCAGGAGGAAGTGCCGTGTCAAGGAGCAATGTCGGTTTGCGACCGTACATTAGATAAAATGGAGAAAATCCGGCGGTGTCATGCCGCGAAGACTTATATGCAAATGTCAGGTAAGGAAAGGCAATGTCCCAGTCGTGGTGGTCCTTGGAAACGTACTTGGACAGCATATCGGTAAGAGTACGGTTTAACCGCTCTGTCAGGCCATTGGTTTGAGGATGGTATGAGGTAGTCAGTTTGTGTTGAATGGAGCAGGAACGCACAATGTCAGCGATAACTTTCGAGAGGAAGTTTCGGCCACGGTCAGTAAGCGCCTGTCGCGGGGCGCCATGAAGCAAGATAATGTCACGCAAGAGAAAGTCTGCGACGTCAGTGGCGCAACTGGTAGGGAGAGCCCGAGTGATAGCGTATCGGGTGGCGTAATCAGTCGCGACGGCTACCCGTTTCTTCCCAGAGGATGACGTGGGAATGGGACCGAGGAGGTCTAATGCAACACGAAAGAACGGTTCCACAGGGACGGTGATCGGCTGGAGATGACCTACAGGTAGCACCTTAGGTGTTTTCCGACGCTGGCAGGGATTACCGGCAGCAACATAGCGTCGGATGGAGCGAGCGAGACCAGGCCAATAGAAGCGGCGGCGGATGCGGACGTACGTGTGGGTTACCCCAAGATGTCCTGCAGTGGGTGCGTCATGCATCTCATACAGCACAGTCTGTCGTAGATGTTTTGGCACGACAAGAAGAAGATCAGATCTGTCAGGGAGGAAGTTCCTTCGGTTAGAACGCCGCCCTGCAAGACAGACGCATCGGCGAACGGATGCGTCGGTAGGTGTAGAGCGCAGACGCTCGATGAGTGTTTGCAGCGATGGGTATCGGTACTGCTCATCGGCGATGTTAGCGAAGGCAGACACAGAGAAAATGCCGTTGGCGGTACTACTGTCGGCGTCGTCAGGCTTGTCTATCGGGTAGCAAGACAGGCACTCAGCGTCCTTGTGCAGTCGGCCAGATTTATAGGTGACAGTATACGAATATTCTTGGAGGCATAAGGCCAGGCGACCAAGTCTTCCTGTAGGATCTTTAAGTGAGCATAACCAGCAAGGCGCGTGTTGGTCTGTGACAACGAAAAGGGTCGGCCATATAAGTATGGGCGGAACATCGGAACCGCCCAAACTAGGGCCAGACACTCACGCTCCGTGATGGAATAGTTGCGCTCCGTGGGTGAGAGGAGCCTTCTGGCGTAAGCGATAACACGGTCGTTGCTGCGCTGGCGTTGTGCCAGTACTGCACCAATACCTTGGCCGCTGGCATCAATCAACACGGACTTCGGTAGGCGCAGAAGGATCGAAATGAGCCATAACGGGAGGCGTTGTGAGAAGGTCGATTAGAAGCGAGAACGCGGAGGCTTCGTTATCGCCCCACTGGAAAGGGGCGCCTTTTTCAAAAGATCGGTTAGTGGTCGTGCTATGGCCGCGAAATTTTTCACGAAAGGGCGGAAGTACGAAGAAAGGCCGATGAAGCGGCGCACATTCTTGACACATTTCGGAAGAGGGAAGTGCGTAACAGCATCGATCTTGCCTGGGTCCGGCAGCACTCCATTCGCGTCAATGAGATGTCCAAGGACGCTAATCTTGCGATGGCCGAATTGGCACTTCGATGCGTTGAGTTGCAGGCAGGCTCTACGAAAAACGTGCAGGACTGCTGAGAGGTGCTCGAGGTGCGTAGCGAACGTTCGGGAGAATACTATACCGTCGTCCAAGTGGCACAGGCGCGTGGACCATTTGAAACCGTGAAGACGTGAGTCCATCATGCGTTCAAAAGTGGCAGGAGCGTTACATGGACCGAACGGCATCACTTTGAATTGATAAAGACCGTCGGGTGTTACAAAAGCAGTCTTGAGAACGTCCACGGCAATCAGCCAGTAGCCGGAGCGAATGTCAATAGAGGAGAAATAGCGAGCACCGTGGAGGCAGTCAAGGGCGTCATCAATCCGAGGTAGGGAATACACGTTCTTTTTGATAACCCTTTTAAGGTGCCGATAATCTACGCAATAGCGCCATGAGCCATCCTTCTTTTCTACCAGTACAACAGGCGACGCCCATGCACTACATGACGGTTAAATCATGTTCTTGGGAAGCATTCTGCGAACTTCGGCGTGAATAACTTGACGCTGAGCCAGTGACACTCAATACGGACGGCAATGAATAGGAGGTGCATCGCCGGTATTAATGCGATGTTTAACAGCTGTAGTTTGGGCCAAAGGACAATCGTTAAAGTCAAAAATATCGTGGTAGGAAAACAGAACGCCGTAGAGCTCACGAGCGTGCTCGGACGGCATGTCGGTCGCAATCATTTTCTTTAAGTTGGCGATGGTACAAGTTGCCGACTGCGATGGTAGAGGAGGATCGGCTGAATTGTCGTGTACTGCAATAGATGCTACTGAGTGATCCTCGAATGAGCAAAGCTGGGCCAGAGACATCCCGCGTGGCAGCACATGTGTCGCCAAGCCTAAATTGACCACTGGCAGGCAGAAGCAATTCGCCGTTACAGATAAAACTGCATGAGGTACTGTGAGCCCGTGTGTAAGGAGGACGTATTGCATAGGAGCCGCGATGTAGTGACCGTCGGGGACTGGTGGGGATGACACGAAGTCAACGTAAGTTAGTGCCGAAGGTGGCAAGCTTACGAAGTCGACGGAACTGAGGCAATTGGGGTGTGGTTCAGCGGGATCCAGAACAGGCTGGTCAAGGCGGAGAGTACTGGCGGAACAATCGATGAGAGCAGATTGTGCGGAGAGGAAGTCTAAGCCGAGGATTATGTCGTGGGGCAGTGGGAGTTGACTGTAAATAGCACGATAGTGGAGCGATCGGCGAAGGAGACGCGTTGGCACACATACCAATTACGGGCGTTGTTCCGCCATCGGCGACATGGACAACAGGCGTCGTGGCAGGCGTGATTATTTTCCTCAGCCGGTTACGAAGGTCAGCGCTCATTACCGACAAATGTGCCCCAGTGTCTATAAGAGCAGATACAGAAACACCGTCGACTTGCATGTCAGAAAGGTTCAGATGAGTGGGCAACGTCAGTGGATGATTTGGCGGCGTAGGGAGCAACGCAGCGTCAGCTCCAGACGCTGCATCGTCTAGTTTTCCGGCTGGGAGCGGCGTCCGAAGGGAGTCGGCGAGTAGGAGCGACGGGGCTGGGGGGAGCGAGATTGTCGTCGTTGGGGCGAAGCCGAACGAGAATAGGGGCGGTTCGGCGCAGGAGAATCAATGGCAGCATTATCGGAGTGGTCGGCATAGGGACGAGAAGGGCCACCTGGGGGGCGAGAGTAGGCAGTATATGTAGACTGGGTCGGGGAACTCCAGCGACTGCAACAGTGCCGGGAAATGTGCCAGATTCGATGGCAGTGAGAACAAATGGGCTTGTCGTCAGCAGTGCACCATTGAAATGGGTTGCGGAAAGGTGGTGGGTAAGAAGATGCGGGGCTGGGCGGAATCGAAGAAGCCGGGTGGGTATCAAGGCTATGGGCCGAGCAGATGGTGTGAAGACCCATGTTTGCGAACTCCTTGCGGACAACTGCCTGGATCAGAGAAACATTGACTGCAGGTGCGTTGGAGGGGCTGGAGTTGAAGGCAGCGGGATAGGCGACCTCGATCTCACGCCGGACGATTCTGGTAACATCGCCAGTGTTGTTGGGATGAGGAGCGCCGGCACAGGAAGATGTCGCTGGGCTGTTGGGCAGAGGAAAAACTGCTGGTTGATACGCCGGCTTTTAGCGAGTTCCAGGCGGCGGCACCCTTTTATAACTGCATCCACCGTCGCCACGTTGTTGAAAACGAGCATTGAAGGCGTCATCGGTAATGCCTTTGAGGATGTGGGAAACCTTGTCTGACTCGGTCATGTGTGCGTCAACAATGCGGCACAGAGGCAACACGTCCTGAATGTACGTGACATAGGGCTATGTTGACGTATGCACACGGCCGGAAAGCGCCTTCTGCGCGGCAAGTTGGTGACCGTAGGGGTTGCCGAACAAGTCTCGGAGCTTTTGCTTAAGCGAATCCCAACTGGTGAGCTCATCTTCGTGCGTCCGAAACCAAACTCGAGGTGTGCCACCAAGGTAAAAGACTACGTTGGCGAGCATGATAGTAGGGTCCCACTGGTTATTGCGGCTGACGTGTTCGTACAGGCTGATCCTGTCCTCGACGTCTTCCCCATCTTTGCCCACGAATACGCCAGGATCACGGGGAGGGAGGAGAGTGATGTAGGTCGTCGAAGTGGCAGTAGGTGTCGGAGCCGGCAGAGTCGAGTTGTCGTCGCCGGGAGCCATGAAGGAAGGCTCGACGTACCGTCCACTGCGAAGCTCCGTGACGAGGTACCGGGAACGTCCACCTCCACCAGATATGTTACGTAGGAAGACGTAGACAAAAAGCTATATACAAGTATATTCACAAGAAAATACGCCGCACTTGGCCAAGAGGAAAGAGCCCGCGCTTGCCTCTAATCGTCGTCGTCGTCTTCACGCTGCTCGCCTCTTCGTCATCGCAAATACTCTTCCGCAGCAATATATAGCAGAGCTATTGTAATAGTTGTCGGTGTTCTTTATCGCCCTCCGAACTCCGACGATATCTTTCCTTCTATCAATGAGTTTCTTATGAGTAACAAGTTCGGTGGTGGTAAATTATTTTTAGCTGGGGATTTCAATCTCCCGTGCGTTAACTGGAGCACACTGGTCGTGATTGGGCGCTTTGGGCTCCCATGATCGACCTTGTTATTTCCATTGGGTTAACTCAACTTGTGGATTCTGTAACGCGCGAATATTCAATATTAGACTTCATATTTGTTAACCAACAACTCTTATCGAACGGAGTTAAATGTGAAGTCGCCAAAGGCTTATCTGACCATAAAGCTGTTGAAATTGCCTTGAACTTAGTGTGACCTCCACTAAGGCCTCTGTTCACAGCCGTTTTGAACTTTTCTGGAGCTGATGATACTTCGGTGCTTGACACTTTAGCCTCAACTTTTGATACTTCCAATCCTCTAGTGAACTTTGAAATGCAGACACGCTCCTCCTTAAATTTTCTGAAATTGTCCGTGAATACGTGTCAAAGTACGTGCCCCAAAAATGTATTAAACGGAACCAAAGGCACCCTTGGTATAATAGAGAAATAATTCAGCTCACTCGTCGCATTAGCAGGTTACGTAAGCATAGTCATTCCGAGTGTAAGGAAAATGTTTCTTTATTTAACACGTTGAAGTCTAAATGAAGAGCTGCATGAAAATAAAATAAAAATGCAAGAGGAGCTTTTGCTTTAATTATGCCTTGGCTACATTCACGGAAAAATATCTTTCTATGTTCTGGAGATCGATTAGTCCTGCATCTTCTGTACCTGTACCTTCTTCGTTTATTCTTAATAACCAATTCTGTTCCCATTCTGAAACTATAGCCAATGCCTTCAACCACTTCTTCAAATCTGTTTTTCCTACCGATAATGGCACCAACCCCCCATTTACCGCGTGCCGCAATTTTCCCTGTCTTCCTAATCTTGATGTAGCCTCCTCCGGAGTACATAACCTCATAATAAAACTTGATGTAACGGAAAGCCCAGGCCCAAACGGCATTCCAAATATATTCCTAAAGAGGTACTCGGTATGGTGCGCAAGCTATCTGGCTATAATATGTCAAAAAATCAATAAGCTCTACAACAGTTCCCCGGCTGTGGAAATTGGGTAACGTCGTTCCCATATTCAAGTCTGAAAACAAGCAAATTATACAAAATTATAGGCCAATATCTTTACTTTCCACCAGCTCTAAACTCTTGGAGCCCATTACTCACAACCACGTTGTGGAATAGCTAAATGCAAACAATATTCTTTCCTGATCGCAGCACGGTTTTAGAGCTGGCCATTCCACTGTTACACAGTTGCTTGAATTTACGCACGACATTGTTTCTTCCCTTAACAGCCGAGGACAGCATGATGCCATATTTATGGACTATTCTAAGGCCTGCAATTTGGTTTGCCACGCTAAGCTTTTAGTCAAACTTCGTACATTTTTGGTGACAGTAAGCTGGTCGATTGCATAGCTGATTACTTATGGTCTCGCTCTCAATTCGTTACGTTTAACCGCGCGAAGTCATCAGAGGTACAGATTACATCTGGGGTGACTCAAGGCTCGGTGCTATTTTCATAAATGACGTAGCAGAAATAATGAGCGATACTCAAGTTAAACCTAGAATGTATGCCGACGACTGCGTTATCTACAAAATCCTCTCTGATTCTCATGATCAGGTTGCGCTGAATAATGTTTTTTCATTGTTTTGTAACTGGAGTGAAACATGGAAAATGTCTATTAACTTTAAAAAGACTGTAGCTATGACATTTTCAAACAAGAAACAGCCCCTTTCTGTTACTTATACTAATGACGGGGTCAGTCTAATACTTGTTGCGGAGTTTAAGTACCTCGGTGTAACTCTAACATCAAATTTAAACATGGCGCAAGCACGTTGAAATATTCTGCAGTAAGGCTCGTCGACGACTTTGGTATCTCCAACGCACGTTAAGCAGCTCGACACGAGAATGCACATTGACTGCGTACAAAATTTTGGTCTGGCTCATACTAAAATATGCATCGGTTGTTTGGTCACCTCACCTCAAGCACGACATAGCTATGTTAGACTCTGTCCGAAAAAAGCAATCAAGTCGATTTTTCGTCGCTATGACCGGAAATTCTCGCTTACTTCGCGTGCGCATGTTTTAACGTTGCAATCTCTCGAATATCGCCGCACTTGTGATCACGTTATCCTTCTGCATAAGATAGTTCACACCGGCTTGAGTGTCTTGGCGCCCATTTCTTTTGTTGCAGCAGCACGCTGTACTCGACGATCGGATTCCCTGAACATTGTGCCCTTCAGGTTGAATCTTGATTGTTTTATGTTTTCCTTCTTTCCCCGGACGGTGCATTTATGGAATAAACTTGATGGGTCTCTGCCCCGACTCGGTACGGAGCATTTTGAAAAAGAATTGCGTAATTATGTATTCTGTTAAGCTTTTCTTGTATTCCTGTGAGTTTTGTTGAATGTAATTGTCATTGTATTTTTTTTTAGTCTGTACTCACTCTTGCTATGTCTCAGAAACTGAGACAGCAGTATTTTAAATAAAATATATAACAAATATTTTACTTGTCTTGACACTACGTAGTGTTCAAGAATTCGTTTCGAGTATCTTGGACAACGGCAATGCAGTTATTATTCATGTATTTGATCCCTCCACAAATAGTCTAAGGAGAAGGCCGAGCTCACTCACGCTCACCTCCACTCATACTCACGGGCACTCACTCACATTCGCGCTCCCCTCCGCTCACACTCACTGGCACTCACTCGCGCTCACGCCTTTGAAATGAGTGCGAGTGAGTGTGAGTGAGCGCGCTCATCAGTGAGTGCGCCGACCTACGATTGGCAGTGGTTAAGAAGGAGCGAAACATCAGAGCGTTTCAGCTCCGAGACATGTAGTGGTCATACCAAGATGCCGGTTGGCATCTCTTTCAAGCGGTAAGATAAATTACTAAGCTTGTGTGAAATAGCAAATGGACTATCCTTTCGAGGTGCTAAGGGCACCAAAAATATTTAGCCGAATTGCTCAAACGATGCGTCCGATGTAATAGTAGGTCAACTAGTTCGTAATCAACGTCACGGCGGTGTGATTTATATCGGCATGATTGCCGTAGCCGAGAATTATGCAATTACTCACGGGCCGCAGTGATAGCGGCTATGTGTATCTTACGTCGTGCATTCACGAAATAGCGGTTAAACGAATAAAACCAGTGTGACCATACCAAGGTGTGGGTTCATAAAAAATGAAATTTCCCTGCCAAAGTTCAGATATGCAGGTGTAAAACCAGTGGGTGTGTTCACCGGGGTACGCGTCGCAAATGCCATTTCCCAGAGCTTAGCATTCCGTTCCGTATGATGGGTGGTATGTCCCGCAAGCATTGACGTCAGGGTTCTGTTGATGCATTCGGTTATTATGCCTGTGGATGGCATGGCGTTTTCATTTTTTGTTTGATGCCGACGGCAGAACGCGCCTTCGCGAATGTGCGACTCGTGAAGTCAATGACTTTGTCGGTAGTCGGCTACCGGCGAAATTTTCGGCGAAGTAAGTGCAGGCAATGGGTACAAGTCAAACCACTTCATAAAGTGGTCAGTAGCCACTAATAACTAGCGGTTGTAACCGCGGAATACCAGATAAATGGCCTATTATGTCCCATGCGATGATTTGCCAGGGGCTTTGATTAAGAACTGGCTGCATCAAGCCCTGCGGCAGACCACGAGGTTGTCTTACTCGTTGACAACTCAAACAGCTTCGTTCATATTGTAAAACATCCGGCCGCCTGCCTAGCCAACTAGCAATCTGACATAACTTATCAGAAGTCTCGCTGGCAGAACTGTGACCAGACAGAGCGTAGTTGTGGTAGGGACTAATGAAAAACGTTCTGAAACACTTCCGGATCACTACGCAAAAGGAGGAGTTATCGTTATCCTCGTCAGCTTTTGGAATGTAACGAAGCAGTAGGCCATCGTCAGCGAGTACATAAGAATCCAATTTAAGGAAGGTAGACGCTTGCGCACTACCGCCACCTAGCTGTTCGAGGGCTTGCCGGAAGAGCCCGTGTTTGTGCTGCGCCTCGAGGAGGCGCTTGTTGCTCGCCATGGTACCCCGTCGCAGCTCAGTTTCAGCAGCACCAAGGAGAAAAAGTGGCCACTGGGAGGAACAAGGCTGAAGCAAAGGCGCTCGTGAGATTGCGCCAGCAACCTTGTTTTGTGCACCAGTGCGATGTTGGATTGTATAATGCCATTATTGCAACGTTATCCAGCGTGCAGGGCGAGAGACAGAGAGGGAATAAACATTGCTATTGGGTGAATGCAGCTTTGCAGAGGCGTCCTCATTCCAGAATGCCTTGAGCTCGCGCGGCGTTGTGGGCCCTCGCAATCAGCCGTTGCTGATCCTTGAAGTCGGAGCTGGCCATGGCTCTCTCCCAAAGCTCGTTGGTGGGGTAAGGGTTCGGAGGATTTAATGGTGCCGCTCTGCAACCCCCTAGTATGTGCCTGAGGGACCCGGGCTCTGCGCAGACGCGGCATTGCGGAGAGAATTGTGTAGGAGCTATGAGGTGATTTCTGGTTGGGTGGGGGAATGTATTAACCTGTAGAACTCGGAGGAATCGCTCCTGTTCTCTAGGTAGAGACTTTGGTGGGGTGCATATGTTCTGCGGGCTAGCTAGTAGTGTTGTGTGATGTCTTGGTACGAGACTAGAGGGTGCATACGCTCGGGTTCAGATTCCTCGGCGTCGGCTCGGTGGGTCAAATCTCGAGCCACGTGGTTGGCGACCTCGTTGCCAGGAATGCCGTAATGAGCTGGGGCCGAGATGATCATGACTGATCTCGTTGGCGGCTTTTGATTGATAATCTTGGGCGTAGTGGTATGAATTCTGCCGCAAGCAAAGTTGTGGCACGCCTGTTGGGAGCCGGTCACTACGACTTCAACCGCTGTTTGGAAGAGTGCAACGGCTGTGGCGGCTTCCTCGGCTTGGAGGAAATGGTTTCGTGTGAGCGAAATGCTGCTCAGATGTTCTTTGTTGACGACTACGGTGGCTGTTGTGGCTGCGCGTGCGTCTGGGGTAAGCCCCCACGTTCGTGTAGGCTGTAGAGGGTGAAGTCCCGTATCGCTTGTGGATGGGCAAGGCGCGGACCTCCCTTCGTTTTGCGTGGTGCAGTGGGTGCATGTTGCGAGGTAGAGGACGTATGGTGATGTTGCTCCGGCTGGCATGGGGTAAGCTGACAGTCTGAGGCGGCATATGGCTGAGAGGGGTAGTGAGCCCCAGGGGCAAAAGGATGGACCTAACCGCTTCCGTAACCGCCAGCCTTGTTTGCTGACTGGATAAATGTGCCTCTATCAGCTCCCCGGCCGTGTTGTGCACACCTAGTCTGTGGAGTACTGATCGGCAGGCCCATCGCCTGCTTATATGCCTTTCTGTTCATTGTGTTAATTTTCTTGAGCTCCGTCGCGTTGAGTAATGCCTATGAAATAGCGTAAGTTATTCGAGACACGACGAGGGCTTGGACAAGCCGAAGCGTGTCCGCCTCCCCCATGCCTCTTGTCTTGGTTGTTATTCGCCGGATCATGTGGGTAACTTGGGCTGTTGTATTGTTAAGCTTGTGAAATAATATTGTGTTGGTGCGATCCGACTGGAAAACCATTCCGAATATCTTTATGCTCCGAGACGGAACGATGGTGTGTCCCTCCAGTTGTATTTTGATAGTGGGCGAGTCGGATGCGTGCTTCTTTCGCGGTGAGACCAGGCGTAGCTCTGACTTTTGGGGGGCGCAGCTGAGGCCGCATGACTTAACATAATCGCTCACCTCGCCTGCCGCTTCCTGCAAGTGACTCTCCATTGCCCCGATGGACACTGTGGACGACCAGATGGTAATGTCATTGGCATATAGGCCATGCCGGATCCCCGGGATATTATCGAGGAGGGGCGGAAGGCCTATTAGGGCGACATTGAAAAGGAGAGGGGATAAGAGTGCGCCCTGTGGTGAGCCGCGCCCGCCCAGTAGGAAGGGGAAGTAGCAGGGCGACCTGCTAGATTCTGTAAACGGTGCAGTCAAGTAGGCGCCGTAGGGACAGTTTGCACTGTAAAGGGGCTCCGTCCAAGTACATGTCAATTTTTTTGAGTGCGACGAGAATGGCAAGACATTCGCTCTCAGTTACAATGTAATATTTTCAGTGAGTGTTATAGTGTGAGTTCGTGTAGTAAAACAGCGCCTAAGCCGTAATTGCTAGCACCCGTTTGTAGCAAAAACGGCTTTTGTAGGTTGGGGAGTTCTTGAGCTGGTGGTCCCAGCATTCGCACTGGTTAGTGGTTTAAATTCGTTATGCTAAGATTCACCCCAACTCTGTTTGACGCCTTTGCGTAGTTGTTGATCAAGCAGCACCGCTAGATGTACGCAGCGTGGTATGAAATTAGGGTAGACTGCATTCATTGCCAGGAAACGCTGCAAGCTCTTACCGTCGTGCGGATAAGGGTATCCTGCAATGCCGCGAAGCTTCGCGCAATTACAACGAAGCTGACCATCGTCTACAATAAAACAGAGAAAGTTAACCATGGGGCACAATATTTGCACTTTTTGAGGTTCATGGTAAGTCCCGCTCTGTGCATTTTCTGAACGATGGCAAGGTGTTCTATGTGTTCCTCAAAACTGTGCAAAAAGTGACAACGTCATCCATGTAGGCCAATGCGAATTTGCACCGCAGTTCACCGAGAACAATATCCATTAGGCGTTGAAAAGACCTAGCCGAGTTCTTCAAGCCAAATCGCATTCAGACAAATTGGAAGAGTCCTTATAACAAGTTAATATTATTTTGGTGATGTCAGCAGGTTTCATGTGAATGTGCAGAAATTCGCAAGAGCCTTGCGGTGTAGTCAACGCCTTTGCCCTTCCCAGGCTTTATAGAATTGACTGAAGAGAGGAAAATTGATGAGCATTCGGAACAGCGGTATCGTTTAAGCGTCGGTAGTCTACGCGTGCGCGAGCTGTGCCATCTTTTTTAGGCGCTATAACGATGGGAGAAGCTCAAGGGCTCTGGGATGGTCTCACCACATCGGTGACAATTATCTCCTGCAAGGCAACATTCAGGAGAGCTCGCATGTGCACTCTCAGTGGCCTTGGGCTGCAGCTACAAGGTTGTGCGTTTCCTGTATCGTTGCGGTGACGCAGTACAGGAGCGCAGCTGGGTTTTTCAGTGAACATGGCTGCGAACGGCTCCAGCATGCGCACGAGTTGTCGTTTCTGCGCATTCTCGAAACTGCATTTCTCGACAGTTTCCTGTATCTTAGGTGGCAAAGCAGAGTTATTGAGGAACGTGGCCGAGTTATGAGCGCTATGCCTAGAAAGAGAAGCCGGAGCACACTTCACAAGTTACAAGTGCAAGTAACTCGGAGGCAGCCGTTCGCCAAGCACAACACTATGTTTTCACGGGCGATAAAGTCCTAGCCCACTAGCATATGTCCTGCCAACGCCGAGCAATAAATAAAACGCCGTGATATACATTCTTTTGTCCTTGTCTTGTATTGCGCAGTAACGAATGTTACTATGAATAAAACGCTGTGGACATGTCTTGGTCAGGAAAGAGGGCTTGAAATGCACCTCAACTTGTGCTGGTATTATAACTCTGTTAGCAGCACTCATGCTCATATTATATTATGCGAGTTGCACTTCGTGCGTGTTGCACAAGTGAAAAATGTAATGTCCAATAATAGAGATGCATGCTACCACCAGTATCTAGAAGCGTGGACATATCCGTACCAAAATCATTCACTTTCATATATGGCACAGAACAACAGCTACAAAAGCGAGTGCGTTTTGTGTGGCATTGGGTGGTGTTGGGGAGTTCCATACCATCCCAGACCGTAGCCGTTCCCCTGAGTGGAAACACTGAGTCTAGGGCGTCATTGGAACCTCATGCTGGCAGTATCCATGGTGACCACATTTGTAGCGTGAGCCAGACTGGTACCCTCTCAGTGCCTGCAGCCTATACGTGGCACGAGAGGTACCTCTTGTGTTCAGAGGACTTCGTTGCTGGCCTGAGGGAGTGGACCGGGGTGGTGGCGGCGAGAAGGCATCGTGGGCATCCCTGGTCGTGCAGGGCCCTCGCCACCGCGGAGACTTTCCGCTAATGGGGCCAACGGAACAGAGTTCTCTATCCGGGCCTGCCGCGGAAGTTCGTGGCTGGGGACAGCACGACGGTATTTTTCCAGTATTTGTCTCCCTCCAGGCACAGGCTAGATCAAGTGCAACGTCGGTACGTGGTGGTGGAGCGTAGTCTGTATCCCAAAATAGCGTGTCCGTGCTTTGCCGGGCGAAGCCTGCTGGTAAGCCTGCTGGTAACAAGCCTACATCTACATGTTCCTCAAGGGAGGCAAATGAACGGTCAAAGAGATATGGGCTGAGGCGAGGGGGCCACTGCCGGAAAACATGTGAGACCTTAGTGCATTCGGTGTTACTGGGACCAGCGCGTCGAAAGCATTCCTGCATGGCCCGAACATATTCTCCCGGACTCTCATATGGGTGTTGCGTTCGGTAGTCGTAGTTAAACCGGAGGAACTCTGCTCGGAACGCCACAATGAATTGTACCAGCACAAGAACGCAGGCTGCAGGAGCAGCCTATTTTCCAGAAAACCTTGAAGAGCAACGGGTAGGACTCGTTCGAGCAAGTCAAGCTGCGAGGCGCCCGAAACCGTCCTGCAAAAGGCCATATCGTCCACAAAATCGAAAGATCGGCGGCAGATTTCCTTGCGTCGTGGTCTCTAAACGTTGGAAAACGTCGACTACGTCAGTGCCATGGGGTCTGTGCGTTAGGAACCATGCGCGGGGCGGGGCCCACGTCCTCGAGCTGGCCTCTTAATGTTTGGCACAACGCGGTGATCTGGCCCATAGTCGATGAAGCGATCGCGACGTGTCACTCACAGACTTCGTCGGCTCTAGTCCCTGGATTGCTGCCCATCGTCTTTGAAGACTGCCTTGCCTGCTGAAGTGCTCGGCTCCATGGAGAAAGAGAAAAAGCAAACTCGGTAAACAAGACACGACAGATCCGCACACACAATAACGCCGCACTAGAAGCGCTAAACCATCCAGGAAAGACCCCAGAATCGCTATCGTTAAAATCTACGAACCCCCGCCAACAAACGAAAAGCCCTGTTGCGTACCTTTGGGATCCACCAGCTAGCCCAACGCTACAGGCGGCAAATGTGTGCTCAGAGCCTTGGCTTGAGCGCCAGTGGCCATCTGAGGCTCTCAGAGAGGACACAGGGTGCAAGAGCCACTCAATAGACAACCTTTACTGCCCGAAACCCCAGGCCAACTTCCTGGTCGCCGCTGCTCGTGCTCCGGCTGCAGGCTGGCTGCGGTTGGCACAGGCCCTTGAGCCAGGCGCAGATGGTGATGATGGCAGCACAGCGCCGCAGCCATGTAGTCGGCGTTCACATAGCAATAAGAATGGCTGTTTTATCCCTTGTGTACAATTCCGGGTATCGCGAGGGGAAGGGGAGGTTGTCTTGGCTCCACTCTTTTTTCCTACTATATTGACGTCATCTCGTATTCGCGCCATCTATTCATAAAAGCTTTCACCAATAAATGCGCAGTTTATCACGTCGTCACTAATATGTATGGTCATGTCACCTTGCAATCCCACCTTATAACCGTATCTTAATGTTACTGCGATTGCATCATCACTTTAGTGTGAAAACATACAAAATGATTGGAGTTTCACGGCCTTCCTCTTCCTGTATTTCTTTAACCAACAACGACACACCATTAGCCTCTGTATGACATTACAAATAATTTGGTATTCTTATTACTAGGAATCTTCCATGGAATCTGCATCTCGAATACATATACAATAAAGCTAACCACATGTTAGGCTTATGAATTACAATTATTTTAGGTCATCTGTTCTCCTTATATCAACTCTAAAATTTTGCTGCATCCTAAACTTCAATACGCCTGCTCTATTTGGCATACAGGTGAAGCAGAACAAGTGATTCAAAATCTCATCATAACAGGGTCACTATTTTTTTCAAAATATGCGCCATGTACACGCTCTTTTCAGTGAAACTGACCTATGTATTGTGAGACGTTACCTTGCGTGGTTATTATGTGGGTACTAAACTTGGCAAGGTTGAAGACTGTGCTTGTTGGTATAGCAAATTAGAGGTTGGATTGCGCAACATTTTGATGAGACACACAGAAGAGAAACACACACCACAGACCCCTTATAATGTGGGCTTATGCACCTTTCACACGACTTACTACATTAACACCATCCTTAAGCAGGCATCAACCTGACCTCCTATATGAACACAACAATAAAACCCCGGCCCTCAGTCCCCAGCAGCTGCGAAGCAACTGACCACGGCGGCGGTCAGACATGCGACGCAGCAGAGGGTGCTAAGAATCCCTGGCTCCGGACAGGCCGCCACTGGAATATGAACCTGGCCAAGTTTAACGCTAGTCTAGAAGCGTACGGTGAGGGGCTAGTTGGTATAGCATTACGAAATCAAAGAAAAAACTGCGCAAAAAAAGGACAAGACGAAGAAAGAACCACACGACACGGGCGCAGACTAACAACTGGTTTAATGCACCATCGCCTCTGCACCATCGCAGTTTTTTCTTGGATTTTTTAACGCTAGAACGTTATCTAGTGAGGCGAATCTAGCACTGCTATTGGAGGAATTAGAGGGCACTAAATGGGATATAATAAGGCTCAGTGAAGTTAGGAGGCCAAAAGAAGCATATAGAGTGCTAAAAAGCGGGCACGTCCTGTGCTACCTACCGGGGCTTAGCGGAGAGACGAGAACTAGGAGTCGGATTCCTGATTAATAAGAATATAGCTGGTAACATACACGAATTCTATAGCATTACCGAGAGGGTGGCAGGTCTTGTTGTGAAACTTAATCAGAGGTACAAAATGAACGTTGTACGGGTCTACGCCCCTACATCCAGTCATGATGACCAGTAAGTCGAAAGCTTCTATGAAGACGTGGAATCATCGATGGGTAAAGTCAAAACAAAATACACTATACTGATGGGCGACTTCAATGCCAAGGTAGGCAGGAAGCAGGCTGGAGACAAGGCAGTAAGGCAATATGGCATAGGCACTAGGAATAGCAGGGAAGAGTTATTAGTAGAGTTTGCGGAACAAAATAATATGCGGATAATGAATACCTTCTTCCGCAAGCGGGATAGCCGAAAGTGGACGTGGAGGAGCCCGAACGGCGAGACAAGAAATGAAATAGCACTCATACTCTGCGCTAACCCTGGCATCATACAAGATGTGGATGTGCTCAGCAAGGTGCGCTGCAGTGACCAAAGGATGGTAAGAACCCGAATTAGCCTAGACCTGAGGAGGGAACGAAAGAAACTCGTACATAAGAAGCCGAAAAATGAGTTAGCGGTACGAGGGCAAATAGAGGAATTCCAGATCAAGCTACAGAACAGGTATTCGGCGTTAACTCAGGAAGACCTTAGTGTTGAAGCAATGAACGACAATCTTGTGGACATCATTAAGGGGTGTGCAACAGAAGTCGGTGGTAACTCCGTTAGACAGGATACCAGTAAGCTATCGCAGGAGACGAAAGATCTGATCAAGAAACGCCAATGTATGAAAGCCTCTAACCCTACAGCTAGAATAGAACTGGCAGAAATTTCGAAGTTACAACAACAACAACATACAACAACATCATACAACAGTCAACAAGCATAAGACAGTTGACATAAGGAAGTATGATATGGATAGAATTGAACATGCTCTCAGGAACGGAGGAAGCCTAAAAGCAGTGAAGAAGAAACCAGGAATTGGCAAGAATCAGATGTATGCGTTAAGAGACAAAGCCGGCAATATCATTACTAATATGGATGAGATAGTTCAAGTGGCTGAGGAGTTCTATAGAGATTTATACAGTACCAGTGGCACCTACGAAGATAATGGGAGAGAGAATAGTCTAGAGGAATTCGAAATCCCACAGGTAACGCCGGAAGAAGTAAAGAAAGCCTTGGGAGCTATGCAAAGGGGGAAGGCAGCTGGGGAGGATCAAGTAACAGCAGATTTGTTGAAGGATGGTGGGCAGATTGTTCTAGAGAAACTGGCCACCCTGTATACGCAATGCCTCAGGACTTCGAGCGTACCGGAATCTTGGACAAACGCTAACATAATCCTAATCCACAAGAAAGGGGATGCCAAAGACTTAAACAATTATAGACCGATCAGCTTACTGTCCGTTGCCTACAAAGTATTTACTAAGGTAATTGCAAATAGAATCAGGAACAAGTTAGACTTCCGTCAACCAAAGGACCAGGCAGGATTCCGTAAAGGCTACTCAACAATAGACCATATTCACACTATCAATCAGGTGATAGAAAAATGTGCGGAATATAACCAACCTTTATATATAGCATTCATTGATTACGAGAAAGCGTTTGATTCAGTCGAATCCTCAGCAGTCATGGAGGCATTGCGGAATTAGGGTGTAGACGAGCCGTATGTAAAAATACTGAAAGATATTTAATGCGGCTCCACAGCCACCGTAGTCCTCCATGAAGAAAGCCACAAAATCCCAATAAAGAAAGGCGTCAGGCAGGGAGATATGATCTCTCCAATGCTATTCACGGCGTGTTTACAGGAGGTATTCAGAGATCTGGATTGGGAAGAATTGGGGATAAAAATTAATGGAGAATACCTTAGTAACTTGCGATTCGCTGATGATATTGCCTTGCTTAGTAACTCAGGGGACCAACTGCAATGCATGCTCACTGACTTGGAGAGGCAAAGCCGAAGGGTGGGTCTAAAAGATTATTCTGCAAAAAATTAATGTTTAACAGTCCCGGAAGAGGACAGCAGTTTACGATAGGCAGCGAGGCACTGGAAGAGGTAAGGGAATACATCTACTTAGGACAGGTAGTGACTGCGGATCCGGATCGTGAGACTGAAGTAATCAGAAGAATATGAATAGGCTGGGGTGCGTTTGGCAGGCATTCTGAGATCATGAACAGCAGGTTGCCATTATCCCTCAAGAGAAAAGTGTGTAATAGCTGTGTCTTACCAGTACTCAGGTACGGGGCAGAAACCTGGAGGCTTGCGAAAAGGGTTCTAATTAAATGGAGGACGACACAACGAGCTATGGAAAGAAGAATGATAGGTGTAACGTTAAGGGATAAGAAAAGAGCAGATTGGGTGAGGGGACAGACGCGAGTTAATGATATCTTAGTTGAAATCGAGAAAAAGAAATGGACATGGGCAGGACACGTAATGAGGAGGGAAGATAACCGATGGTCATTAAGAGTTACGGAATGGATTCCAAGGGAAGGGAAGCGTAGCAGAGGGCGGCAGAAAGTTAGGTGGGCGGTTGAGATTAAGAAGTTTGCAGGGCCAACATGGCCACAATTAGTACATGACCGGGGTAGTTGGAGAAGTATGGGAGAGGCCTTTGCCCTGCAGTGGGCGTAACCAGGCTGATGATGATGATGATGATGATGAAGGAGGCATCATTGCTTCTTTAATTCAAAACATTACTTCGCCTTGACCACGAAATGAATGTCGGGCAGCATCATGCAACTCCAACTAGTGCTTTCACTCCATTCATACCACGGACTACGGATAACTAATCACCTTCCCACCTCCCCTGCTGCAATCTGTGACACCATTAATTTCCAGATGACTGTCAGTCACTACAGAAGTACTCACCAATCCATTCTCTAATATTTATTGATCTGGAGGCAGTGCAAAAAGTAGTAAATCTGGTAATCAATCGATAAAGAACTAAATATATATACAAATGAATACATAATATATACATACATAAGCAACATCAGAGGCTAAGACCGGAAGCCTCTAAAATAATGTCAAATGCGTCGCGTTGGCGTTGCTCTAAACTTCTTTACAATTTTGTGGGTACTAATGGTTGAACGCTTGCCAAAATTATGGTGACGCTTAACACGCATTCCTTCCTTTGAAACGGCCCGAACCACTTAACAACTCGTGTACAGATGAGTGCGTCAGCTGAAAACGTTTTTGAAGCATTACAAATGCCTCTGCGGTCATTTCTCTTTTTTCTAGGAGGAACCAAAACCAAAGACATTTGCTCTCCCTTACGAGTAACACAACGATTTCAGAAGAGTAAACCCATGACAACTGTTAGAACAACTGACACTCCGAACCCGTAAGATTTTCTAAGGTGGCGTCGAGTTGGATACCGAGATTTGGTGTACATGTGCGACAACATAATGGCACAACACGGCTCTACAATTTGGAATGGCAACTTCAGGCGATAAGATATATAGTCGATGTCATTCGTACTTCATGGTGGCAGCGAATGGCACAACGAGCGCGCAGAATGGACATAGACGAGTCCAGTGCATTTCTTGTTTGTGTGTTCCCTTTGCCATTCGCCCGATTTGCCATCCTTCTATACTAGATTGTATTAGCAAGTTGAAACATAAAAAGGAACTGGATAAACACTAACTTCTTTTCATATATGTGCAAATATCATATCGTCTGACTTTTTATTTTATTTAGTAGTGCAGGCAATAATGTAGTTGTCGAAGGAGTTAATTTGCGCGATTAAAAGATCATGGTTAGCATCTGTCCGTTAATCTTGGCAAAGTAGGAATGAGTTTCTATTGCGGAGCCGTTACAACTAGAATTACGTCACATTCCCAGGCATGCGTAATGCTCAATCGCTAAGAGAACTTTGCTGGTACTCCTATGACCACGCTTCAGCCCGCAAAAACTAAACTGCAAAAAAGAGGAACAAGTTACGGCAAAAAATTACACATTTTCAACGCTCACGTTTCACCTACAAAGTGGGCCAAGGTCTGTCCTTGTGAGGTAGCGCAGAAGCACCAAATATTTGCAGCTGCAGCTGTGAATGTGGGTTCGAGGTAAACATAATATCTCGCGGTACTCGATGTATGTGACCTTACAGCACCTGTCTGCGCCTCGCTTTTTTCTTTCAGTATTGTCATGGAGGTTATCGTGTAGCTTCCGTAATTACCTCGCGCATAGCATTGCCAAACACAACGTAAATCACGGGCATATCTGTCAGCCCTCACCGGAACAAGTAAGAATAGAATTCTGCCGTTAAATGCTTGTTTAATTGTCTTCTTTTGCTTGAGACAAGTGGCTTGAAACAAGAACATTCGCCAGAATTTTCAAGCGTGTGGCAAATGTTCTGTCGTTTGAAATTACTATCGGCTGCGGACAATAACAGATTCGGATAATATGAATAAAAATATTCGCTCTTACCTTTGAACTGTTTGCTTCAGGTAGCAAGTTGCCCTTACTAAATTGAATCGGGTGCGAAATGAATTCATGTCTATTCAGCTAAATTTATGCAAGTGTATCACCTGTCTCAAAACGTGCCTTCCTAATAGCGCGAAGCCATATAATAAAACAGAACGATAAATAATGCTAGAAAATATATAGCTAGCGCCCAGGGTTAAGAACAAAAGCATATACAAAAAATTTAAAACTCAAATAAGTGCACTAACAATATATTGTGACGCTCTTAGGTGCATAGTGGGTTCACGAATGTGACGCGCTTAGGTGCATAGTGGGTTCACGCCTCAAAAAAGAGTATGCGGGGGCACCGGAGGGTAGTGAACGAGGACGACGACGTGTGGCTGGCTGGCTGAATCTCGACAGGCGCTCAGTTGACCAAGGCCATCGCTTCTAACTCTACCCGGCTTCAAAGTAACGCCTTTTGTGGGCGTAACAGAGTGGTGGAGGTGCTGGGTAGAGTTAGAAGCGATACGGGATCTGCCCAACCACTGCGGCAGAAACCATACAGAGTCTCACCATCGGAACGCAAGGTGATCAATGACCAAGTCCACGAAATGCTAAATAAGAATGTAATCCAAGAATCCTGTAGTCCGTGGGCAGCGCCAGTGATCCTGGTTAGAAAGAAAGATGGTACATGGCGATTTTGTGTTGACTACCGCCGCCTCAACACCATCACTAAAAAGGACGTATATCCTCTTCCGCGTATTGATGATGCTATCGACTGCCTCTCATCAGCGTCTTACTTTTCGTCTGTTGACTTGAGGTCGGGGTACTGGCAGATTCCTATGCACGAGGCAGACAGGGAGAAAACGGCATTTGTAACACCAGATGGACTTTTTGAATTTAATGTGATGCCGTTCGGGCTCTGTAATGCGCCTGCAACTTTCGAGCGCTTCATGGACAACATCCTGCGTGGTTTGAAGTGGGAAGTATGCATGTGCTATCTAGATGATGTAGTGATTTTCGGGCGCACGTTCAGTGAGCACAACGCACGTCTCGATCTTGTGCTAGACTGCTTGGACAAAGCGGGTTTGGTGCTCAACTCGAAGAAGTGTCATTTTGGAGAGCGCCAAACACTCGTTCTGGGACACCTAGTGGATAAGGACGGTATACGACCTGATCCAGCGAAGACTGCTACGGTGGAAGCCTTCAAGCAACCTCGCCATGTAAAAGAGCTACGCAGTTTCCTAGGGCTTTGCTCGTACTTCCGCCGGTTTATTCGTGGATTTGCCAACATCGCGTATCCGCTGACATGCCTCCTCCAGAAGGGCGTTCCCTTTGAATGGACTCCTGAATGTGAAGCTAGTTTTCGTGAGCTAAAGTCTCGTCTGACGTCTCATCCCATTCTCCGACACTTCGACCACGCGGCTCCCACAGAAGTTCATACGGACGCTAGCGGTATTGGCATCGGCGCCGTCCTTATTCAACGCGTCGACACCAAAGAACACGTCGTCGCCTATGCGAGTCGTTCTTTAAGTAAGTCCGAGCGTAACTACACCGTTACAGAGCAAGAATGTCTTGCAGTTATTTTCGCAGTACAGCGCTTCCGGTCGTACCTGTACGGGCGCCCCTTCACTGTGGTGACAGACCATCATTCTCTCTGCTGGCTGGTTAATCTCCGTGATCCGTCGGGCCGGCTTGCGCGTTGGACACTCCGTTTACAAGAATATAACTTTACGGTTTCTTATAAAAGCGGCCGCCGACACGCCGACGCTGACTGCCTCTCGCGCATGCCGCTTCCAACGACGGACTGCGACGCGGACAACTTCGACTGCTATATCGCATCACTGGAGCCGGGATTTCCTGATATAAATACCTTCAAGGTCGAGCAACAAAAAGACAGAACTTTAGAACCACTGCTCATTACTGCAAGGCAATCAGCACCATCCACTCGTTTCTGTGTTCGTGATGGGGTTCTTTACAAAAAGAACTATTCTACTACAGGCCCACGATATCTTCTGGTGGTCCCGGAGAGTCTCCGTGTCTCCGTCTTGCGCGCTATGCATGACGATCCAACATCTGGACATTTGGGTTCTGCGCGAACTCTCTACCGCCTCCAAGAAAGGTTCTACTGGCCTAAAATGCGCCAGACGACCGCCCAGTATGTGTCCAGCTGCAGCGAGTGTCAACGTTATAAGCGTCCGACGAGTGCTCCTCCTGGTCAACTCCATCCAGTGCCACCCCCCAGCTCTCCCTTTGAGCAAGTTGGCATCGACCTCCTCGGTCCTTTCCCGCGTTCATCCGATGGGAATCGCTGGATTATCGTGTGTGCCGATCACTTGACACGCTACTGTGAGACAGCTGCAATACCATCGGCTACTGCAACCGAAGTGTGTATTTTTCTGCTGCGTTTTGTCATTCTCCGACATGGACCTCCCAGAGTCATCATCAGCGATCGTGGGCGGCAGTTCACTGCAGACGTGGTCGAAGAGATGCTTCGTCTATGTGCTTCAAGGTTTCGACATTCCACCCCGTATCATCCCCAAACAAATGGCCTTACGGAACGCACGAACAGAACTCTTACTAACATGCTGTCCATGTATGTCGAGTCAGATCATAAGAACTGGGACAGCGTGCTACCTTTCATTACGTACGCATTTAACACCTCAAAGCATGAAGTTACGGGCTACAGTCCCTTCTTTCTTCTCTACGCTCGTCCGCCTCGTTATACACTAGACACTATCTTCCCGTTTTCCAGCCACGATAATCTTTGTATATCAGAGACAGTCTGTCTTGCTGAAGAAGCCCGACGACTTGCTTCGTTACGCACTCTTGTTTCACAAGACCGCTCGAAGGCACGCTGCGACCGCCGACGCCGACACGTGATATATGAACCCGGTGATTTAGTGTTGCTCTGGAAACCAACCAGGAAGCGTGGACTATGTGAAAAACTGCTGGCCCACTATGTTGGACCCTATGTTATTACGGAGCGCATCAGCGAATTAACCTACCGCATAGCACGTCTCACATCAAATGGCCGACGGTCAGCAAAGACTGAACTTTCGCATGTCGCCCGTTTAAAGCCCTTTATTTCTCGACAGCCTGTTTGACTTGCCCGGCGGGCTTCGTCTGCGCGGAGGGAAATGTGACGCTCTTAGGTGCATAGTGGGTTCACGAATGTGACGCGCTTAGGTGCATAGTGGGTTCACGCCTCAAAAAAGAGTATGCGGGGGCACCGGAGGGTAGTGAACGAGGACGACGACGTGTGGCTGGCTGGCTGAATCTCGACAGGCGCTCAGTTGACCAAGGCCATCGCTTCTAACTCTACCCGGCTTCAAAGTAACGCCTTTTGTGGGCGTAACAATATATTTAAAGTAATGCATATGTAGGCAGTACGGTGGTTAGCAAATACTTCTTGATGTCATCTTGAATGTTGGTGTCTTGCGCGAGGCGCTAATATAATATGGGGGTTCGTTGCAGTATTTAATACTCTTAAAAGAGTTGTAAATCTTCTATAATTCGTGTTCATTCAACAACCTGAGAAATTGCTGTCTTTTGCAAACCTTTTATTGTTATTTTGACAGGATTTGAAATACCTACTGCATACATCTAAATATTCATGGTTGAGTATGAAACGTATTGGCAATATAAAATTTCTGCTGAAGCATATAACTGAATCGTAGTACGCTTACAAATTGGTAAATTAGTACTGCGTGTGTCATCTAACGAAATAAATTGATTATCCTCGCAGCTTGATTTCGCAAATGTTGGAGACGTAATATGTGAGTGGTAAATCAATTTCCACAAACTGAAACGGGTTATTGTAAGTGGTAATAAATAAATCCGTAATAAAGTGAAGTTCTTCTGTGCTGTGAGAAAATGTAGCGTGCTAGAATTAGCACCCTTAACCCAAAAACAATTTTCTTTGAGACGATGCAAGCATGTTAGTGAACTTAAGTTGGCCACGTAATCTGACGCATGAAACACTACCTCAGGTTAAGCTGAAAGAGCATGTGTTTCGTAAATAAGTTGTGGCGCGGAATGATTGACATGGTTATGTGCACCAGAAGCATAAACTGAGTTTTAGATCGGTTAGTGTGAAGTTTGCTGCACGCACACCACAAGACAAGCTGCTCAAGCAAGAGTTTTGTGAGTCTGTTAGTTTGTTTATGCATTCACATTCAGTAAAAATAGTACTGTATTCAGCCGATAATATAATTGAAGTACTAGGTAAACAATGAGAAATATCTATAATACACACGATAAACTATAGAGGGCTCTAAAGCAAGCCATGAGGGATAGGTGTTATGGCTTGTTTAGTATGCGAGAGAGAACCAGCGATGTCTACAAATTCTGTTCTCTTACTTAGGTAACTGTAGATTGGGGAAAAATCTGGACCCCAATACCTGGAACTTGTAATTTGTAAGAAAGGATGTGGCGGAAAATAGTGTCGAATGCTTCACAGAAGTCGTCGAAAATTCAGCGTACAATATGGCCTGTGTCCAAAGCACGTTTTATTTTGTCACTAATGGAGGTCAGTTAAATAGCCTTACCAAACCCGTGTTGCTCCGGTGAGAGGAGATTAAATGTATCAAGATATATTCAATGGTTCACAACTAGCCTTTTGACACCTTCGCTAAAACATGGTTACAGTCATATTTGCTGATAGTTTGAAATCCATTCTTTGTCGACCTTTTTGAACGTAAGGAATACTAATTAATTAATTTATGTGGTTTTACGTGCCAAAACCACTTTCTGATTATGAGGCACGCCGTAGTGGAGGACTCCGGAAATTTCGACCACCTGGGGTTCTTTAACGTGCACTTAAATCTAAGTACACCGGTGTTTTCGCATTTCGCCCTCATCGAAATGCGGCCGCCGTGGCCGGGATTCGATCCCGCGACCTCGTGCTCAGCAGCCTAACACCATAGCCACTGAGCAACCACGGCGGGTGTAAGGAATACTTTACCGCGGCTTAAGTCGTCAGGAGAGATGTTTGTTTCGAAAACGCAGTTTTTAATGTGCCCGAGTACATCAGCGATATGAAACAGTAATAATCTGATTTTCGAAGGTTTCAAGTCGTCAAGACATGGACCACTGATTCCTAAACTAGAGATTGCATTGGATGCTTCATTGGATGAGATAAGGTAATGTATCGGGCATGCGCTGTCTGCGCTACCTTATAAGGACAGTAAACCGCTACCTTATATGCCAATAAACCCTTCGCTGCTTCTTGTTCCCGCCATTGTGTAGTTGCCTCGATTTTTACCAGACGCACGTCGCGCACGTTACATGGTGTCAGAAGTGGGCACTTCGGGGCGAAGCGTGGATCCGGCGGAGCCCCAACGATGGAACTACTGAAGGCACCGCCACCCTTGCAACTTACCGGCAATCTCTCTGAGCAATGGAAGCGCTTCAAACAGAAGTTTGACTTGTTCATAGTGGCAACCACGATGAAGGAGCAACCCCGCACGCAAGCTGCAAAAGCGGCACTCCTTCTGAGTGTGGCTGGTGACGAAGCACTTGACGTGTTCAACCCGTTCAAGTTTGAAGCACAAGAATCCAAGGAAGACTACGCAACAATCGTTGAAAAGTTCGAGTCTTACTGCTCTGAGGTAAGCAACGAAGTGCATCAGGGATATCTGTTTCGCTCGAGGAAGCAGGCAGATGGAGAAGCGTTCAAAAATTTCTTCGCGACCTAAAAAAGCAAGCTGGGCAGTGCAATTTCGGAGACCAGCATGATTCAATGATCCGGGATCAAATTGTGCTCGGCACGAATAAATCAAAGTTGCGCGCAAAAATGCTTCGCGAACAACAGTTGACTCTAGTGAAGGCGGAAGAATTTCGCAAGGTCGCCGAATTTGTGGCGCAACGAAACGAGGTCCGGAGGGCCACGGACAGCCACATTGACGCTATTGCGGGGCCGCAACTGCACCGAAAAGCAGAAAGGCCCAAGATGGCAACAAGCAGTACCGCTGCACAAAGTGCGACCGGCGGCACAGACCAAGGCAGTGTCCTGCATACGAGAAGAAATGCAACGTATGCCACTTGCCCAATCATTTTGCGGTGTGCTGTCGAGAAACGTCCGAAATTGCCGTAGTCAGCAAAGACGACTTTGACGATAACTTCGACATCCTAGAAGTTGGTGTTGGGAACAGAAATGCCAAAGACTGGATAGTGGAAGCTGAGGTCAAGGGCAAGAAGATCTCCGTCAAGGTAGACACCGGGTCACAGGCCAGCTTACTGCCGTTTTCGGCATACCGGAGAATGCGTGCGGCGGGACCGTAGACTGCTGCTACCTTGGTACTACGGGCCTACAACAGAGGCGTCATAACACACTTCGGAGCAACGTCGCAGAAGGTGATGGTAGGAAATACTTCCGCCACAGTCCAGTTCCTTGTCGTAAAACACGGCAGTCAAGCCATACTAGGACTGGAAGCGAGTGAAGCCTTGGGCCTTTTTCAACCCACAGTGGCCACTGTAAGGGCATCAACAGACTACGAAGCAATGACGAATTTCCAGCACCTCTTCCAGGGCTTAAGCTGCTTGATGCAACCATACAGCATGGTCCTGCAACCAACAATGGTTCCTGTCGTTCAACCAGCACGGCGTATTCCCCTGTCCCTGCGGGGCCCTCTTCAGGAAGAGCTGCGAAGTCTGGAGCGTGAGGTCATCATCGTAAAAGAGAACGACTCCACGGACTGAGTAAGCCCTTTGGTTAACGTCAAGAAAAAGGACGTCAGAATTAGAATTTGCATGAACACTCGGAAAATTAATGAGAACATAAAAAGAGAACACTGCCAGCTCCCAAGGCGCGAGGATATGGAAGGGGAATCGGCCGGCACAACTGTACTTAGTTTCTTGGACGCAAACTCCGGCTTCCACCAAATCGCACTTGACGAGCAGACGTCGAAAATAGGCACTTTTGCTACTACTTTTGGCAGGTACCGTTACCTCGGATTGCCCTTCGGCATTGCCTCAGCGCCTGAAATCTTTCAAAGGGCGATGACTGAAGTATTTGAGGGCCTTCCCGGTGTACATGTGTACATTGACGATATTTTTGTAAGGGGAGCAAACAAACAGCAGCATGACCAGCGAATGGTTGCGGTCTTGAAAGCGGCTGAAAAAGCCGGCTTAACGTTCAACGCAAAAAAATGCCGGTTTGGTGTTACCGAAATACAATTCCCGAGTGATATCATTGGACGTGACGGCATCTCGCCAGACCTAAAACTTATCAAAAGCTTGCTTGAAGCGCCGGAACCCAAAACCAAATAAGATGTTCAGCGCATGCTTGGTGTAATCAACTACTTTGCAAAGTACGTGCCACGGCTTTGTGAGCGGACTGCGCTTCTCCGAGCGCTTATCAAAGCACACGCAGTATTTGAGTGGACTGAAAACCAGAGACAAGAGTGGAAAGGTATCACTCAAATTCTAACCATGACACCCGTACTCGCCATCTTTCATCCCCAAAGGCAGTCCAAAATAACATGTGATGCATCAAAAGATGGCATGGGTGCAGCGCTCTTGCAGTGTCACGATGGCGATAAGTGGCACCCAGTGGCATATGCATCCCGTGCGCTAACACAAGCTGAGTAGCGTTACGCGGAGATTGAAAAGGAGACTCTCAGCATTTCGTTGGGCTGCGAGAAGTTTCAGCACTTCGTGTACGGGCACAAAGTTTTTATTGAAACTGACAATAAACCGTTGCTATCATTGCTGCGAAAGTGATCTGCCACATGCCTCCCCGCCTTCAGAGGTTTGTTTAAGAATTCTAAAATATGATTCCGTTTTGCAGTACATACCAGGAAAACACCTCGTCTCGGCCGACATCCTGTTAAGATCGGCTCCGGCTAGTCACGAGGACATCGCTGGCGCCGCTGACGACGTGGAAGTGCACGCAGTGCAAGTCCTGGGCTATTTGGTCACGGGCGCTACGCGACAGAAGCTGGTGCAAGAAACTGCGCGTGACGGTTACTTGAGCACTGTCATCTCCAATTTGTCAAGCGGTGAGAGCCTGCAGGGTGAACTCAAGCTGTTTTCGTCAGAGCTTTCCGTCGTGGGCGGTATATTGCTGAAAGGAACAAAAGAGGTAATACCTAAAAGCATGCGACGTGAAATGCTAGGAAGAATTCATACTGGGGCACCTAGGATTGCAGAAATGCAAAGAAAGAGCACGACGTTTGGTTTTTTTGCCTGGGCTCAGCAGCGACTTATCCCTGCTGATTCAGAGTTGCTCTACTTGTCGGAAGTTTTCATACAAGCAACCGAAAGAACCGTTACTCATGCGCCCAATCCCATTATGCGCATGGGTTCGAGTTGGTGTAGACATTTTTTTCTTTTGGGGGAAGTTCGTACATCGTAGCGTTTGACGCGCTTTCAAACTTACCGGATGTCCAGAAGCTCCAGGACACCACTGCAAGAGCAACGATTTCCGCACTTAGCGCAATGTTTGCCAGGTATGGCGTACCTCTGGAGGTGTGCACCGACAACGGGCCGTAGTTTTAAAGTTACGAATTTACAGAATTCGCAAGAAATTATGACTTCGCTCATGTCACATCCAGTCCGCGCTTCCCACACTCCAACCGTCTGGCAGAGAAAGGGGTACAGATCGTGAAACGCCTCTTGAAGAAAAGTGAAGACTCACGCGTAGACTTTTGGCTAGGCTTGTTGGCCTACCGCTCTACACCGCTTGTGGACGGCTGATCACCTGGAGAACTTCTTCAAGGCAGGCGTCTCAAGTCGAATGTACCCGATTTTGGCGACGTGCAGCCTACGCCAGTCAAAAAACATCGTCAGAACAACGGCGGAAAGCATTTATCACCCTTGGACAAAGGGTCGATCGTAAGGCTCAGGGACACAACATGGTCCCCGAAAGGTATCGTGATGGGTAGAACGTCTCCGATGTCCTACAACGTGGAAACAGAAGGTGGTCGGGTGTTTAGTCGTAACAGACGGCATCTCCTTCAGCAGACGAGAGTGATGATGGTGACTGCGGTTCGTCTTACAGCTTGTGCACTGACTCTAGTGCAAGTAGCTGCGTTGATGTTACACCGTGCCAGCCTACACAACCGCATCCTCAAGCGTCGTCCGCGGATGGCCCGGCACCAACTACAGCGCACCACGTGCTATCTCCTCATAGGCTGACGCTAGTCCCAAGAAGGTCGTGTCGCACCAGTAGGCCACCGCAGCGGCTTCAGTACGACGCGGCCTTTAATCGAGTAACCTGAACTGTTGTGCTTCTTCGTTACCCATCAGAGGATGTATCGGGCATGCGCTGTCTGCGCTACCTTATCAAGACAGTACTGATATCACGCGTGCGTTTGACTATTTAAGATCGTGCCAATAAACCCTTCGCTGCTTCTTGTTCCTGCCATCGTGAAGTTGCCTCGATCTTTACCAGACACACGTCGCGCTCGTTACAGGTAGTAGTCAAACAAATCAGAGCTTTCACTGAGTACTGGATGTAATATGTCTGTATCCGATGAAACACCCTGTGCAGGGCAGAATCAAGTGCAAAACTCATTTAGTGTGTCGATGGCTTCTATGACTACCCTTTTGCTTGCATTAAGTTTGTTGATTGTGCACTTTCGGGAAGACTGATAAAGAAAAAAGTTTAAAGGCATTCCGCATTTGGTGGGTGACATAGTTATGTTTATTAATTTCTTTCTCTGCGCTTTGCTTTCTTCAAGAGTCTGAATAGGCTTTGCACTTAACTTCACATTTATAGGCTTGCGATTTAATTTTTCACGAAGGCTATCACGTCTTTTACTGCTTCGTAAGAAGGCGCGTGTAATCCGTGTGTTTCTAGCAGCTGAAAACCAGTGAGTGTCTGTTGTTAGGCTGGTACAGTCTATAAACAATTTTAGCTTTACAATTAGAATGTTCGAAAGCCAGAGTGGGATCTGTTATAAAAAGAAAAGTGTTCCAGTCCATTTTTGCAATCTGAATAAAGAACGTTTCGGTTTTAAAGTAAATTATTTTATTGTTCCATACACGTGGAGGAATGATAGATTTTAAAACAATGTACACGGAATAACGATCAGTTACAGGGGTAGTGAGCCTAACCGGAGCGGCCGCAGTTGTGGGGGCGAAGTGCAACAACGATGTGTCCCGTTCGTGGGGATACGTGAAGGATCCCCTGGTGGTTAAAATCAATCCGGAGTCACCCACTACGGCGTGCCTCATAACCAAATCGTGGTTTCCGCACGTAACATCACAGAATTCAATTCAATTCAATGAAGTTAGTAGTGCAGGCGTATGCTTGCCGAGGATCGCTTGATCAGCGCTACCGATTAGAAATGTTTATTTGCGTTGTCAGTTGCCATGGGTGTTGCTGCAAAGTCTCAAATATTTTGCAATTGTCAATTATTTCCTAAATATGCTCTGTCTCTGCCAAATCTGAACATTTCCTGAAATATTTCGCAGCTTCGTAAAAAAAACACTATTCACATAGTGCGAAACCAACATAGACATAGGCAAAATAGTGCATAATAGGCTAGGCATAGGCATAGTGCAAAATGAACATAGGCACGTTCATAACATAAAGTATTCTTGAAATGCACGTCAGAATACAAACTAATGATGTACACTTCCTATGCGAAAGGGTATTTTCTGTTGGCTTTATTACAGAGTTCCCGAGTAAGCTAAGGCATTTTGCCTGGTGTGGTGAAATTACTAAGAAGGACGTCTACCCACTCCCACGTATAGACGACGCCCTTGACTGGCTCCACGGTTCCAGCTATTTCTCTTCTATCGATCTTCGTTCTGGATACTGGCAGATTGCTGTTGACGATATGGACAGAGAAAACGCGTTCATCACACCTGATGGCCTATACCAATTTAAAGTAATGTCGTTTGGATAATGCACCGCCCCTGCCACCTTTGAGCGTATGATGGACTCCTTGTTCCGTGCTTTCAAATGGTCCACTTGCCTCTGCTACCTCGACGACGTCATCGTCTTCTCGCCCACGTTCGACACTCACGTTGAGCGTCTAACAGCTATACTTGAAGTATTCCAATAGGCGAAGCTGCAACTTAACTCGTCGAAATGTCGTTTCAGCCACCGCCAAATTACTGTTCTGGGCCACCTCGCTGATGCTTCCGGAGTACAGCCTGATCCCGACAAAACTCGCGCTGTCCCAGACTTCCCGGTTCCGAAGACAGCCGCAGACGTTCGATGTTTTGTCGGGCTATGCTCGTACTTTCGTCGTTTTGTTCGATTTTGCGGCAATTGATAGACCCCTCACTAATCTTTTGAAGAAAGCGTACAATTATCGTGGGGTACTGCAGAAGCCGCCGCCTTCTCTCGTCTCGTCACTCTTTTTTTCCTCACCACCCATTCTCGCCCACTTCGACCCTGATGCCCCTACAGAATTGCGTACAGATGCCAGCGGTCGTGGCGTAGGTGCCGTCTTATCCCAGCGTCAGCGTGGCCAGGATCGCGTTATTGCTTATGCAAGCCGCCTCCTCACACCATCGGAGCGCAACTATTCCATTACGGAACCAGAGTGCATTGCTGTAGTCTGGGCGGTTGCGAAGTTCCGTCCTTACCTCTACGGTCGCCCTTTTTCCGTAGTCACTGACCATCATTCTCTCTGCTGGCTCTCATCCCTAAAAGATCCTACAGGCCGGCTTGGTCGATGGGCTTTGTGACTACAAGAATTTTCGTATTCTGTGGTCTACAAGTCTGGCCGTCTGCACCAAGACGCTGACAGCCTGTCGCGTTACCCTGTTGACGACCCTGACTCCTCCAATATTATCAGTGCTGCTTGTGTATTCTCTGTGTCGCAGCTGCTTCATTTCGCCGACGAGCGACGTCGTGACGCCAACATTAGAACACTCATCGACCGTTTTGAACACTCTCCGGCCGGCGCCACTCTACGCCTCTTCGTCCTCCGCGACGGTACTCTGTACCGTCGTAACCTTAATCCGGACGGGTCTGAGTTCCTACTTGTCATACCTAAACACCTCTGCTCAACCGTTATAGAAGAGCTCCATGACGCACCAACGGCAGGACACCTCGGCGTATCTCGAACCTATGACCGTCTACGTCGCCGTTTTTTCTGGCCGGGCCTTGCCCGTTCCGTACGACGTTACGTCGCCGCTTGTGAACATTACCAACGACGCAAGAAGCCTTCCCAGCCCCCCGCTGTTTACCTGCAGCCGCTCGACATCCCTGCCGAGCCCTTCCATCGTGTTGGCTTAGACCTTCTCGGCCCATTTCTCGAATCCACATCAGGAAACAAGTGCGTTACAGTCGCGGCTGACTACACGACCCGCTACGCCGTAACCCGCGCTCTTCCGACCAGTTGCGCAACTGACGTTGCGGACTTCCTTCTACATGATATCATTTTGATGCATGGTGCTCCGCGTCAATTGCTAACAGACCGTGGCGGTACGTTTTTGGCGAAAGTCATTGACGACATCATGCGGGCCTGCTCCATTCAGCATAAATTTACTACCTCCTACCACCCTCAAACGAACGGCCTCACTGGGCGTTTGAACCGCACCCTTACAGACATGCTATCCAAATACGTTTCAGACGACCACCGTGACTGGGACCTGACTCTACCCTACATTACCTTTGCATACAACTCTCCCGTCTCGAAATTGCCGGCTTTTCCCCGTTTTACGTCTTGTATGGCAGCGAACCAACGCTACTACTAGACAGCGTGCTTCCGTCCACCACAGCTTCAACTAGCGCTTATGCCCGTGATGCAATCGCCCATGCTGACCATGCTCGTCAACTTGCGCGCGTTCGTCTACAAGTCTCTCAAGACAAACAGAAGCGACGCTACGACCTCCGTCACCGTGATGTCCATTTTGCGCCCGGCACCCTCATGTTGCTTTGATCACCATCGCGTAAAGTTGGCCTTTGTGAGAAACTGCTTTCTGTTATACCGGCCCATATCGCGTGCTCCGCCAAGTAACCGATATGACCTATGAAATTGTTCTAGCCACGCCCACTACGTCCTCCAGTGTGACAACCAGTGACATTGTCCACGTCACCCGACTCAAGCCCTACAACTCTCCACGTGCCTTGGATATTTAAAAGCACCGTGACGGCGCTTTTGCCGCCGGGGGGTAGTATTACGATATTATCGGTAGATACCCGAGAGACGAGCCGCCGCGAGAACGACGACGAAGTGGGTCTGTGCCCTTGGCGCGAGTGAATGTCGGCCTGGCGCTCTGGCTCCAGTCCAGTGTAAATAGCCTGTAAATAGCCTCTTTCGTCTGCGTCTTTCTACACGTAACAATATCACAACGCCAAAGAGCACCAGGCTGGTGTTAATGAGTTCACAGGGTAGCTATGAATAACGAAAGATGGATGTTACATGGCTGTAAAGGGGCCTAAAAGGTTGCTTTAAAGTGCGTAAAACGTATATGAGATAAAATTATGGCAATGGTAATGAAGTGCACTATGGGCAGCTAAAGATAATTTGCCAAACAATGATGACCATGTAAAATATGTGAGAGGTAAACGCTTGCAAAAAGCGCTACCGCCTTAACAGGGCCTTTGAAACCCAAGGACCTGGAGGCATGGTCATACAAAACTACTATCACAGCAGCACCCTCTTGAAGAGGGTGTGCTATGAATTTATGGGGCTAAAACATGCAATTCGACATCATTTAAGATTCCTATAATTGAATTGGTGTCAAATAACGGTTCTGCGCGGAGAAACATTACAGGATGGAGAGGGTGGTGCTGGCGGTATGCTAGAGGAAAACGTTTTTTTCCCTAAGCTTCGGCTTCCCGACACACCAGGAAGACGTGGAGGACGGCGAGGCTCTCACCACATCTATTACATGTTGGTGGCTCATATCCGTTCAATAGATAGAGAGGAAGAGATAGATAATTTATCTGAAAGAAAGCAGAGATGTCGGCCTGAGCTAACGTGGTCTAGCCTGCTGCTTTACACAGGGGGAGGGGAATGGGGACGTAAAGGTGTGATGAGGGATGATGACGTAGAAAGAGGGATGCACAACGGTGAAATAAAGTTCAATGATGATGTTGATGCGTGGTGTGTTATGGCCAAGGGCCAGGTTTGGCCAAAGAGCGCTGTATTGATGGCGCGCACAATGAATTCCTCACGGTAGATGTGAAATGGCTGTAAAAGGGCTAAAACCTGTCGCTGTAAGTGGCGTAGAATATATAGGTGCTAAAATAATTACGCTGACTAGGTAGTGATGTGGGCTATGGCAATGGGCTTTCGTTAAAACATGATGCAATAAAACATAACACTGGCGCCAGAGTTTCAAGAGAGCTTTTGATGCAGGGCTGGTGTGCGCTAAATGTTGCCTGGACAAATGATTTTCAAGGTGTCGGTTTCGACTAAAAAGCCAAGACTGTTTGCAGATTGAAAAGCGGTTCATCGCTAAGAAAAAGTGCAGGATGAAAGGGTATATTCTCGCAATATGCAGAAGGGAAATACTTTTTCCTCTCTGTTTCTATTGCAAAGCACTGAATAAGTACATGGACGACTGCGAGACTATTGCCGCACTTAATACAAGTTGGAGGATCACCCCCAGTCAAGAGATAAGAGGGAGTACCGTATGTGTGACCTATCCTTAATCGGCAAGGAAGTACTTCCTTGTGCCGTGTTGTTTTCCCACTTATCCAGTTCCCCAGTTTTGCTTTTATCATGCGGAGCTTATTAATTCCTTGTCTATCCCACTCACCTTGCCAATGATTCGTCAATTTACGGCGAAGAAAAGGCTTTAGGTCTGTGGCAAGGATGGGGGTATTTCCATCTTTGTCGCTAAAACTCACTGACGCAGCAATTTCGTCAGCAGCCACATTGCCTTCTGTATCCCCGTGGCCAGGTACCCAGCATAAGACGATCACTTGGTTGCATATATTTGCAGAGCACAACAACGCGAATAGTTCATTCAAAATGGACTTCTTGTGTTTTCGTAGGCTAATTAGGGCTCTCACTACACTTATTATGTCTGTGAAGACAATAGCGTTGGAGATATTTGTGAGCCTTATGTGTTCAATAGCCTTAAGTATAGCGTATGCTTCCGCTGTAAAGATACTGGTGTGTGGGTTTAATGCTCCATATGTCGAAAATGAGGGTCCCAGAGCTGCGTAAGCAACACCTGCTGTAGACTTCGAAGTATCTGTGTAAAATTCATCACAGGAGTACTTCTCCTTAAGTTCCAGAAAATGCGAATATATGTGTGCCTCCGGGGTTAGTATCAATATTTGTAACAAAGAGATGCCATATTGGGTAGTCTGCCACTCCCAAGGCGGTGGAAGCCATGTAGGAGCCATTATGAAATTGTGTAAAAGAGGGACCCCTGTTTTTTTCTGAGAGTGCTTCCAACCGGAGGTACAGAGCAGGCCGAGTGGCTGGGAGGTTACTAAACAGCCTAGCAGTGGACAAGTCGCAAATAGTAGAATGACAAGGATGTTTAATATTTGAGTTAACTTTCAGGGCGTAGGACAAAGTTAAATATGTCCTTTGGTAGTTCAATAACTATTCGTTAGATTCTACGTAGAGGCTTTTATTTGCAGAGGGCTAGTCCTAAAGGCGCCTGTCGCAAGGCGGATGCCTAAGTTGTGAATAGGATCTAGCATTTTCAGAGCACTAGGGCCAGCAGAATGGTAGGCTATTCCTCCGTAGTCAAGCCGTGTTAATATTAGGCTTTTGTACAGCTTTAAAAGGCATCTCTTGTCGCTTCCCCAAGATGTGCGTGACAAGAGCTTCAGCAGGTTCATAGTCTTCAGGCACTTTGCCTTAAGATACTTCAGGTGTGGTACAAAAGTTAGCTTGCTGTCTAAAAGGATCCCTAGAAATTTGTGTTCATGGCTCACAGATAGCCGTCGTCCATTGAGATCTGTAGCGGGGTCCGCCAGTATGCCACTCTTGTTAGAGAGCAGGACGTATGTACTTTTAGAGGGTTTAGTTTAAAACGTTTTCGTCTGCCCACTTAGACAATTTATTTACGCAAATCTGTACTTGTCGCTCGCAGATACTTAGATTACTTGACTTGAAACCTATCTGGATGTCATCCACATATACAGAATAAAACGTAGTACGTGGTATGACAGTCTGGATCGAGTTCATTTTGACAATAAAAAAGAGTGCAACTCAGCACACAACCTTGTGGAACACCAAGCTGTTGCGTAAATGGACGAGACAACGTTACCAACCCTAACATGGAAAGTGCGATTGCAGAAGTAACTCTGTATCACGTTCATCAAGTTGCCTCGAACTCCCATTTCAGACAAATCACGGAGGATTCTAAAGCGCCAGGTTGTGTCGTATGCCTTCTCCATACCTAAAAATACTAAGAAGCGCTTTTTGTGGACAAAGGCATCACGGATATTTGTCCCGATGCGGACAAGGTGATCTCTTGTGGATGTACCCTCCCTAAAACCGCACTGTAAGGGATCGAGTGTCTTGTTGATTTCAAGAAAATGGATGAGGCGACGGTTACTCATTTTCTCAATAGTTTGCATAGACAACTTCTCAGAGCTATAGGCCTATAACTGTTCGGTGAGGAAAGGTCCTTGCCCTCTTTGAGAATTGGTATTACGATTGCTTCTTTCCAGACGGAAGGAATGTAGCCAGCAGAGAACATGGAATTGAAGAGTGAGAGTAGAGATTTTTTGGGTTTCAGGGTGTAAGTGTCTGATCACTTCATACATTATTCTGTCACTTCCTTGAGCGGACTTGTTGCAACCGTTCAGTGAGGCCTGGAACTCAGCGATTCTAAATGAACGATTGTATACTTCATTGGATGTGCCTTTCCGACCCAGAATCAGCTGCTCTGCTTGTCGCTGGTATTTTAGGAATGTATCTGTGTAATGAGATATACCGGAAATGTGCTCGAAATGTGCTCCTAGACAATCAGCCTGGTCCTCAAGGGTATCTCCTTGTGTGTTTACTATTGGTTTAAGATGAGTTTCGTGGCCTTTTATTTTGTTTACCCTGTTTCAGGCTTTTCCTTCTTCTGTATAAGAATTAATGACGGAAATGTATTTTTGCCAACTGTCCCTTTCGGCATGGCGGCGCGTTCTTCTACCTTCTGATTTTCTTTTCTTAAAGCTGATAAGGTTTTCGGTAGTCGCAGAGTCACAGAGCTGATTCCAAGCCTTATTCTGTTTCTTTCGTGCTTGCGTACATGCATCGTTTCACCAGGGAACACGTCATTTATTAGGCGATGCATTTGTTTGCGGGATATGTATTGACGCTACCTCGACAATAAATGCGGTTATATATGACACTGCATCGTCAATAGTAAGCGCACGAATATCATCCCAGGTCATATATGTCAGCTCTCTGTATCGCTGCCAGTTCGCTGAGTCAGCTTTCCACTGGGGCGCATGTGGAGAACACTAGTCCCATTTCCTTAATTTTAAAACAATCGGGAAATGATCACTCTCGTTTGGATTCTTATGTACTTTCCACTCCAAGTACGGCACGACTATACTTGAAACAATGGTTAAATCTATAGATGAAAATGTCTTGTTTGTACCACTGTAAGAAGTTGGCTCGTTCTTATTTAGCAAACACGCACCTGTACTTAGGAGGAAGTTTTCGATCCGACGCCCTCTGGCATCACATCGAGAGTCGCCCCACAAGGTATGATGAGCATTTAGGTCTCCAACGACAATGTAGGGTTCCCGGAGTTGCGCTATAAAGCTTTAAAATTCAGTTATGGAGAATTTACAGTTGGGAAGAAAGTATAAAGATGGCATTGTCAGCAACTTACTAAAAAGCACTGCTCTGGCAGCAACTGCCTCTAGGGGCGTTTTAAGCGGTAATTTCCGTCAAGCAACACTCTTTATCTACTATTATTTCCACACCGCCCGACGAGGCCAGGGCCTCGTTGCGGTCTTTTAGGAAAATGGCATACTGGCGGAGAAAGTTTGTTTGTGAAGGTTGAGATGTGTTTCTTGGACACACAGCACCTTTGGAGTGCACCTATGTAAAAGTTCCTTTATGTCGTCTAGGTTGTGGAGTAAACCCCTCACATTCCACTGTAATATCTGTGTGTTCATATTGTATGCGTTTTGTGCTGTGTGTCTAAGAGATATACATTAGATTACCTCACGAGACCTTTCCAGGCCCCGTGATACGGAATTTTTCTTTCTTTGCGGTACGCTCGAGGGAGCTGCGCCCTTCCTTGGGCGTCTGAGACGCCGGAGGTCTGCTCGTATCTATCACCCCGTCTCAGGTGGTGGATACTGCCCGCGCGGCGGGCACTTTCGCGGAAGTGTGGGCCGATATGCCCTGGGTCCAACATGCCCGAGGGTCTGCTGGTCCTCCTTTGCGGGGGCTGGAACAGCGCTGGCTATTCCAGCCGGGGAGGGCGGGGGGCGATGGCGTCACCGCCGTCACACTCCGTGTGACTTAGGCATCCGCCGTATGATGTAGTGCTGCCCTCTGGCGCGCCACATCGGTGTAGGGAGGACTGGACTGATTGTGTAGTGCGAAACGCTTAGGTGCCTCTGGAAAAGATAGGTTGAGTTTTACTTTCAGTTTTGTCATTTATTTCTCTTTGTTCCACGAGGGGCAAGATCGCCAGTAAGCGGGGTGATCTCCTTCACAGTTGGCACAGTGGTTTGGTGAAGTACAGATGTCAGAAGCGTGTTCAGAAGACCTACACTTAGCACAAGTAGCACGTCCTCTGCAGTTCGGCGACACATGCCCAAAGCGCTGACACTTGAAGCATCGCCCGGATTTGGGATGTACGGCCTGACGCGAAGCTTACAGTAAGCGGTTTCTATTGTTTCAGGTAGGTTGCAGATTCCGAAAGTAATGATTACGTGTTTTGCTTGTCATATCGCCTTAATGTTATCCTGTGTACTTTCCCTACGTTCTGGTCTTGCCATCCTTCAAGCAGTTCGCTTTCACTCAGTTCGAGAAGGTCATCTTCCGAGACAACCCCGCGCACTGTGTTCCTTGACCTGTTTGGGCCCACTGTGACGGGAATTTCCCCAAATGCTGCAACTTTCGAGAGTTTGTCATACTGCACTTTGTCGGCAACTTCGAGAAAAAGATCTCCACTTCCCATCTTCGTTACTTTGTAGCCTGGACCGAATTGCTTCCATGAGAGAATTCGCTACTACAAACAGGGAGATAATTCTGACTGGGTTCTTATCGTGCTGACTATGTACAACGTGGCAGTTGGGAAAAGATTGTTTTGGTTACATGAAGAACGTGAATGTTTCATCTGTGCGCCCCCTCTTCAGGGAGCGATCAGGTAGTATAGGAAAGTCATTTGTGATATAGACGTGGAAAATTCGGCGCCGATGGTAGCCACCCACCACCGAGCCCTACGAGGGGGCGCTACAAGGTTGAAAGAATACCTGCAGACGCCAGCCATGCATCGCCAATATAACCTAATATATATACCCAAGGATGAATATGTTACACACGGTTAACCCTCACCGCCATGAAATTCAGAAGTAATAAGAAGTGAAGAGAAGACAGGAAAGATGGAAAAGTGGGAGAGAAAGACGAAGATTGGAGAGGAGGACAGGAAAAGGTGACTGCCGATTTCCTCCAGGTGGGTCAGTCTGGAGGTGCCGTCTATGTGAAGCCGAGGCCGAAGAGGTGTGTCGGCTCCGCCGGGGGACCTTAGCGGTCCAAACACCCGGCATCGGCGCAACCCCCAGGATCCCCCTTTCCCCAGACACGACCAAGCCGCGCACGGCTACACGCGAGAGGGTCCAACGCTCGTGTGCTCGGGTACGTGGTGTCGCAACACACCAAACGCCTGCTAACGCAGACGCCCCGGCGGGGAAATACAGGTCAACATTCTGATAATAAACCTTCAAAATTTCATCCATGAAGTCATTATTGGGTTCCGTATCTAGCCTGTACTCACCAATTCAAGTAAACCCAAAGATAAAGGCGCTAAGACGAAGCTGGTGTGTGGGCCTCCCTTGCGTGAGCAGCACAAGCGCAAAATAATATCTTTACACAACGCAAAGAGCTGCGATAACGGGTTCCAGCACGGCGACCACCTGCAGGGCACTTTTAGTCAGCGGATTCTGGAGACCATCGAGAATCACTCGCATCGACAGTACCAGGCGCTTCAGCATTTTCTGAACGCTTTCCTTCTCATTGTGTCCATCTCCTTGCTTGCCCGTAGTCCCTGTTGTGATTGGCCCTATCATTCTTGGCTTCATGGCGCAGAAGGCCACGACGGCCCGCTGGCATGGCCGTCGGCCTAGAGGGCAACAAAGGCCATTCAGCGTCTGTATCAGACGGTGGAGGTGAATGGCTGCTGCATGCTCGCATCGACCTTGAATTAGCAGTAGGTGCCGTTACCGTCCTCGTTGCACGCACAGGCAGAGGTGGTGATGGCGCCTGTGCCCCGCTATGTAGTTCTTCTGAAATGGCTTTGTGACGCTTCTTTGGCGAGCGTTGGTCGCTTTGGCGAACAGATTAAGCGCCCTCTTTACGTGAAGATTAGTCTCTTGCCATTTTTCGCAGAACACGAACTTCTTGTTTCATCTTCTGGTATTCCTTCGAAGTCGCTTCGTGAGAGCCAGTACAGTTGGGACATTTAAATGGTTGATGACTTCCTGTGAAACTCAACTATTCGAATTGGTAACTAACCTCGACGAAGCCGTTCATGGTGGACTAAAAATAGATGCTATATTTATTGATTTTGCAAAAGCATTTAACAAAGTTCCGCACATCCGCTTATTAATGAAGCTAACGAATCTTAACATATACAGTAGGATTACAAATTGGATAGCTAATTTTTTAACTAACCGAAGTCAATCACTCTACGTGAACGGGTACTCATCTTCATTTTCGCATGTAAAATACAGTGTACCACAGGGTTCGGTCCTGGGTCCAATATTGTTCCTCATCTGTATTAACGACATAGGAAACACTTTATCTTGTACGATCAGGTTATTCGCAGACTACTGTATCATCTACAGACGAATTAGTAACGCCGAAGACGAGAACTCATTACAGATAGACCTCGCCAAACTCGCATTTTGGGGTTGCCAGTGGCAACTGAAAATTAACATTTCTAAAACTAAGGCCATGCCGTTCACGCGAGCACATGATCCGGATTGAGCTACTACACGATTCAAGGTATCCTTGTTGAGAAAGTATCCAAATTGAAATATCTCGGAGTTCATTTATCCTCCGATTTATGTTGGAATGAGCACATCAATAACATAACCAGTAAGGCATCCAAAACACTCTGCTTCATTAAACATAACTTATACTTGGCGAACTATGCTACTAAGTTATTAGCATTCACTACGCTTGTTCGTTGAAAGGTAGAGTACGCATCCATTTTTTGGAATCCGCATCAAACCTGTCTGATCGATCAATTCGAAGAAATACAAAACAAAACAGCGATATATCACAAAGAACTACTCATGAAAATACAGTGTTACGGATATGAAAGAATCACTTTCATTGCCTTCTCTTCAAAACCGCCGACATCGCTATCACATTTTCACGCGCTTTATCATAGTATATCCCCGTTCCGCGTATCTTACATCAATGCAGCTCATAGCATTTTTCCGCGTTTTGATCACCCATTTAAAGTGTAACCCTTTCTTGCTCGCAATAATCTGTATCGTCATTCACCATTACTTTTGGCAATATATCATTGGAATAAACTACCGAGTATCTGCCATTAATTATGATGTTTCTCTTAACAAGTTGAAGATTTTCCTAAATGTGTGATTATTTCGGTGTTGAGTGCTTACTTGCGTATGTTATTCTTTCAGTATATAATTATGTCATGCATGTTGCCAATGTTCTGTTTTTCACGTTTGTAATTGTAACTGGCTCTCCCCCTCCCCCTCTATGCAATGATCCGAATGGGCCTTTAGGGTATATCAATAAATAAATAAATAAGACACATCACAGTAGGTGGCATTATGCTCTCAGCCTTCATGTGAGCAGGTGACTTCACTTCTACAAACAGTGCTCATGTGTCCTTTCTTTAGACATTTCCCGCACTGAAGAGGTCTCGGAACGAATAGTCTCAAGACTGCATACCAATGATCTCAAAAGACTCGTGAGGTCCGCATACTTGATTTCGAACTCCACGTCAGAAATGACGCCATTTGTAGCCGCCTTCCGCTAACTAATAAAGGAGTATACGGGGATTGCACTTAACTCTGGAATGGCCTTTAACGTCTCCAGTACTGTGGAATTTTTTACATCTATTGTCAGGATGTTGTTGCGAGTGCTAATCCTGATCTCGTAGATTCTCCCAGGGGCGACATTTTCAAAATATTGCGTTGGAAAGTGCCTGCTGAGGGAGTTCATGCGGTGTGACGTCGACAGCGGCACATAAGAAACCACGAAGGATTCCTGCTCGCTCTGATTCGATGAAGTCGCCTCAGTCTACATACTGTGCATCTTCTTCGTACGGGAGCCTATGGCTGCGGTGTACTCGCTGCCAGAGTCCATGACTTCTGGCGTTGAGCTCTCCCAGGAATCGAGCTGGTCCGAGCTTGCCAAGGCACGTCATCAAAAAATGAGCAATTAAACAGATGACTGACCTTGTTCAGGCGCTCGTGGGGGCACCTTCTTGCTCACCCTTGATGAAATGACTCATACAAAAATCGCAGAAACGTAAAAAATTGCATAACAGCGAGAGGCCCAGAGTACCAGTGAGCCCGGGCACTTGCTTCTCTTTCTCCTTCCCCATTCAGTAAAACATTATGGGTGTATAGGCGTCCCCTATACTGAGTCATCAGAATAGGACTTCAATTCGTCGTATTTTCGGTTTCGAGAGTCCGGAAACCTAACTGCGGCTTAATTACCTGTAGCTTATTATTCGTCTCAGCGCCCAACAAGCGTTGCCAGTGGCTTCACAATTTCTTCCGTAAGAAGGGCTTCAGATCTATGGCAGGGACCGCAGCGGTAGGAGTAGCTGGCCATGTATTATTTGGCCATTTGGTCTGCTAGTACATTGCCCTCGATGCCTATATGGCCAGTCACACAGCATATAATGACATGCTGGTGAGATATATAGGCTCTACAAAGAACGGAATAGAGCTCATTAAGTACAGGGTTTTTGTGTTTACAGAGTGACTTCACGGTCTTTGCGACGTTTAGGGAGTGTGTTCATGTAATTGCTTTTTGAAGTTTGCACTTCCTTATATGCTTCGCAGCTGCCAATAGGGCATGGGCTTCAGCCATAAATATACTTGTTTCCGGGTAAAGTGGGCGGATTTTGAGAAGGACGGGCCGATGGATGAGTAAGACACCCCTGCATGTGACTTCGACGCTTTTGTGTAAAGCTCAGTGCATGTGTGCTTGGACTGGAGTTCTCGGAAATGCATTTTAATATTTGCCTCTGGTGCATGTTTCTTAACCTCTACAAGCGATATATCACAGTGTGTGAGCTGCTAGTGCCATGGTGGTGACATTTTCGCCGGAGCCATAGGACAAAGTTCATGAATTAGCACACCCATTGCCTCAATGAGGTTCCTCACACGCACAGCCAACGCTTTGCTAGCAGCAGGTCGGTTATGGAAGAGCGTAGCAGCGGCCATATCGTTTATGGTTGAATAAGAAGGATGTTGAATGTTCGCTTGTACTCTCAGAAAATATGTAAACCTGCTGTATGACCGGCGCAGATGAAGTGACCACTGATTTGACTCTACGTAAAGGCTCTGCATCGGACTTGTCCTGAAATAACCGGTCGATAGACGGATACCAAGACGGTGGACGGGGTTTAGGATTTTAATTCACCTCGCGTTGCAGAATAGCTCCGTAATCAAGGCAGGAGCGGACAAAACTGCTATGAAAGCTCAGAAGGCACTTTCAATCACTACGTCATGGTGTACGGGACAGAATATTTAGAAGGTTCACTGTTTTCAGACATTTAATTTTCAGATTTTAATATGTGAAATAAACGTGACGTTAGATGACGTTGGAGTCAAGAATGAATCCCAGGAATTTGTGTTGGCTGCTCACAAAGAGTTGGTCTCCCCTGGTCGTAATACTAGGCAGTGGTGCTACTCCTCTCTTTTTTTAAAAAAAGAAGGTTTGCGTGTTTGTTTTGGAGCCGTTCTCATCAGCCAATTTAGACAATTTGCTTATTCCAAGCTGCAGTGGCCAGCGAAGTTGTTCCGAGCAACTATGACCAAACTCCACGTCCCGAAACACTCTTGAATTTGGAATTCGTGCCAGTGAAACTCGAAGGACGTGGCAACTCACGCTTCTGCCGCTTGGGCTGAAACTCGAACAACCTAGTTCGACGCTTACGAGCGGCCTCCACTGAGCGATCTTCATCGTAACTTGCGCTCGACGCGGAGTATTTGATCCCGCATCTGCACTCGCTGACGTTCGTCGGAGGGAAATTTTCTGGCCGCATCCTGCGCTTTCGCACAGGCACATTGTCGTTCGTTATCGTCGCGTCTCTGCTGTGGACGCCTCTCCTGGTACTCCTCTTGTTCTTCGCGTGGGCGTACAATGCGCAGCCTTCCCAATTTCGCCATTTTTGTTAAAGTTCCAACTGTTGCAATGGTCTACCGCTGCAATGCTAAATCCGGTTCTTACACACCGCGGCGTACATCCCGTGTTTTCCTGCCACAACTGTCGCGCCGTATTACTGAGGGCAGAAGACAGCAGACGCAGCCGTCAAGAACGGCGGCCAGTGTGGGTGCACTCCCACCACTCTGCAGGTGCGAGGCGCCGTGAAGCCACGTGTACTTTCTTCTCCGCCGTACTATCGTTCGTTCTCCCTTATTCAGCGCTTGCGTCGCGATCGTTTTGTTCACTTTACGGGCATTAGACAATCAAGGTACCCAAACTCCTTACAAGTAAATAACAACATTACTTACCGACGTCACTGCACCACTACTTGCTGCTCTCCGAATGCTTCAGCTGGCGTCAGCCTAGGCCCTCTTTCTTTGTCTATGGCAATCTTCGGCTTCCCTAACCCTATACCTGCTTGCAACGCCTGAAGCATGGCGTCTCTGTTTCTAAACGTTCATCCGTTCCTAGAGTAAACAGGTACACCTCCCGATCCCCCTGGCAGAGATGGAAAAAAATTTCCAGGCATACCTCAAGGCAGCAGGCGGGAGCGGTTGAGAGGACGAGCGTCGAGCGTCTGCGCTTATCAGTGTCTCGGGTAGGGCAGGCCAGCGGAAATGCTTCACGGCAGAAGGTCAAGCTGAAGCATAGGCAATAACTACAACTGCAACGGGGGATCAAATGCGACCAGGACGCCTAGTTCTACTATGTCTACGTCTACGTCTACGTCTACTACGGAGGCAACAGCTACAACAAGCGAGTGCGAGGACCTATTGAAATTCTTGGTTGGGCCCTTCTCGGAAACTACAAGTGTTTTCGCGGGAGACATCTGTTCACAAGCCGAAAGCAGCTACCGGGAAAGAGTTTCATGGAATACCTCATGGGCCTCAAGAAAATATCGCTCGCTTGTAAATTCGGCGCTACGTACGACGACCAGATCTGAGATCAGATAATTCATGGAGTGGCCAAACCACATGTGCGAAGCAAGTTGCTGTCTCACGACGAACAGCTGGCCTTAGATAAAGCGGAAGAAATCGCTCGAGAGCTCGAAGCGAGACAGAAAGCCAATCAAGCGTGTGCCGACACCGAGAGCGGTAAGCGCGCCGGGGCGGCGCAAGATGGCCATTCGGCAGCACAGCGTCCGGGTCAAGATGGCCATGGCCTCCCACCCGGCAGTGTGCGACGGTAAAATTTTCCATATGTTTATTTATTTTTTTAGACCATAAAATTTAGGGACTTTCCTGACAGCGTACTTTAAATGGCCGCGTGTGTTCGCACACCTGCCCGACGCATCAGCAGGACGGCGTTCGAACCAGAGATAATTGGCCGAATGAAAATTGTTCAGGTTCCTCGGATAATATCGGTCCCCACTACTGGTGTGGAGTCTTTGGACACTTCAAATCTTCACGAAATCATCCATCACTTGCAACTTATGCCCCATCAAGGGACACCTGGTTACCTTTTGTCGGTAGACGAAACAAGGCACATCTGTAGTTCAAATTGTTATTCCACTTGAAGCAGAAACCATCCCAACGGCATCGATTCTCTCCGTGAATACTTCACTTCCCAGCACAAGGGTCTTAAGCGCTTCAGTGGTCATTGGTCACCGTATACATATTGAAACGGGCAGATATATTAGGTTAAATGGGACCATGTTTCTCTGCGGAAGATATATGGCCGGTACAACCAGTATGGCCAAACGTTAGGTTTGCCCCACTACGTCTTCTCTATCACCTCGTTGATTATCGTCGTCTTTGTCCCTCTCGTGGCACCGTGACATAGCCCCCGGCGGCGAAAGCGCCGACGCGGCGCCTTTTAGATGGTGCCCGCATGATAGGGCTTGAGACGACCCTTGTGGGCGATACCAGTTGACGTGAACGACAGGGAAGAATCGGCTGAAGCTATTTCATAAGTCACATGACTGAGCTGTCGGACAACGCGGTAAGCGCCAGAGTACTGGGACAGCAGTTTTTACGAGAGGCCCACACGCCGTGAAGGAGTCTAAAGGAGAATGAGGTCGCCGGCTGAGAACTGGACATCACGATGACGGTTGTCACAGAGACTTCTGTCATGCCTGTGACTCAGAAAGGCGACGGTGGGCAATCTGGCGTGCCTGGCCGGCTGTGGCTAAAGCGTCGCGAGCGTACTCAAACGAGGACTCGAGAGCAGTTGGCAGCAGCGTGTCGAAAGGCAATGTCGGGTCACGAACTAAGAGGAGATAGAAGGGGGACTACAGAGCGGCGTCGTGACGTGACGAGTTGTACGCGAACGTTACAAACGGAAGCGCGGCATCCCTGTCACGATTATCTGAGCAGACATACATCGAGAGCATATATGTAATTGTCCGGTTCCGGCGTTCAGTGAGGCTGTTCGTTTGAGGGTGGTATGCTGTCGTGAACTTGTGTTTCGGAGCACAAGAGTGAAGCAGATCTTCAATAACCCTAGCTATATAGTAGCGGCCGCTGTGTATGAGAAGTGGGCGACGGAGTACCACTGAGTGTGAGCGGAGGTGCGTGCGAGTGTGAGTGAGTGCCAGTGAGTGTGAGTGGACGTGAGTGCGAGTGCGAGTGAGTGCCAGTGTGTGTGAGCGGGGGTGAGTGCGAGTGTGAGTGATTGCCAGTGAGTGTGAGTGTACGTGAGTGCGAGTGCGATTGAGGGCCAGTGAGCGTGAGCAGAGGTTAGTGCGAGTGTGAGTGAGTGCCACTGAGTGTGAGTGAGTGCCAGTGAGCGTGAGTGCAGGTGAGTGCGAGTGCAAGTGAGCGCCACAGTGTGTGAGTGGAGGCAAGTGCGAGTGAGTGTCAATGAGTGTGTTTGGAGGTGAGTGCGAGTGCGAGCCAGTGTGTGTGAGCGGAGGTGAGTGCGAGAGAGTGCCAGTGTCTGATATAGCTAAGTGTGAACCTGACTGATTGCTGTGAGTGTGAACAAGAGTGAGTGCTTGTGAGTGTGAGTGAGTGCGAAGAGTGATGATTGTTTGTGAGTGAGTGTAGGTGAGTGCGAGCGTGAGTGAGTGCGAGTGCAGGTGAGTATGAACGGGGTGAGTGTTTGTGAGCGGAGGTGAGTGTGAACGTGAGTGTTAGTGCAGGTGAGTCCGAACATGGCTGAGTAGAAGTGAGCGTGAACATGAGTTAGTGAGTGCGGATGAGTGTGAATGTGAGTGAGTGCTCGTGAGTGTTAGTAGACGTGAGTACGAAGGTGAGTGAGTGAGCTTGAGTAGATGTGCTAGTTGCGATATACTTACCCACGTTTATACTCACAACATTTGAAGACGTTTAAAGTTCCCTTTAAGAGTGGAATGCGATAGTGTAAATAATGCTACGTTCGCATCAGAAACAATGGAAGACTCTTGTTAGTAGGACCCTATCGAAGAGTAAGTGGAAGCAGCATGGAAGGTGAACGCATGTGCCGTGTCCGAACTCTTCTTCATATAAAACCCGGTTTAAGAGCGTGCGCGTCATCGACCGACACGCCTGGTGGGGGTTCGGAGGGGGGCCTCACCGTTGCCCTCTAGGACGACCACATAGATCATTAGGTCCGAATTGTGGGTAGTCACCATTGCCCTCTCCCAGCAATTTCTCTTCGCAACTTTGAGCGTACGAGGCCTTAGGTCTTTGGAGAAACATGCGCAGCTTCGCGGGCTTTTTTCTAGGAAACGCCTCGACTTCGTAGCCGTGCAGGAGACGAATATTGAGAGTGATGACGCGACAGAAAGCGCTTTGCGACCTTTTCTGTCTCAATATAATGTCTGCGTTTCACAAGCTCTTCGTTTATCCACAGATAGTTTCCTGTTTTTGAAAAAGTGCCTGCTTTGTTCAGCATTTAATTACAATGTATACACTGAACGTCAATACATATGTTGTGATATTGTGTTGCAGGGTGTGCCATGGCGAATGATCAACGTCTATGCATTTGATGGCGCTATAATGAACGGAAGTGAGTGTTTCATTGAATGAAACGAATTCTTTTATTTGATACTGTGTCTAGTTCAATGCACTGTGATCTTCGCATTGTGTTAATGGGAGATTTCAATTGTGTATGTGATCCGAGTGGTCGAAGCGGCATTAACACTCAGCGGGACAGGAGTGAGAGAGATAGAAGGGAAGAAGGAAAGGCAGGGAGGTTAACGACACTGAGTCCAGTTTGTCTAACCTAATAGAAAATGCAGGCCTTATTCATATAGGAGTGTCGAGACAGGGATCTCACTCTTATACACGAATTCAAGGTTGCTCCTACGCCCGCCTTTATCGGATTTATGTTTATTCATGACTCCTCTCCCGAGGACTGTCCTGTATTAACATCCCAGTTTCGCTCATTGATCATTGTATGGTTATCGCAAAGATTGGTGAGAAACCTGTAACTAATTTCAGACCACAGTGGGTACTCTGGAAGCTTAACTCTGAGCTCCTAAATGATCAGGAATTTATTTATCGCGAGCGTATGGCCCTAACAACTTCTCTCTCGACTGACTTGCCGCTATTTGCAGCTTGGGAACTCTTTAAACAAGACGTTCGTATAGTGGCTATAGAAATTGGATCGGTGAAAGCATTCTATAGAAAGAATGAAGAAAAAAATGCTTCTTAAGAGCCCATATAACCTTTATCAGATGGAACGCGAAATCCCAAGCACTCACATTGTAGACATGGAAAATCTTAAATGTGAGATACAAAAGTATGATGCACCGCGTTACAGACGTGCGCAAGTTCGATCTCGAAATCAGCGTGCTCTGCTGCCTGAGCAGCCAACGCGTCAAGCTTTACTTGACGAGCGACGTCACGTTATTTCCAAAGTAATTCCGGAAATATGCTGCGAAGGTGGGCTTCTAACAAATACGAATGATATAATTTCTCAGTTCAAAATTTACAACGGTGTGTTGTGTAGTGCTCTTCCCGACGATGACAATGCAAAAGTCTTAAGGAGTTTTGTGTCTCTTGTAAAACCTTTACAGGATGATGACTGTACATTCATCTGTGGTACCCTTACGATACAAGAAAATGAGCTAGCTATTGATCAGCTGTGTTTGCCGAAAAAAGCAGTCCCTGATGGACTTTCAAGCGAATTTTACAAATCTTTCAAATCAATTATCAGTCCCATATTATTGGACACTTTTATTACAAGTTTAGAGGTGGATGCCCTTCCGCAATATTTTTGCAAAACTCACACAGTTTTAATTCCTTAAAGTACAGAAAAGGAGAAACTGCGTTCTGTTGAACGCTACCGACCAATCACATTATCAGACCTGGATTATAAAACTTTTTCAAAGGTTTTATGTAATAGATTGCAATTTGCGATGTCGCTTTTCACTGGTTTCCATGAGACGTGTGGAATTGGTGGCCGATCCATTCAAATCAACATACAGATTGCTCGTATACTTCTTCAATACTGTTACGGTTTCACTGAGCAGCTTGCAATGCTATAGGTAGACCTTGCTAAAGCTTTCGGTCGTGTCAGTCACTCCTATTTATCTTCTCTTCTGGAGCATACCAATGATGACTTCCAGGTGCTTGAAGGCGTTCGGCTTTGCTACACTTGTTGTACTACTCGTTTAGATATTAATGGCAAACTCTCCGAACCCGTTTTCATTTGCCCTTCAGTAAAACAAAGATTCCCGATGTCCCCACTACTATTCGCCCTTTACCTGGAACCGCTATGCTCTAACGTAATTCAGTCGAGTTGCATCCATGGCTTCAATACACTGGGTCTTAGCTTGTGCAAATGATTTAGCATTCTTCTGCACAGATAATTCCAGTGTTGAAAAGGTGGTATCGACAATCGAGGAATTTGGCAGCGCATCAGGAGCACGAATGAACTCGTCTAAAAGTATAAGTTTACGGTTTGGTTCATGGTGGTATACACCAGAACACTTTGCAGGCGTTAAGTGGACTGATGTCCCGCCAAATTATCTTGGCGTGCCGCTACACGCATATAAATTAAGTGCACACCATTGGAAAGAAGCGGTTTCGGCGCTGTAAAGTTACGACCAGACATTCGTTCCACACCGACTTTCTATTTTTGGGAAAGCCGATAGCCTGCAAGAAGTCCTTGGCAACAAGCATTTACTATGTATTCCAAGTTCTTCATTAAGCCAGGCTCTACATCCAACGCTTTCACCGAATCTTTGCAACCTTCGTATGGTCTTCAACTTTTGAGCCTATAAGGCGCGACTATATATTCAGGCCCGTTAGTGAGGGTGGGCTGGGCTTAATACATCTTTATATGCGGCAAATCGTGTCTCGTTTCTTCTTTTTTCGCGATACTTCCTATCCTCTAATTCGGTCATTCATGCAAGCCGCACTTGTTGATGCGTTACCTGATTTAGATGTTTCTTCAAATTTTTCTTCGCGTTTAGTCTTGTGGGTGTTCATGCATAAAGTTTGCTTGGCGGTTCCTTTCCTGACAGTTCCGTTTTCCACTGACTACTCAATTGTATTCTGTGTAGCGTAAAATGTTCTACAAAGATTTACTGTCCATGTTATTTCCGCCTACATTTTACCGATCACTATACATTCAATAGCCAGGCCACGATGTACTAAAGCGAGTTCGTAAAATCTATATATCCCCTTGTTGCAAACCTTTTTTTTTTTATTAACTTCATCGTGAAACGATACCGGTAGAAACATGGCTACAGAAAAAGGGTCTCTTTGTCTCTTCTGATAACTGTCGCCTTTGGGACGTGCCAAAGAAAATCGAACATTGTCTTAATAGCTGCAGCAACGTCATACTATTTTGGGATGTCTCCCAACGGACTCTAAAAAAAAGGACTTCGAGATTAACGCTCATACTGTGCGATACCTGATGCCGACCTCTGATAATAGTGCACCTTTCCATATGTTTTTTGTGATCGGAATGCACAGTTTGTCTAAAACGCGAACGATGGACAGAAACGCTGATACGGTTGTACCTACAAAGGTATATGTCATCAAAATGAGAGTACACCTAAAACAACTTAATGAAGGACTCGATATACAACCTGACTGGCATCCCATTTTGGTGAGGTGCCTATCCTTACCACCCTTCTAAAGTGAAACCCTGATTTTCACCCACAGTATGAACGATGCCTTTTCTGTGTGTGACTTTCATTGTGCCCTCAATTCTCTGACTATGCACAAATGACGAATGTCGGGTTGAATGCTACTGTAAAAAATACCATGAAAGAAAGCAAAACAAAAAAAGACTGACAGTGGTTGAATGGGCCAACGTGCTGGTCTGGCAACCCGTAGTTCCTGAGGTCGAATCACCGGCCCGCAATCTTATTTTGAGGTTATTGTCTATTTATTTATTGTCTTTATCGGAAATTTTTGTTCACTGCCAACAGACACCGACAACGTCGATACCGGATTTTCTGCGAAACCAGCTTCTAAACGCTATCGCGTTAAAAGAAAGCAACAATCTGTCTTATTCAAGGATATATTGTCATTGGAACTGTCAGAAGTTAAATTGGAAGAAGTCAACATCTGAGGTCAAGGTCAGCGCTCGAGCGCTGCCGTTCACATTACCGTGATATGTACGTGCATTTGCTCTGTGAATATGAGATCGTTTGCAGGGGCCAGAAGGCGAGAAACTCGACTTGATATTTCAATTGCGTTTTAGGGGCCGGAGTATCACTTGATATGAATGAGCGAACCAATCACATGTTCTCGTATGGTGCCAGTCGGCAGGCACGTGAGTGAGGAGACTGAATTTGTCCTTAAGCAACACTTAGTCATTATGTGTGGATTCAAATCAGCCATGTCACTAGGAGAAAAGCTCTCCCGTTGAAAACTGACTGCAAGGGAAAATATCTATATGGGAGTGAATATTTACACGTCACGCCCGTTTCTATTATCTAAGCAGTTGACTTTCACTTAACAATGTACAATGTTAGCAATGTTAACGCGACCCCATTAAGGGCTCGAGAAGGCAAACCCAATTGTTACGGCGCGCTTTCGTTCATTACTTACGTAGTATATTATTACCTAACGGTTTTTTTAGAGTAATGCATAAAAGATAAGCCTTTCTGTTGTCTCAAATACGCGATTGACTACTCGCTTGTGCGCGGAGCGTTCACTAGCTCAGCTAATTGTCATGGCTCGTGCAATAAATAAACAACTAAAGGAAAAGTGCAACTGTTAGCGCGAACGCAAAGCGCAGAGGCATTCAAAATCAGGCATGGGAAGATCTTTGCAGACGGCGCCAAAGGGCCGGGAGAAGGCTCCTCGGCTTTTTAGGTGAGGCGCCGACGCGTCGCTGAGACACGGCCGTTAGAAGTCATGCGAGCCGTGTGCGCGCGTGCTTGTGTTTACCAGCGGCGCCTACTCTTCCTTCGCACGCTCGCCCCTTCTCGCCGTCTGTCGACGCGACAAGTTGGCGCCGGTTGCTTGTAGGTGCACGCATGAGACGGTTACGCCCATTTCTGGTGCGATCTTGCCTTTGCGTTCCTGATTGGGCCGAACCGTCTTAGGGTGAGCTAGAATACTGGGAGGGTGAAGCTTTTCTGGAGGACTGCCACGCAGCCTCGATGCTTTGCCGGACCCGCGGGTTTCTCCGCTGAGGAAACTGCGCAAATGTGGCGGGTGTCTGCTATGCGCTTGATATTTTGGTTGCTATTAGCCAACATTGCCATAATTTATCTCCTACAGTATACCACGTAACCGCAAGATAAAACTGCAGCGACTCGCCTCACAGAGAACGCGTTTGTGTGCTGTAAATACGGGGATTTTGTATATTTCCTTCGATGCTTGCAGGTTTGTCACCGCAATGGTCCGCACTTGCGGGGCTGTTTCATTAAGTGTGATATGACGAACGTAAACGTGTTGCAAAATAGAATAAGCACGAGATGACGCGCATAACCAGGAGACTGAAGAAGATATACACGGCTTGCTCATGCTAATACTTTGCGCCTTTCATTTACTTTCTTTGATTTCATGCGTTGGATTTGCTTTACAAGACTGCCTCCCGCGCTCTGCTGTTTCCTTCTTAACATGAAAGCAAATTTAGCAGTTCATTCCGTATGCCCGCCGATTCATACATAGCAACTATACTTGCGGATCAGTTAAAACGTAGTTGCAATTACAAAATGAAAATTATAAGCAGGTAAACTTTTTACGTTTTACTGTCATTGATACTGATATTTAATGTTCATTGAAATATTTGTAGTGCATAAAGGGTGGTATTTAATGCAAACACAGAAACATCGTAATGAGCAACAAATGCTTTCTTATTTACGTAACACTCCTACGCTAGGCAATAAATTACGCTTACCACTATCCCACTGGCGGGCTATTTTATTATTATAGCATAAGACAAGTTACATGCGGATGATTTAAGAGAGACCCATGGATTATATAGCAAGGCTGTTGCAACAGTTAAACTTTCAGATAACAAATGCCTAAACCGCTGGGCCAGTAATAGCAATATATTCATTTCAATCTAAAAAAATTGTGTCTAAATGGAAAATTTTCTAAAACGGAGGAGGGGCCGGAAAAATTCAAATGACGCAAATCTAAGATTCAATGTTTCTGGCGGGTTCACCGGATGTCTCCGCTTCATATCGCCTCCAGACCTCGCTTCTTTCTCTCTTCTCATAAATCTATCATAGGTAAAGCCCCTGCAGCTTCCTCGTTATACGACGTAATCTTGGTAACGTCGTCTCCCCATTACATCATCACTTCCACTATCCTAACCTTTCTCGCTTATTATATTGAGCTATCATACGGAGTAATGTCGTATGATAAAATAGAATTCGATAGAAATACGATAGAAATAAAAGAAAGACATAAGATAAAATTCCCAGAACTGTCAGAACTGATAAAGAAGGCGAAAATAGGTGATATTCGAAACTATAACGTCAGAAAGACTGAAGAAGCCATAAAAAATTAATACAGCCTGAAATCAGGGACAAAGTAACTTGGCATAGGGCAAACCAAGATGTATGCACTGAAAGATAAACAGGGTAATATTGTTACGTGTGGAAAAACACAGACGAAAGAGGCTATTTGCAGGCTATTTACACTGGAGCCAGACAGCCAGGCCAACACTCGCTCGCGCCAAGGGCACAAACCAACTTCATTGTTGTTCTCGCGGCGGCTCGTCCCTTGAGCACAACTGGATGATATCGTAATACTACACCCCCCCCCCCCCCCCCCCAGCGGCAAAAGCGCCGTGACGGTGCTGTTAAATATCCGAGGCGCGTGGAGAGTTGTAGGGCTTGAGTCGGGCGACGTGGACAATGTCCCTGGTTGTTACAGCGGAGCACGTGGTGCGCTCGGCTAGAACGATTTCATATTTGACATCGGTCACTTGGCGAAGCACGCGATATGGGCCTGAAGAGTAATTTGGTGGTGGCCAAAACGGCATTTGGATGAGTTAAGTTGCAGCTTCGCCTTTCGAAATACTGCTGGCCAGGACAACAGTTCAATATAGGCTATTGACTTTGGCGGCAGGCGAAGAAATCCGGTGGTGCGTAAGAGGCAGTGGTGTGCGTCAGAAGGTTTTGCGAGCATTCGGAACTCAAGGCGGAGGATACTGGAAGAGCAGTCAATAAGAACAGAATGCGCGGAGAGAAAATCGAGGCCGAGAATTAGGTCGTGGGGCCAATGAGCAATTACGGTGAAGAGGACAGGAGTGTGGCGGCCGGCGATGCTGACGCGTGCCATACACATGCCAATGATAGGCACAGTAGCGCCATCCGCAACACGGACGACGCGTACCGACGCTGGGGTGAGGAGCTTGCTCAGTCATCGTCGGAAAGCAGCACTCATAACAGAAAAATGTTCTCCTGTATCGATGAGTGCTGTGACAGGATAGCCGTCAACGTTAACGTCAAGAAGGTTTTGGTTCGTAGGTAACGTGAGCAGAGGATTTGAGGGCAGCGTCGACAACGCAGCTTCACCTCCAGAAGCTGCAGTAGCTAGTTTTCGGACTGGATACGGGCGGCGATAGGCGGTGAAGAGAAGCGGCGGGGTTGGGGCGAACGAGACTGGTGGCGTCGAGGTGAGGGCGAGCGACTGTAGCGAAGGTTCGGAGCAGGGGCATCAGCGGCAGTGTGTTCATGTCGGGCGGTATAGGAAACAAAAGGTCCAAAGGTGCGGGAATTAGCGGCGGCGTATGTCCGAGGAGGCGGTGGCCATCGGTGGCGGCAGTGACGAGCGACTCGGCCGATGCGACAGCAGTGGAAGCAGATCGGCCTCTCATCAGAGGTACGCCATTCGGACGCTTTGCCGCGAGATGTGGCAGAAAAGGACTGCCGGGGACGAGGAGGGCCGCTAGAGAACTGGGGAACGCTGGGTTGAGACGTGCAACACACGGAGTTCAGACCCATGTTCTCTAATTCCTGTCTGACGACGGCCTGAATCATCGCAGTGGTGGTTGCTCGCGGATCGGGAGGCGTTGGGGGGAAAGCTGGCGAACAGGCGGCCTCGAGTTCGCGGCGAACAATACGGGTGATGTCGTGACAGGTGGTGGCCTGACGCCGTCGACCCTCACATGTCGACGTAGCAGCTGTGTTGGGTAGCCGCGTGATGTGGTGTGAGATACGGCGGCTCTTCACTTGTTGAACGCGACAGCATTCTTTTATGATGGCGTCGACTGTCGAGACGTTGCCGAAAACAAGCAAATTGAAAGTGCCATGCAAAGAAGAGGTGAGGTGTGCAGAACGGACACAAGAGTAGAGAAGTGGACAACACGAATGCCGTCTTTTTTTTTTTTTTGACATTAGAGACAACCGTATCACGATTATGTCTTGACAGGAGGTCAACCGCACGTTGCTTAACTGCCGAAGGCTTGAGTTTTACTGGCTGTACATTATTTTCTATGGCTAAAATCGCTTTTTCTGAAAACATGTCATCTGGCATAATTACGAAATAACCTTCCTTGTCAGATATTACTGCTCTAAGTGCATGCTCTACAAGGTAATTAACTAACGGTCGGACAGGGTCAGACACTTTAAAATTATATTTTGATAGTTTAATGCTAGCAATGCAATCTGAAATACAGCGCGAGCGTTCTTCTTTCGGGACGAACCTGCTTATGCAGCGCGGTATGCTTAAAACGTCAACTGGTGTAATGTTAGGCTTAACACACTGCTTAGGACCTAAAGCAAGGCTTTTTCTATTGGTATCACTTACGATGGCGCCTCCAAGAACCAGTACGTTATTTGACGGTGAATTATTAGAAAGGTGTTTCCTCTTACTTTGTTGAAGCTTCGGAAGCTTAATCCTCCATTGGAAGTCCGCGTGTCCGCGGCACTACGCCTCACCTACTTCTTGCATAATGAATCCTTCATTAATTCTTCAATCCTTCATTGTTCATTCTTCAGAATGAATGAAGAATGGGCTGGGGTGCGTTTGGCAGGCATTCTCAGATTATGAATAGCAGGTTGCCATTATCCCTCAAGAGAAAAGTATATAACAGCTGTATCTTACCAGTACTCACGTACGGGGCAGAAACCTGGAGGCTTACGAAAAGGGTTCTACTGAAATTGAGAACGACGCAACGAGCTATGGAAAGACGAATGAGAGGTGTAACGTTAAGGGATAAGAAAAGAGCAGATTGGGTGAGGGAACAAACGTGAGGTATTGATATCTTAGTTGAAATCAAGATAAAGAAATGGGCATGAGCAGGACATGTAATGAGGAGGGAAGATAACCGATGGTCATTAAGGGTTACGGACTGGATTCCAAAGGAAGGGAAGCGTAGCAGAGGGCGGCAGGAAGTTAGGTGGGCCGATGAGATTAAGAAGTTTGCAGGGACAACATGGCCACAATTATACATGACTGGGGCAGTTGGAGAAGTATGGGAGAGGCCTTTGCCCTGCAGTGGGCGTAACCAGGCTGATGATAATGATGATGATGATGGTGATGATGATGATGCTGATGATGATTACGATGAATACTTACCAACTAGTTCAGCTTTCTGTCGTTGAAAGCGTCGTCGGCAATGCCTTTTAGCACATGTGCCACTTTATCTGCTTCGGACATATTATCGTCAGCTTTGCGGCATAGAGCTAAGACGTCGAGGATGTATGAAACGTACGGCTCTGTCGATTGAACACGGCTCTGTACACTGAACACGAGACGCAAGAGCCTTTCTCGCGGCAACCCTGCGCCCAATGGGGTCGCCGAGCAGTTCCCGTAGCTCTACTTTGACACTGTCCCAACTGGTTATCTCGTCGTCATGCGTTTGGTGCAACACGCGTGAGGTGCCGCCGAGATAAATGATGACATTGGTGAGCATGATCGTTGGGTCCCACCTGGTATTAGTTCTGGCGTGTTCATATAGCTTGAACCATTCGTCAACGTCCTGTCCCTCCAGGCCAGAGAACACACCAGGGTCGCGATGTGGGGCAACCGTGACGATTGGAGCTGTCGGACAAGCCTAAGCCGTCGCAGAGTCGGGCTCGTCACACCGGGAGGCATGGTGACAAACTCGATGTGCCGATCGGTTCGGAGTTCCGTGGCGAGGACGGGGATTGCTAACCTCCCCCAGAATGTTGCGTGTGGACAGACACAGAAGAAAGAGGCTATTTACAGGCTATTTACACTGGGGCCAGACAGCCAGGCCGACACCTGCTCGCGCCAAGGGCACAGACCAACTTCATCGTCGTTCTCGCGGTGGCTCGCGTCTTGAGCATCGCTCGATGATATCGTAATATCATCAGCGATCACGAAGACATAGTAAAAGAAGCGGAAGGATTCTATGCTGACCTGTACAATACCAAGAGGAGTCAGGATACCGCCATAAGAGGCAGTAATGAACACGATATAGAAACTACTCCTATAACTAGCGATGATGTCATAACGGCCTTGCTTGACATGAAACTAGGAAGAGCGACAGGAGAAGATGGAATAACAGTCGACTTAATCATAGATGGAGGAGACAAATTGCTTAGAAAACTGGTGGCTCTTTATACAAAGTGTCTATCGACTGCAAGGGTCCCACAAAATTGCAAGAATGCAAACATTATACTAATAGACAAAAAGGGAGACGTTAAAGAATTGAAAATATAAGGGCGCATTAGCTTACTCCCAGTATTATATAAAATATTTACCAAAATAATCTCCAATAAAATAAGGGCAACACTGGACTTTAGTCAACCAAGGGAACAGGCTGGCTCCAGGAAAGGATACTCTGCGATGGATCACATTCATCGGGTTATCGAGGAATATGCCGAGTACAATAAGCCTCTCTATATGGCTTTGATAGATTACGAAAAGGCATTTGACTCAGTAGAAATACCAGCTATCATAGATGCATTACGCAGTCAAGGAGCACAGAACGCTTACGTAAGTACTTTGAAAAATATCTACTGAGGTTCTGCAGCTACCTTCTACAGTTACCTTCTACAGCTACAAAAGAAAAGCAGGAAGATACCTATATAGAATGGGGTCGGACAGGGAGACAATCTCTCCAGTGCTATTCACTGCGTGCTTGGAAGACGTATTCAAGCTATTAAACTGCGAAGGCTAAGGAGTAAGGATTGACGACGAATATCTCAGCAACCTTCGGTTTGCCGATAACATTGTTCTATTCATCATGATAAGGTGTATAAGCGCGACTGAACAAAGAAGTATAAAGAAACAGATACACACAGACAGAGCTTCACTTTCAACTATAGGTTTTTTGTGCACGCATCGATAAATATATACCGTACGAGCGGAAACAAACGTGACAGCAAAAACGAACATACAGTGGTGCATTTCGATGAACCGTACACGTGTGGAAGGCATCGTGTAACGAACAGTTAAGGGAGTTCAGACACAACTATTTATTGTGGGCTAACGTGTACCCTGGGTGTAAATAACAAAGACTGCCGCATATTAAACAGGAGATCAAGAATGCCTTCTTCTCTCTCGAGCGTTGCTTCACCTCTTGTTCGTCTTGTACACGCCGACAACGGCGACCTGTGATGCGAGTGCGTGCGGCGAAAACACCTGCCATTATTTCGCCGTCTTTTTTCTCCAATGCGCCGTTGTCCTCTTGGGCGGGGGGGGGGGGGGGGGGGTGCGCACGAACCTGCGCGCGTTGTTTAAATGTTTCTGCCTTGTATCATTATCCCCCCTCCAAAACGCATCGTCCCGATGCGTAAAGCGACGAAATTGTTCACAAGCAGTTGTCCATACTAAAGTGGTAAATGGCACAGAAAAGATGTTTGGTCGAATAATCACTGCCTGTCATAATATGGCTTCAGTCTGACCACATGTACAGTTTCTGTGCGACGCCGGCATCGTGATGAGCTCACTTGTCCTTCTGGTGTAACTTCGTAGTTTAGGGGACTGATGCGGCGAAGTACTCGGTAAGGGCCGAAATAACGGCGCAAAAGCTTTTCGGACAGGCCGCGCGTCCGCACGGGGGTCCACACCCATACTGCGTCGCCTGTTGCATACTTGACTTCTCTTCACCGCAAGTTGTATCAGTCCGCGTCGTTGCGCTGCCTTTGTTGAATGCGATGTCGCGCCAGCTGACGTGCTTCTTCGGCCTTCTGTGTAAAGTCGCTGATGTCAGGGTTCTGTTCTGTACTGTCGCTGACAGGCAGCATGGCATCCAAGGGTGTGGTAACTGTTTGACGAAAAACAAGCTGGAATGGCGTTACTTGAGTGGGCTCTTGCAATGCGGTATTGTAGGCGAATGTTGCATCTTGTCCCATGTACGGTGCTCTAAGTCTACGTAAATTGACGACATATTGGTCAGCGTCCAGTTCAATCACTCGGGGAGGCCATTTGATGGAGGGTGATAGGCAGTTGTTTTCCTGTGGCTGGTATGAGACAGTTTCATAATTGATTCAGTCAAATGGGCTGTGAACGAAGTTCCTCGGTCTGTGATAATTTTAGGGGCACCGTGTCGTAATACTACCTTGGTGACAAAGAATTCAGTCACTTCAGTGGCCGTTGCACTGAATACAGAGGATGTTTCGGCATATCGGGTTAGGTAATCCGTCGCTTCTACAATACATCGTTTCCCTGATGACGATGTCGGAAAGGGACAGAGCAAGTCTATTCCTACTTGTTCGAATGGAGCTCCTGGGGGTTCTATTGGTTAAAGGAGGCCTGCGAGTTGGAATGGAGGCGTTTTGCGTCTGTGGCAATCCCGACATGTTCGTACATTATGCTGTACTGAATACAATTGCTTTAGCCAATTGTACTTAGCATGAATTCGGGCGAACGTTCTGCTGACTCCGAGTTGTCCTGCTGATAGATCATCGTGAGAGGCTTCCAAGACTTCGGATCACAAAGGTGAAGGAACGAAGACTACAAATTGCTCTGTGCTGTGCTCAAAATTTCTTTTGTACAGGACGCCATTTCTCATCACATACCATGACAATCTCCGGCAGAAAAATAGCGGAACATGGACGGTGTGTCCTTCAAGGTTCCTGGTGAGTAGGGGCGACTCGGCGTCAGACCGCTGGTGTTTGGCCATCTCAGATGCAGTCATGGCTTCAGGAAACGGAAAGTCGTATCCATCTTTCACAGGAGCAGATTCGACCGGCGCACGTAATAAACAATCAGCGTCACTGTGCTTGCGGCCTGACTTGTACACGACCGTTATGTCACATTTCTGCAGCTTCAGACTCCATCTAGCGAGTCGTCCAGAAGGAGATTTCAGGTTTGCAAGCCTGCACATTGAATGATGGTCGCTGAATGCTTGGAACTGTCTACCGTATAAGTGTGGTCGGAATTTTGCTATGGCTCATATTACTGCGAGGCATTCGTTTTCGGTCGCCGAATATTTGGTTTCAGCTCTCGAAAGAGTGCGGCTAGCGTAAGCAATCACTCTGTCCTCTCCGTTTTGCCAATGAACGATGATGACACCGAGTCCTAAATTGCTGGCGTCTCTGCGGATGTCGGTTTCCGCTTGCTCATCAAAGTGCGCAAGAACCGGGTGGTTTTGAAGTCGCCGTCGCAGCTCATTGAATGCATCTTCTTGTTCACTTAGCCAGACGAAAGGCATACGTTCTTTCGTTAATCGCGTTAACGAGTCGGCAATCTTCAAAAAAAATTTCACGAAACGCCTGTTGTAGGCACAAAGTCCTAGGAATCACCTAACGGTCTTTTTATCGGTTGTTCTCGGAAACTTTTCAAGGGATGCGGTCTTCTCAAGGTCAGCACGGATGCCTTCGGAGCTAATCACATGGCCGAGGAAAAGGAGCCCATGGAAGCCGAGGTGACATTGTTGTGGCTTTATGGTCAGCCCTGCTTAACTAATAGCTTTTAGCACAGTCCTTAGTCGTTCCACATGCTGAACAAAAGGTGGTAGAAAAAAATCACAACATCATCAAGATAAACCAGACAGGACTGCCACTTTAACCCGGAGAGCACAGTGTCCATAATCTGCTGAAAGGTCGCAGGTGCGGAACAGAGGCCCAATGGAAGTAGCTTGAATTCGTATAATCCGTCTGGTGTGACGAATGCTTTCTTTTCACTGTCTCGTTCATCCACTTCTATTTGCCAGTATCTGCTTTCGAGGTCGAAAGAGGAAAAGAATTTCGCATCCCGTGGTCTATCGAAGATGCCATCGATCCCCGGAAGTGGATAGGCATCCCGCTTTGTGATGACGGTTAGCTTTCGATAATCAACGCAGAAGCGCAAGGTCTGATCCTTTTTCTTTATCCGCCCCACAGGCGGATAAAGAATTACGTCGTCTCTAAGCATTTCTTCGATTTGTTTGCTGATGATCTCTCTCTCCTTCGGTGACACTCGGTAGGCATGCTGGAAAATAGGCCTCACAGCTTCGTCGACAATGATACGGTGTTTGGCGATGGATGTTCTCTCGACTTTCGATGTCGTTGAGAAACACGAGGTGAATTATCGTTCAAGGTTCTCTATTTGCAACTTCTGGCACGGTGTTAGTGCTGCTTAGATTTTGACGGATGCGAGTATGGAGTCTACGTTGTCAGAATCCAGTAGTGCAGCATCGGAAGGGCTTAAATCCGTAATCTCCTCATAATCATTAAGGCGGGCAATGACGGTTCCCTTCACAACATGCTGGACTTCATTTCCAAAATTAGTCAAGAAGACATTCGAACACCCGTCACGCAGCCAAACAAGACCCCTTGCCATACAGATCCCTTTTTCGAGTAAGATCCCAGTGTTATTGTCTGATATTACTTCATAGTCGCTCAATACGGTGCTTCTTACGGCGACAGGTATGCTGGATCTTGGGGGTACCGTGACGACGTCGTCTATAATATGAAGCGCATGACATTGTCCTTCACACTCGAACGTCGCGATGGCGTGCTTCGTTGACAACGACACACGTGATTCCTGGAAGTTGCTTACTGCACCGTCGCCTGCAAAAAGTCGATTCAAATAATTAAATCCCTTGAGCATTCTGACTGGACAATGAAACTGGCGACTTATGTAAAGCTGCGTATTCTGATTCTAGAAGTGCAACTGCCCACCGGGTTGATAAGGTGTCCTCCGGCGGTTCGAATTTGCGGTCCTCTTCAAGGATTCAGCACTTTTTTCAGTCTTCTGCCAAGTACTTTACTCACAACGGAATTCTCTGCGCCTGTGTCTACTAAAGCAGCAATTTCACAGCCGTCTATAAACAGACATAAATTGGAAGCAACGTCACTCTTTCCGCAACTGCTCTCGCGTTACATTTCATAATGAGCGCTGGAGGCTCTGTTGCGTCGACAGCGGCCTCACCTCCACAGCTCGCCGGTACTAGTTCTCCCGACGTGGGTATTGGGAGCGTCGCCTTGGTGAGCTTGAGGATGGACATGGGCTCCGTGATCGATACCTCAGCGGCACTGTTAACCGAGGTTGATGTTCCTGTGAAGTCAGTGAGCTTTGGCTCGTTGAGGAATACTCCTGGATTTCAAAAGGGCGTTCACCGTTTCTTAGGCAAGGAGTGTTTACGGAAAACCCCCGTAGTCCCGCTCTGCGGTATTCGCATATCCTGTAGAGATGACCATCTTCGCCACAGCGATAGCACAGTGGATTATATCAGGAGTGCGCCATATGTCAGCCTTCCGGAATCTCGTCTCAGGCGGACATGGCAAGAACCGAGGTTCGGGTACATGCGTAGTTGCCGTGACGAAAGAACGTTATGGAGTCCTCTGAGTACCTCGGCGTACGATACTGTCTGCGGTACAGTTGATGACGCTTGTGGCTGTGTTTGCGGGTGTTGTTTGTGGTCTACTTGTGTCACTTCTTCTTGAACCACATCTGCTAACTAAGAGACCGCTGTGGGGCCATTGTTCAGCTGTTGCCCCTGGAGCTCTTCTCGAACCACAGATCTTATGAGTTCTCGTAAGACTTCGACGTTGTTACCGAACATTGCCGGGATCGCATCCATAGAGGCGACATTCATATCGCTGTTGTAGAGTCTCCATCGCTGTTGAAGTGTCATTTCCATAGTTCTTGCCTCGGAGCGGAATTCGGCGACGGTGCATGATGGGCTGCGAACAAAACCAGCAAAAAGCTCTTGCTTCACGCCGCGCATCAGGTGCCGAAGCTTCTTGCCCTCGCTCATGCTCGGATCGCCCCGACGGAATAAACGGGACATATCTACGAGATACATTGCCACGCTTTCATTGTTTCGTTGGCTTCTTGCTTGCAAAGCGGCTTCAGCTCTTTCCCGGCAGTTTGTGCTCGGATACGTGGCCAACAACTCCCGTCGGAAGTCAACCTACGACCGCAGGACAGCTTAATGGTTTTCAAACCACTTCACGCACAGTCTTGTAACGTGAAGTAAACGTTGCGGAGCTTCCGGTTTTCGTCCCATCCATTGTAGTCCGCGACGCACTCGAAGCCTTCCAACCAGTCCTCGGCGTCTTCGAAGGTGTCGCCGTGAAATGGCTCGGGCCTCCGCGGCTGATCAAGAACGATGCGGGTTGAGGCTGTCTTGGATGTCATATCAGTATTGTCGGCTGCTACTACTATAGGTTGCTCCGACAAAAGAGGAAATTCAGGCGGCTCACCCCGTAGGTGACGGCTCGTGTGCTGGTGGACAGGCGTGAGCTCGTTGGGTCTGAAATGGCGTGGCTCCGGGCTGCTTTCTCCAACTCGGATTGGGCTGGAAATCATTACCCAGAACCTCCACCAGAATTGTAACGAACAGATAAGGCAGTACAGACGCAACTATTCATTGTGGGCGAACTTGTGCCCTGGGGGTAAATAAAAAAGAATACCGCGTTCTAAAAAGGAGGTCAGGAATGCCTTTTTCTTCTCTCTCGGGCGTCGTTTCAGCTCTTCTTCTCCTTGTACACGCCGACAACGGCCACCTGCGATGCGAGTGCGGGTGGCGAAAACGCGTGCTATTATTTCACCGTCTTTTTTCTCCAACACGCCGTTGTCCGCTTAAGGGAGGGGGGGGGGCGCACGAACTTGCGCGCTTTGGTTAACGATGCTTCTGCCTTGTGTCAATATATTGCAGTGGTTACAAAGATGAACCGAGGAATCGTATGTCCTTCTCAGATACAGACACTGATGGCTCGCTCGCGCACTTTTACTTTAATTTTGCAATTTCGTAGGCCTCCACTATCTCCCTTGTCATCCTTCTATGAGCCCTATACAGAATCGAAGTACTTTCAAATATGGGTATGAAGGAGCAATCTCGGCAATGAATATCCAAACGACCCGAAATTACCCTAGTGACGTTATATCGATGGTCTTTAATTCTCTCATTCATGCATCTGCCGGTTTCATCAACATGCGCTCTTCCGCACGAAAGTGGAATGGCATAGACAACGTTATGGGTGCAGGTTACAAATTGTGTGCGATGTCGAGTAGAACATGCATGCCTTTTGTTATTCTCTGTGTTAACCTGTTTGCATAGCTTCTATAGGTATTAGGGGGCAGAGAAAACCACGTCCACCCCCGATTTAGCGGCTATTCTTCAGATATTATGTGAAATGTAATGAATGTATGGTACCACAGCAACTTTCTTTGCCTAGCATTGGTACTGCTTCCATTCGATGCGTTTTTACACTTCCTACCTAAACACTCCGCGGCAGAGGTGAGCCTACGCATCGGGTAACCAGAATTTCCCAGGCACTTGACCTGATCTCTGAAACTAGCTTCCACTTTGTGGTCACATGACTTCGTGAGGTAATTATTGAAACACGATCTTATACTGCGCGTTTTACAAGTATTGAATGAGCGCAATCAAATGATAGGACTGGCTTATTGCCTCTCGGCTGATAACTCCAGCAGGCCTTTTGTGGGGAAAAGTACAATCCCAAGTCCATTTTTGGTAACGAAGATTGAACAAGTGGTGGAATTCTTTAAAGAATGTCAAGACAGGAACATTTTCACTTTTTCTAATGACTTAAAGAACCTGTACTATTCTCTGCCGCAGAATTACGTGATGAAATGTTTAACTGATTGCATTGACAAGTTTGGAGCGGTTTGATTTCAAAACACTTCTGGTTTGAGTTGCGACAGATTTTTAGAGCTTCTTAGTTTTTATGTTAACTCGACTTACGCTACTTTGGAGGGAAACGGTGTCAAACAAAATATGGCATATGTATTGGCTCATGTATTGCTCTCTGTTTCAGTGACTTATATCTAGCTAGCCATGACCAGGTTCTTGACGAACCCCTGAAAAATAACAACGATGTCATGAAAGCGTTTAGATTTGTTGATGATTTTTTGAACATATTAAATAAAACATCAGAAAATTTTGGCTCACAGGTTTGAAAAGCCGTAACCTCGTTCACTGAAGTGCTGTCCCCTTTGTCGTTGACACATGAAGTCCCCAGAGGCAATTTTATATAGTTTTCAGACTTGGGATTGTACTTTTCCCACAAAAGGCCTGCTGGAGTTATCAGCCGAGAGGCAATAAGCCAGTCTTACCATTTCATTCGGCCGATTCAAATCAAAACTTGTAAAACGCGCTTTAGTGACATCGTGTTTGGATAATTGTCTGATGAAGTCATGTGACCACAAAGTTGAAGCCAGTTCCAGAGATCAGGCAATGTGCCTGGCAGATTCTGGTTGCCCGATGCGTATGCTCACCTCTGTCGCGGAGAGCTTAAGCAGGAAGCGTAAAAACGCATGTAATGGTAGCAGTACCAATGCTAGAGCAAAGAAAATTGCTGTGGTACCATACATTCATTGCATTTCCCATAATCTCAGAATAATAGCGGTGAAATGGGGGGTGGACGCGGTTTTCTCTGCCCCCGAGCGTCTAAAGAAGCTATGCAAGCAGGTTAACGCCGAGAATAACAAGAGGCACGCATGTTTTACTCGTCATCGCACACAATTTGTAACCTGCACTCATAACGTTTTCTATGCCATTCCACTTTTATGTGGAAGAAGGTATGTTGGTCAAACCGGCAGATGAATCAATGAGAGATTGGAAGAACATCGATATAACGTCACTAGGGTAATCTAGGGTCATTTGGGTATTTATTGCCGAGATTGCTCCTGCAAACTCATATATGAAAGTACTTCTATTCTGTATAGGGCTCATAGAAGGATGACAAGGGAGATTGTGGAGACCTACGAAATTGCAAAATTAGAGGAAAGGTGCGTGAGCAAGCCACCTAGTGTCGTTATCTGAAAAGGAGATACGACTCCTCGATTTATGTTTGTAACCATTGCAGTATATGTTTTCACCATGCCTCGCACACGTGTACGGTTCATCTGAATGCAGCACTGAATGTTCTTCTTTGCTCTCATGTTTGTTTCCGCTCCTACGGTATATATTTATCGATGCGTCCAAAAATAAAACCTATAGTTGAAAGTTGAAGCGCTGTCTCTGCATATCTGTTTCTTTCTACATTCTCGTTCTGTCGCGCTTATACACTTTATCATGTATTCTAAACAACTAGCCCGGCAACATGTTTTAACCAAGTACATTTCTATTCAGCAACAATACAGACGAGTTACAGGAAATGTTTGAGGTCCTTAACAGAGAGAGTCCAATGGTGGGATTGAAGATTAATATGCCGAAGACAATGATAACGGTGAATAGCCGGGCAAAGGAACACGAGTTCAGGTTAGCCGGTCAGCCTCTAGAGTTTGTGAAGGGGTACGTTTACCTAGGTCAGTTAATCACAGGCCACCCTGATCACGAGAAGGAAATTCATAGAAGAATCAAAATGGCTTGGATCGCATCCGGCAGCCATTATCAGCTCCTGACTGGAAGCTTATCATTATCATTGGAAATGAGGGTCTACAATCAGTGCATTTTTACCAGTGCTGACAAATGGGGCAGAGACTTGGAGACTGGCTAAGAAGCTTGAGAACAAGTTAAGGACCACGCAAAGAGTGATGGAACGAAGATTGCTAGGCATAACACTAAGAGATAGAAAAATAGCGGTTTGGATCATAAAGCAAACGGGTATAGAGGATATTCTAAGTGACATCAAGAGAAAGAAATGGAGCGGGGCAGGTCATCTAATGCGCCGGTTTGATAACCGTTGGACCATTAGGGTTACCGAATGGGTAGCAAGGGAAGGGAAACGCAGTCGAGTACGGCTGAAGACTCGGTGGAGCGATGAATTTAGGAAATTTGCTGGCGCTAGTTAGAATCGGTTGGCTCAGGACAGGGGTAACTGGTGGTCGCAGGGAGAGAGCCTTCATCCTGCAGTGGACATAAAACAGGCTGATGATGGTGATATATTTTTTGGTTATATGTATTATTTACATAGAGCAGGCTTGTATTCCTGAACAATTTTCTAAAGTGATTGAAATAACACGTTTAGGTTTGTACATTGCTTGCCTTATTTTTGATTCGGCAGTTATTTGATTTATACAGCGAAGGTGCTGGTATCAATGCCTTCAATTTAATTTTATCTACATATCTGTAAGGTCACTTTCTGCAGGACACATTTTGTGTAAAACCTTGTGAAATAAAGTTTACCTGGCATTGCTTTTGTTTTTAATGCCTGCATTTAATATAAGCTTCGTTTAAGCATGGCGAAGCTCCTTGCGCCCCGCTATATCTGAAGCGCAATGAGCTAACATGATTACTGCGCTACAGCAGTCTCTACTCTTTATCTCGTTTCCCCTAAGCTCTCTTTCGGTCCTCTTTGGATAATAAAGTACTAGTCGAGGCAAACAAACTGTCGAATGAAGTTATTTGGATATGGCTGTAAACCACTGGCGACCATGACTGGAAAGCTCGTAGTGGTGAGCGAAGCTGTCACTGGACCCAAGTACTGCAGTTCACTGCGTCAGTAATTTAGTTTTTCTGTTATTCTTAATTATCGCATGCATCACCCTTTTTCCCGGTTATCCATGCGAATAACTTTGTTTTCGTTCTCGTCTGGTGCGTGCGACTTCATTTTGCGCATTTCTACGCACGTACCGCTGCCTCATTACCGCTTCCGAAATCTATACCACCGGAACTAGGCTGCGCTAATGCCGTCCGACAGATCATTTTTGCATTGTCTTTCTGCTCCAGCCCTAGGACAACGCTAACAAATGGGTAAGTTCCATGCTGTACCGCACCAGGGAAGTTAAATAGCCTCCCAGTGTCTTGAGTAGAAACTGAACGCAAGACAACTACAGCGCGTAGCAGACGCCCTTGGCCTTCCGCTTGCTCCCCGACCGCAGAAAGCCCATGGGTCCTAAGGGCCGATTTACGCTCAAACCGCCCATGGCCGCACGCCGCACCGCAAGCCAGCGGTCCGCCAGTAATGGCCGACGTGACGTCACGAGGGGCGGTCGTGAACTTTTGCCTCCGTGCGGCGCCCGCATAAACATGGCGCTGGTTCGTAGCGAAGCGGAGTGCGAGGCCTAGGCCCCTAGGATGCAGCGGCAGTTTGTTTTTTGTGTGGTTTATTGTGATCATTGCAAGAGCTATTCAGCACCTGCAAAGCTATTTGTCTAACGCAACAAGCAGCTGTACTCTTCCTGACCTCTTCAGTACGTGCGATCGCCAAAGGAAACAGACGGATGTGTGTTGTGTTTACGCGAGGATCGGAAGTTATGGAGCCGCCGATTTCGTGTGTTTTGCCGTTTTTTGCATGTGCATTACAAACGCGAAGGCCATCGCATACACCTGAATTCCAAGCATGACACTAATTCGGTACGCGCCAAAATGAAAAGATTGCGATCGCCCTCCTCAGCATATGGTGTTCGTAGGTGTTGTGCGGCGCGCTTCATCGATACGAAGATTGCAAGTTTGTGCAGTACTGGTTTGTGTTTCAGAAGTGATGGCACGATGTGTAGCGATGAGCTTCATTATCGCCTCATTGCAGTCATTCGTAATGTGCTGTTTGTGTCTACCTTCGTGTGAGCTGTTTTGCGGGCTGCGATGCGCATTGGTGACCGCGAACACGTACAGAACGTTCGAGCGCTAGGGTTCTTACTTTTACGAAGCGTAAGTGTACTGTGATATGTACGTACAATGCGTCACAGTGGTGCTAGGTGTATAAGTGTTCGTTTTATGCAATATGCACATGTTCTGAAGTGAACAGTGCATTAGCGTTGCGGGCGAGTTTTGGCTCCGGCCCTTTCTGCCTCGTTCACGTATCTTGTGTGTTTTTCGGGAGTTATTTCTGTGCTATGAAGGTGTTTATAATCTGTGAGGGAAATGTAAGGAACAGCTTAAAAGTTACGTGAGTACATGCGCGCTGTCGTGAAATGTGGACGCGCGTGTGCACTGTTCTCATGAACGCAAATTTCGGGCACTCTTCTCATTTTTGTCATGTGGACATTGATGTTAACAGCAGAAATCCTGAGGCGTATTTCTAGATTAAGCAAAGTATACATTCTTATACTCAGGGATGTGAGCGCCTTGCATGTGCAAGGAATTCAGCTGCTTGTTTCTTGTTAGTGTCTGAGTACACTCTGTTAGTGCCAACACCAGTGGCACAGCATGACAAGCATATAATGTGTGAAAACTAGATACTTCATTTTGATTCTTGACAATTTGCATTTTTCGATAAAAAGCCATATGCATGTAACAAAGCATGAAGATGACAACACAACTGGTATGGTCAATATATGATTCGAGGATTGTAGCAGAAGAAACAGAGGACACAGAAGGAACGACTATAGTCAGATACAACTTTAGAAAAAAGGGAGGCCCCGCCCAGATGACTAAAGCGCGTTGTCCAATTGCCTCCGTGACTAAAATAATTCCACTCAAAAAATCCTGCTTCTGAAACGTGCAATTCTAGATATAAATAAGTACTTTTGTATTTTAATAACTGGTTTAGTAGAGCTCTCATGTGCTACAGCACATGCCGGATCACGGCCGAAAAATAACCCCCTTGCCTTCCACAACGCTGCCCGTCGTCTGCTCTTTAGCTTCATTGCAAGTGACAAAAGTAGAAAGAGCAGCTCTGGCTTTTGCGCTTGTTTACATGTACACGGCACATTTACTACTCCTGTTCCAAGCTTCAAATTAATCAGTTTCTATTGACAAAGTACTTATATAAAGCAATGCATTTATCGCAACCATTACAAACTCAAGATGCTTGGTGTCAGCAAAAGCACAGTGTTTTCAAGGTGAGGAGGGAGGTCAAAGCTCCGCATATTTCGGGTGGCAAACTGTTGACGCCCACACAAAAGCGCCCACGAAATGTGGAGAAAAGAAGGCACAGCACGAAGTATGACACATGCGCACCAAGTGAATCGCTACCTTCGTGACGTGGAGCGCTATGGGCAGAAGGCCGAAAGATCTTTTTCCTGGACGAGACATGGGTGACGGTGGTACACACTGGATTGATCGTGTGGACAGACATCGTGGTGCAGAAGCGAAGCTGCTTGAGTTGGTAGCATCTGTAAAGCCACGCTTTCTGAGCTACATTGGTGACAATGCAGCTGAAAGGGCCGGTTGCATTGTACTCAGGCTCCCAATGTACCACTGCGAATTTAATCCTATCGAGCTCGTATGGGCAAAGGTAAAAAATGGCATAGCTGAGGACAACAGAGGCGTCAAACTGTCCACGGTCAAAGACGTCTTGAGGGAAAAAATCAAGCACGTAACGGCGGAAGACTGGAGGAAGAAACTTCACCATGTGATGGACCTGGAGGCAAAGTTCAGGCTTGATACGTCTGGAAGTGACCGCATCCAACCCATCATCATCCAACTGGGTAAAGATGACAGTGAAGAAAGCGACTCCGACTGCGAGCTGTCCGGCATTGAGCCACTCGATAAAGCATAACAGCTTCTTATTAATGAAAGAACAGCCCTTATTAAGGCTACCAAAATATTGCCGGTGGGTTCGCAGTAGCCAAGCATTCTACCGTGACCTCTAAAACAAATAAGCAGTTCATTTGGTGACATATTCCTTTTAATGGAAGCCCAATTCTGAAAAAGCAACGTCCTGCACAGATCGTGCTCAATATAAGTATTGGCATGGAAACGTGCTGAAATGCTGGAAAATTTGAATCCAAATACAGTTGTTAATCCTGAATAACTATGTGGGGCCCAAAATGCTCATTCGGGCAGCTACTGTCCAGCTTCACACGAAAAAGCAGTAGTCAGCGTGAAAGTGACAGCCACATCAATGTGCACGCCAAAGCACATTGTGCTTTGCGTGCAGTTGTGCTGCCCCTACTGTTATTTCCAGCCCATTGAGATGAATAATGCCAATGTCAGAAGGCCCAAAATACTCTATTGGGCAGCCACCTACGAGCATGACGGGCCCTGTGATGAGATAACAGTCGTCAGGGCACGCTTGAAAGGCACCTTTAGCATCTGCACTTCAAAAGCGCAGCCACGTCGTAGACATTGTAGGTGAAACAGCAGCAGTCAATGTGAAATTGACCGCTACTTTTGGCAGTTTGCATGCAAAAGCACATTCATCTGGTCGCATTCTTTATTTTGGTTATATGGCTCAGGCAAGTAATATGGACAAGAGAACAATTATCAAACATCATTAGCTTAGTGAGGGCCAAAATACTCATTCGGGTAACTATTAATAGCAGTAGTCGAGGGCACGCTTGAAAGGCACCATTAGCAGTCTACACATCAAAGCACAGTCAAGCTGTCGCCACTGTTGGTGAAACGGCAGCATTCAACGCGAAAATGACGGCCACTGTTGGCAGCTTGCATGCAAACACACGTTAATGTGGTGCCATTGTTTGTTTTAGTTATCTGGCCCAGGCAAGTAATGCAAATAAGAGAACAATTATCAAACATCATTAGCTTAGTTAGGCCCAAAATACTCAGTCGGGTAGCTATCAATAGCAGTAGTCGAGGGCACGCTTGAAAGGCACCATTTGCAGTCTGCACTTCAAATCACAGTCATGCCGCAGCCATTGTATTTTATCTGACCGGGCAAGTAACACTAATGTTAGCACAATTATTCACCCTAAATAGCTCTGCTAGCATTGTTTGTACTAAAAAATGCTGAGTGAAGTTGAATGTGTTTTATTGAGGCAATTATTTAATTCACAAGCCATCGGCATAGCGATTGACGGCCAGGTTCAGACAATGACATTTGTGAAGTAATAAATGGTGAAAGTTGCAAAAGCTCTCGGTGCACTGCTTTGCCGGGCTCCATTCACTGAAAAATGTCTTTGCAACAACGAAAGCATCAGACAGGAAATGATACCCCACTGCACAATGTTATTCATGTTGAATATTTTTACCATCATATGTGGTGGGCAGCGAAACCGTCTGTTTACTAAGACTGAATGCATGAAAAATGCAACAGCATAGCAAGGTGTTGTTTTGCAATATGCAGCCTTTCATGTGCACTTCTGGCGAGCTGCCACATGCACTGATGCATAAACATGAACCGAGGTAAGAGGCAAAGTTACTGTGCGACCCACATGACGCTTTTAAGAAAATGTATCTCTAAACCTTTCTGTTTTCATAGGCGATCAAAATTCGTTTTGAGCAAGTTGGTTAATCACATTGCAGCAACAACACAAGAAGCAAGGACAGAAAACACAGCGAGTAGGCAGATTGAGAAGACGAGGTAGACCAGTGAGACAGGTTTTAATGAGATGGAAGAGGCCAGCCCTGCACTGTACAGGAGTTAGTGCTTTGAATGAGATTGGTTAATGAAAATGTGTAATGACTTCGCTAAAAAAAAACTAGCTAAAACAAATGCTAATATAAAATAAAAGGACAGAAATAAGAGTAACCACAAACACGCATGGTAGCAGGCACGTATTCACACACAAACGCGAAAACTAAGAAAAACTAAAATATAAAGAAATGTGGGAAATTAAAGAAAATTGACAAATGCAAGAAAACACACACATTTACGAACAGACGCGGGTAGAGATATTATAGGAGTGGGTTCACAAGCTGCTGTGCCTACCTTCTCGTATGTTTTCTTCTTTTTTTTTTACCCCTCTCTTAACGCTGTCTTGGGAATTTTTAATTGCAACATATCACAAGAATCGAAAAGCAGTGCGAAGCTATGTTGGGGGAAACCATATCGAGCGCTGGCAACACAACTTATACGTGACTGTGCCACAGCGCGCATTCTACAGTTTGCGCGCGTGGTGAGCACTGGTAGAAAGCAATCAATCGACGGTGCTACACAGTGCTCGAACACCACCGTTAGACGCTCGGCTATCTCACTGCTGACAATGGTCGTTCACGCTAAGTTGATGGCGAGAAATCTTTGCGTTGGAGGCTTCTTTTGCAAATATTTTCTGTTGAGACGCTCGTAAGTTTGTTTCATGCGCGCATGCTTCTCTCATTTCTCCTGAGAATGGTTTTGCTCCATCGCTTCACCCCGTCCGACGAGAAACGCAGAGACACTACACGAACACACACGCCGCTGACAGTAGGCACCAGACTTTGGCAAACTTTTCTCGTCATAACTATGAAGTACAAGTCCTGAAAAGGAACGACGATAGGTTAACTAAGGAGATCCTTGAGGCATTCGAGATAAGTAAAACAGGAGCGTAATGTGTAAGCACACCGTCAGTGGCCTTGACAAGAAAGGAAGTCACCTTTTTGAGACAGCCTCAGATGTATAAGAGAAGAGATATGGCGATGAAATCAATAATAGTGGGAATTTCAATCAAGAAATCAGTTGACAGTGCAGCTGCGTACTCATCTAGTCGTTCCTTCTGTGTCCATGTTCCTTAAGTTCTGCTGCTACAATCCTCGAAGAATAACCAAGTAGCCCAGTTAAACACCCTTTTGTCAATATATGATATTCTGTTGGCTGCTGGAGCATGTAGTGTGTATGTAAGTGTTGAAATGATTATTTTAAGCTGTTGATATTGCATAAGGATGTGTGAATATTTGCAACTTTGTAATTATGCATCGTATAGTGCCCTATTCGATTCGGTGGTGACTTTTTGTAAATGTGAATATTTTTCTCATACGTTTCGGGTATTTCAATATGCCAACTGCACCCACATAAACACTAAATTGCAGAAAAGTATGGTAAATTTTCACCATGACAGGCGTGCTATAGCCATAAAACATGAGAACTTGCGTAGAGGAGCAGGCTAGGTCACTCAGGCAGCCACACTTTACAGGCTCTACAGTGATCACTTGCATCCTCTGAAGAGCCCTGTGCATGCGAATAAAGTACTTTTTTGCTCGCATGCTCAGTTTATGTTTTTCAAGTACAATACTTAGTAAGGTACTATACTATTACAGAAACTTGCTAACTTCAAAAATACAGGGATATAAACATCAGTTTATGTTAATAGTGATAATGGCAATTCATTTTTAGAAAAGTATTCGATTCAATTTGCTTCTGGCACTATACTATATGGCCCTGAAAATCCTTATTTGCTCACCTCTAATATTGCATCTTTTTTGTGCTGTCTTTCACATGTGCATTGCAAACAAGACTCGCATAAATGTGCACTCAGAGCATATTACATATAATTAACGAAAATTTCCCAGTGGGCTAGTTGGTTCGACATAACACTGTTGCGCAAAGTGACGAAGGGACAGGACTTAAGAGAGAAAACCAATGCACGACACCCGAGTACAAACTAACAACTGTCTTATTTTTCGGAAAATGAGACCTTCGTATAGCCTACTCGCATGTTCAGGGATGTTCTTCCCAGTCTAACCACGCCATCTATTGTCATTCATTAATCTCTTTGTTGGGTGATAAAGATGGCACATGGGGTCATCTTGATGTTGTAGGCTTCCATGACTTTTTTTTCTTTGGTTACTACATTTCAGCAAGATCCCCATCCTGTGGAAGATACGGCATGAAGCGCAATGTATGGCAAGGTCTCAGGGTGCTTGTATCAGACTGCAGTTGTATAGATGGTCGCACAGTCAATCATTTACGCATCTGCCTGTTTGGCGCATGTAATCAGCCCAACGTGTCAAAGGTATATTGTAGACCATGTCTATCATGCATTTAGTCAATCCTTTAACGTGGTTTACAGTGCATGCATTCAGGGTATTCCTTTCGCTGGTCATTCCATTTACTTTTGAGCACATTTCCTTTAGCTTTTGTCGTGCTGTGAGGACCACTCGTTCGCTCTGTTAAACTGAGCGAACGAGTTCAGCAAAAGATGACAGCAAAGGCAGCATGCAGTGGGAGATTAAATAATCGGCAAGTGAGAAGAGGCACGAGGAGGAAAGTGGATAGGAAGGTGCATGAGGCAGTAAGCAGAGGAGTGTATGTCGAAAGCGTGCGAATAAAAGCGAAGTGCAGTGACGGTAGCTACGAGATGGTGCCAGAGTAGCACGCAATGTCTGGGAGAATTGTTGGCGATGGCTTCTGTGAACCATGCCTACGCGTCACCCATGCGCTGGCTCATGCGATCTCCAGATTGGCAAGGCAGTGGCGCCACACTTCGCTCCGTTTGCAACATGATGTTCCACACAAGACCGATTGTCCTTGCCAGCGAAATGACAACACATGTAGAGCTGCACTAAAATTTTGTATTAGGGAGTACCGTAATTGTCTGCGATTTTTTTTCTGTCAATTGCATGTGCTCTGCAGTAATAAACATTGCAGAAGCATCGCTGGTCGCTTATGCTCTTATGCCTCTCAATATAGGTATTGTATCAAAGCAGATTCCTTGCTTTGTACACGTTTGTTTCCAGAGCTGTCTCTGCACATTTTACACTTTATGAAGAGGGGAGGCTAGGGAACAGCTTAGAAGTTATATCACTGCTCCACGTATTGCAATTATTCATTTTGTGCTAGGTGTCATGTGCTGTAATGTAAGCTATGCAAATGCTCCTTATGAAATCTTTTGCACATGGGGCGACACAGCAAAACACCTTCTATGCCATTACCCAACTGCCACATATCTGTACACGTGTACATGTGTGATAGCGTTTCCCTTTCTGTCATGCGGGCCATATTGCGATCACATCACCGTCGCTCACTATGTGTATATAATCGTTGGCCGCCAAGCTGTGGTGTACTTTTTTGTCCTTATATTCCTTGGCTGTCATTCTGCCACGTTAAGTTGCTGCCATGCAATAAAACATGTTTCAAGTTCAGTCTGCCTCTTCGTTCACGGAAGCCCTGGAACATGACACCAACCTTTCACGCTAACAATTTGTTCTGTGAGCTGTACTCCATCTCAGTAGTCCCTTGCCACACTGGGGAAGCTGCAGGGCTCCTTAGTTAATAGGAAGGCTGAATGACCCTCGAGGTGTTTTCATCGCACCGCACCGTCTGCTCGGTGTCTGCTTTCCATCCTGTCAGTACATGCTCCATTCTTGGAGGATTGATGAAAAAAATGTTTTGACGCCTTAACCAGAAGCTTTGTTTACGTGCATGCGACAGCGGAGCTTCGCTTCACCTGTACACTTTCCCTCCATTTACCTTGCAGCCACCTTAATAAACAGCAAGTATGAACGCCCTCATAAATGTTCACTTGCGGCGCAGCGTCTGCTCGGCGTCTACTTGCTGGAATGAAAGCAGTTTAGGAAATATTCTAAAGCTCTATTTTACTGACTGCAGCATTTATAATGGGTGCGAAGAGGGTGTTGCGACAGAAAGCCTGTGGTGCAAATTCAAGGAAATGTACTAGGATGCTGATCGAAAGTTTTATAGGTGTATAGTGCAAAACCATATTTACATACAGGAATGACATGACACTGGTCATAACTTAAAGCAACGGTTCATGGGGCCCAGATATATGGGCACATAAACATGATTCTCAATGCAAGTTTGCCAGTTGCAAGTTTGACTTGATATGACAGTCACTTTTCAGATAGAAGTGACATGATGACATACTGGTAATCAGTAAATAATGATCAGTTGTATAATACTTGTGCTCAGATACAATAATTCATCTCTGAATCACAGATATCACGTCCCATCTGCCCTATGCAACTTTGCCTCATGAAATGGGAAACTCATTGATATAATCAGTTACGGATTATGCCAAAGTGTTATGCTGTTTCTTGCAGTTTTGTCTTTCATGAGTATTTGCGTAATGTGAAAAATAGTAGCCTGATGTTCTAAATGTTATGTATACTATATGACAATACTATTCTTTTTCCGTGATCAGAGGAGGCTTTTGTGTCAATATATAAATTGGAAGTTTTTTAACATCGAATATGTGACAAGTACTTGCATGTGAACAAGCGTATGCAGCCTTCCAAAGGCAAGCACGGTAACGAATGTATCTTTTAGCCGTATTGGCACAAAACATTCCCATAGGCTTTTTTTTTGCCTAAAGCCAACCACCCATCTCGATATAGCAGATTTATCTTTTATGTGACAAGTCTGTGCTGTTTTCCTTGCAACAAGTCCTTTTAGATGTGTCCGCAAAACATTGGCCGTTCATTATGTTTATTTTTTCTACAACTTTCATGTTTTTTTGGAAACAGTTTATTTTGCATTTTTGGAAGCTCTTCATACAGCAGCCATTATTTCTTGGAAAGCTTCTTTGCAACGAGGCTCTAAAGTTGTTGATACACTATTCAAGTATTTTTTTTATATATAACATTAGTAGCCTTGCATTTAAAACTTATCCTTTGTCTTCAATAGTTGGCTCTATTTTGCACTAGTTGGTTAAAATGTAGTACCTAAATATACGGAAATAAATATTGCTACTACAAGTACTCACGTCGTCGTGTCACTATTCAATATTTGACACTTACTATTTTTGTTCAATTTCTGTCTGAAAAAAATTAACATTCGCCCACCTCACAATGCACGAAGATGCGCCCAAGCCATATTTGTGATGTAAAAAAGAGGTGAGGCGTGCAGACGGGACACAAGAGCTAGAGAAGTGGACTTCTCTACTCTTGCTTCCTGTCTGCGCACCTCACCTCTTTTTTGCACAATGAATCCTTACCAACTAGCTCAGCTTTCTGTCGTTCTAAGCCATAGTTGTGCTTTCTGAAGTCTTACTTTGCTGCAAATAATAGTGGCAAAAAGCATCTTTTCAGAGAGAACTTAATTTTGTTGTTCTGTGTATTCTGTTGTTCTGCCATAAGTATAGTGAACTGATAACTATATCGCATACACACAGCCTCTCAATGGAACAGACATTTATTTGATACACATGAATTTGCACCCTGTTCATCTAGATTTCAAAATTATGCTGATTGTGGCTAGTCTCTAGTATGTACAGAAGCATGTCTACGATGTGGTCTGAGAGTACATGTGCAATGCTACTGTGAAGCTAGTTATAGTTCTCACAGCAATGCACCAAGTAAGGTTGTTGCTTCATTGTTATAAAGAAAGACAGCATCAGCTAGGCTGTAAGGGCGACAAAAATGATTTGTGCAATTCTCCAAACATACAAACAGAATATAATATGACTATAATGCCATGTGCTAGTTAGTATAACAAGTGATTAAGAGAATGATGTAAGGGCTGTTTGGTTAATCTGGTTTATTTGTCGTGTTAAAACATAGGCTGTGAAGGTAACTTCAACATGTCGAGGTTGTCAACATGTCTAATTATTTACGAAATTGGGGAGGTGGCAGTGAGACTCCCTGGGAAAGCAATACCTCAGTTGTACTAATGGTATGACTTGATTATATAATTTCATCATTGCTTGTTTAGAAATATGACGGTGGGTTAGAACCTATGAAATGCCACAACAGCAAGGCTGAACATCCATCCTTACTTCTCAGAAGCTTAAAGAATGATAAACAGTTATGCTTTAGAGCATATTTTGGTAACAAATATATGCCATCTTCATTTCAGTGGAATGGAAAGAGGTGATTGAGCACAGCCATGCTATTGTAGCATGCATGAAGGAATGCAGGAGAGCCTGGGGGCTAATATATGTTAATAGAGTGAACAAGTAGCTGTGACTGGCAAGATTATTTTACTCCACAGAGGATGCTGCAGTAAGGTTTGTGCAACTGTAAGAAATACGAGAACGAGTGAAAGATTACTTGTAATATAGCAGATGTAATATGGCAGATGAGAATGTGCACCCAATTTGCCACTACGCATTTTTTCTATTTTATGTTCAGCACAGAGTGTGAGTCACTATGGCTTCTTAACTGAAAATTTCTGCGTTCCGTTTCACAGTGTTTATGGGGCTACCTGCATTCATTTGACTACTTATGAAGTGATTGGATAATAGAACATGCCCACATTACATATTTACACAGAACATAATATGAATTCATCATAGAGCTCCACCCAAAAAACTGTCTGTTGGTTATGAAAACAAAAAATGTCAACAAACATCCCCTTACTTTCTTGTGCTGCCCTGCACATGCTGCTAATTAACTAATGTCTATGATGCAGACATTCTGTTCTTTCATTAGGGGTAGGTGCAAGTTGCCCTGACACAATGAACCTGCATTCATTGCCTACAAGCTACTGCATGTTGGAATTGGTGTTACAGCAGGCATGGCAAATGTTCTCCCCTACTTGTGTCTTGTGCACCATATGAGCCAGCATTTCATTTCATTGTCGTGTACCTGTTTAAGCTGTTACTGATTCAGAAAGGAAGGCAAAAATAAAACCACTTACTACATCAACCATTTCGCATGCAAAATCACTGCACTCATTGCAAAGCTTATTAGAGAGTTTTAGATTAGGGGGATGCAATCATTGAGCCTCGAAGTACTAGGGGGCCTCAATGCTTGCATCCCCTTAATCTAGATCTCTATAGTCGCTTGATGATCTTGCTTTGCTTTGAGATGAAGTACACGTACTGTGCACCTGTTTGTTAGCCTATGCACTTCTCTTTCTTTTTAATGTGGCTGTGCATTAGCTAGCTAGGTTGTCACTACATGAATGAGATTAGGGCCATGCCCAACGCTATCAAATAACATTACTTTGCTATAGCTCACTGACTGTGAACGCTTCTTTTTTATCTAGGTAAAAGAATAAAAAGAGAATGCATGCATAAATGATGTTGACAGCAGCAAACGGTCTCAAGGCAATCATCCTTGATTGTCGCCATTGCTGAGAGAGCAAGCATGCCTGTATTCACTTCGACCACAGGCTGTACATTGTTTAAATGCTGATAGAGGTATGGATAAATAGTGAAGGGGCAGCAGATTGGTGACCCAGGCCTTTATGCATGGGCATTGCTGCCTTGTGTGCCCTGTAAACCTCTGTCATCTCTTAAGGCATGAATGACATAACACTACTTCTATTGGCAGGGACATTTTTAGCACCAACAAGAAATGTAAACATTAGGTTAATTCACGCCTACATGGGGTGTCTTTTCAGCAATATGAATTAATATTTGTTTTCATGCAAACATTCTTCTCTTGAAAACATATCTGACAAGCATCTCTGCCTGAAGAAGTAACTGTGATATGTACATATCACTTTTATGTATGTCATAATTGTAATCAATTGCTCAAGACGTACTGATGGCTAGTTGTTTAGTCATGACTTAACATGGCAGTGCACTTTGAAATAATGACGTAACATAGAATGAACAAATGCTAGCTCTGTGCGCTCCTGTATGTTCATTTGGTGTTACAACATTGTTCAGAAGTGCGATGCCATATTACATCATGTAAGCAATTGTAGGCTCACTATTAACTTGACAGCTACTAAAGAGACCTCAGCAGCAAAGTGCAACTAAATCAACAAGCCACTGTTGATGATTCACATGCGTGCTCGGTGACGAAGTGACTTGTCAATCAACACAGCTGTATTCTGTGATAATAGAACCATCTGTATAGGAGTATGTTAATAGATAATGCTGCGGCGCTTCAGCAGGCTACGCTGTTGCTGTGACAGATCCCTTGCTCATTGGCTTAGATACACCTGTGTGTTCATGCATGCGCGTTCTTCCAAGCTGTTATGTACAGGGTCTAGCCCATCCGTGAAAGGAATGCGCATTGGTTGATGGCAGAAAACAGACCGAGTTTATTTTCTACAAGAGATGCAGATGAGAGCCGCATGTGTTCGAGGGGGCAAACTCTCGGTCCCTGTCTAGTGGCCGAGACGCTGGGGGTGATGGAGAATTCTTGGAACTCGACTCGAAGCAGGGTCGCTTCCTGTTTCGTCTGCACTGGTGCCTTGTCCAGCCGAGGAGTGGTGGTGCATCGCTTGTACACAACATTTTCCTCCCTTCTCAGATGGAGTCGCCGTAGTGATCCGGAGGGTGTCATTCCCGCAGCGGGCATGACTCTGCAGTTGTGTTTGGCATGGTCTCAGGGGCAGTGCCAATCTCTGGTTTGGTCACCGATGATTGCGAAGGCTTCAGCATTCCTGAGAGAGTGGCCTCTGACGACGTGGAGTTATCTGCTTTTATCCCAAGCATAAATGGGAGTGGGACACTGCTCGCGGTTAACGTACAGCCCTTATCCTGTGTCGCCGAATCTTCTGTGGGGTGTCTCAAAACACCGGGCTTGATGTGGTCACATTGGCATCACACTAACCTGTTCGGGCCTTTAATGAGTCACGATCTGTGGCCTAGCTTTTCCAAAACCGTTCCCTCTGTCCAGATCGGATTCCCTCTAAAGTTTCGAAAGAAAACTGCTTGTCTGACAGCGAGTACTCTCGACTTTGTGTCCCTGTTGCAGTTGGTACGGATTTTGTTCGCTTTTGCTTGGGGCTGAATGCACGTGAGAGCTGTATCAAGCTCACGCCCGAACCCAAGTGCAGCTGGCATTTCACCCGTTGATGTGCAGGTGGTGTGTTGCTCTAGAAAAAGTTGACCAGCCTACACGCGAATGTTCCGTCCTTGTTTTTGGCTAATGCTCATTTTGTTTCAAAAGCCATCCTTTCTGCTTGGCCATTTGTTGTAGGATGGTACAGTGTGCTTGTTACATGGGTCACCCCATTCTTCTTTAGGAAGCTCTCAACTTCTACTGAAACGAAGGATGGCCCGTTATCAGTCACAAGCTTTTTGGGGAGCCCAAAAGCTGCGAAAAGGTTCCGGAGTTCCTCAATCAATGCGGCAGACCGTGTATTATGTATGGAGCACACTTCCAACAGTTTGCTGTATGTGTGCACAACAATAAGCCAGCATTCTGCCTTCTATGGGACCAACGAAGTCTGCGTGAACTGTGTCCCACGGCGTTCTGGTGCGTTCCCATTTGGGCACTGGTGCCCTGGCTGGTGCCCTTTGGTGTTGACAAGTTG